>NC_032010.1:22246520-22337100 GCF_001865875.1 Lupinus angustifolius
AATTATAAATTTATTGATGATTTTTTTGATTAATAGGATACTACTAACTATATCATGTTATGTATGTGTAAAAAACAATGTTGAGAAAGTCGAGCAAGATGTTAAACCAGTAGATGACCCATATTAAGTTTATCCAATTTAAACAGTTAAACAGTATGATTTGACCGTATGATTTTATATATAATTAATAATTTTTAACAATATGAATGCACTGGTAACATATATGGTTTTAACCATGTGAATGCACGAGCAACATACATATTCTTAATCATAAATGCACATGTAATATGTGTTCTTAATCATGCGGCAAAAAATATCGTCCCGTGCAAATGCACGGGTAACTTGCTAGTATGGAATGATAATGTTCTACTTGCACCACACTTACATTAGTCCTCCAAGTGCTTCTGGTATGTTAGGCCATCAATTGGGCCTCATTAATAGGACCTTGAACATGCCCTTTCTCCAAATATGTTCAAAAAATAGTTTGTATTGTTTTGGACTTACCCCACATGATTCTATAAATGGGCCTTTTTATATAAACCGTTTTGCCTGGTTGCAAGCCCATAAAAACATTACCATAGAATTCAGTGGAAGAAAGCTAAAAATAATATGATAATTTGATTGTATTTTCCTTGTTCCGAATTTCATGAACAAAAACTTTATGCACCTCATTTTATTCCCACTCTTATTACATGCATGGCTCAAAATAGTAGGAAAAATGTGCAATATTTTTTGAACAGACATAATAATTAACTATATGTTTTGCAGCGTGCTATTAAGTATTAACAAACATATTTCTTCCTTATCTTCAGAGTGAAAAGGAATTTGACATGATAAAGTAAACAAGAAGGTAATAGAAAGATAGCAATACATGCCATCATTTTTTCAATCAATTTCATACGAGTTATTATACTAATGTTCAAAAGATATGATCTAGTTTTGTGGGATATGTTGCAGACAGAAATAAGGAAGTCAAAACATACATTAATTCCATGTTAATGTCTAAATGCAATTAACGAATTAATACTAAAGGTTCTGAAAAAGATTTTTGTTGATACTGTTATCTTTTTATATATATATATATATATATATATATATTCACCTAGTAGATATGTATAGGTAGACAACAACCATGTACTTCATTTTTAAACTGAACTGAAAAAGTGAAATGAAAAAAGAAAGTGCTGGGCATGCTTTTAGTGCATATGTGTTTCAGCCAATCCATGTGGTTTGTACCTAAAGTTGAATGTGTCATTGCATTCTTTATGATGATTCTAAGGAAATATTTCGAACTAGGAAGTTTCTAAACATAAAAAACAAGGACCACAACTTTTGTTATCCTGCATAAAGCAACATGGAAACCCCATAAAATGAAACATGGCTTGCTTTTAGTTTCCATCAAAAAGTGAAACTAGTTTTCAGTATGAGTTACTCAATGATGCGTGCATGCTGATAAAAATGCACTATTACAATAAAATAGATTAGTGGTTTTTGTCTTTTCTTTCTGGTTCATAGTAGGTAGACTAGGACTTTCGGTTATCACACATTCTAGGAGATATGTTCCATTACGTGTAAGTTTTGGCCTTTGTATATTTGAGAGAGTAGAATCAGAAGCAAGCAAGAAAATCTTGTGTTGGGATTGTAAGAGGATATTAATTTGAGTGCACATGAAGTCAGTAGGTGGAAGAATATCATAGTTTTATTGTTGTATACTTGAAAAAAAATATTCAAAGTTATGACAAACAAATAGTATCAGTTTCAAAATTATTGCTTGCATTTTAGGGGTGACCTAAAACTATAGGCCTCTTTACCATGGATTCTTTTGCTAACACACTATTTCATGACACATTCAAACCTAAGAGAAACTGTATGAGGTTTGAAATTTTAAGGAATGATTATTTATGAAACAACCTTGCAATTTGGCAAGGTTGAAAGGTTCCTTAAATTGATAGAAATAGATATAGAGATCTCAATATTCTTGGAGAATTCAAACAAGGGGACACAAAATCTATTATACCAGTAATTGTAATCAATCATTGGATAATGGAATCATAGGATAACCAAAAATCTCTCACATGGACATATAGTATAATCCTTTCAGTTTATTGTTGATTACATCTATAAAGATTTTCTCTGTTAATTAAAAAGGAAAATACTTTGAATAGCATGAGTTCTCTCACCTTAACGTTCGCACTGTGAGTCATATTAAGCACAGTTTGGCTTTTGAAGACACTGAAAGATTAGAAGTTGTTTACCTTTAAAGTAAACAAACAAAACATTCATTGAACAACTTGAAATTTTGTGTAAATTATGACTTCTATAAAAATCTAATAATATAAATTGAGTGTAAACGGATATCTCCTCATATATATATATATATAATTTCTTCCTGAATTTGATAAAGAGAATTATGGTTGTATCTACAAGATCAACAGCATTGTTGTGCATGTTTTAACAGAATGTAGTGAGTGATGAACAGTTTTGCGTCTCAAGGGAATGATCGAATATATAATCAATGATATGGGCATAGCATGACCATTTTATGATTTAAATATCTGGCATTGCAAGTAAATTTTATTAACTTAAAGATCACACAAATAAACAAGGATTTAATATGTATATACTAACAGTATAACTGTTTTTTTATATTGTTAATACATCATCCATCATCCATATTTTAATTATCATTAATTGTTAAACAAAAGTAATTTAAATCAACGGTAGATGATATAATGTTTAAAAAGCTTTACATTTAGCATAAAGGAATTATGGTTAACAAATCTATGTCATTTAGCATCATCATGATGCTAGTTTTCTTTTCTTGGTATTAAAGTATGTGGTTAACTATTTTTAATGAAATAGATATCATCCCATGTCATCCGATAGTGTTTTTCTATAAAAGTTTCTAAAAGACAACCTATAAGATCATTAAAAATGGGTTACAACCTCTTATTAAATCATAAATATGTCATACGAATGAAATCATTTGATTATTAGAATGAGAATTTAAAGAATAAAGTGAAAATATTGTGAATTTTAGTTTCACCTATAACAAAATACTAACATACTCTAACATTTGCATATAAAAAAAAGTCACTCAAATCAGTTGAGTTGATCGATAAAGCCATAAAACAGTGGATGGGGATGCAAAAAATAAACGTCAGAACTGGTTTAAATTCCAACAACCTCATAAAAACTTGGATAGAAATCACTTATCTTAAATTCGTGTCTCAGACTTTATTCTGCCCAATAATATAATAACACATAATATATTATTTTGTTTCAACAAAGAGAATAAAGAGATACATAAGAATGAGCACATATATGATATTATATTATTGGATAGGACAGAGTTTAAATTTTGATATTCCATCAACAAAACTTTGCCTACAGAACAACAGAAAAATCCATCAAACTATGTCATTGTTATTCTTTGTATACATGCATTTTCCACCTTTCGGTTGCCCGGCCGTTTAATTAATATTTGCATCAATTAAACATGATAATATATTTTTTGTCCATTACTAACAAACTCAGGTTCTAGAAGGCTGATAGAAAATCAAATAAGCAGGCATGTGCATGCGCAAAGGATTCTTCTTCATATAAAATATTCAACTTATATATATATATTATTTAGAGTGTTTAATTAAAATGTACAAAAAACATATTGTATTTACCTTCATGGGTGTTGACTAAATGATATTTGGGTTTTCATGAAATGGGAGTTAACTCACATGAAAGAAGTACTAGCATGATTTAGATTTAATTAATAATCATTGATAAGTGATTTATATCTTTGTTGAGATTGATCGTGTGTCTTGAATCCACAGTGAGAATTGATAGCATTAATTCCTCTACCCAAACTTTTTCAAAGTCAAAATTGGTTGCTCGAAGATTGAATCCTACGAGTTTTTCTAAAGGTTTTGTTAATCTCAATTTAAGGGTTAGTGATAAAGAGCTAAATGAAAAATTAGTCCCACTACTCTCCATATATTACATATATAGTACTAGAAATGAGAGAGTGAAAAATGATGTGCATTTTATTGATTGAATAAACTAATTGATTGAATGTGAATGTATTGAATTACAAAGAGAAATTAACTAATGGACTTAACTCTAATTAATTTCTAACTAACTAATTTATTTTACACATGTTTTTTTCATGAAAATTGAATTTAAAATGATAATTTGTTATATAAAAAGTAAGTGTGTTTAAACTAATTACTAGTTCAATACAATATTATCCAAAATACCAAAATATATTTTAACATCCCTCAAGGTGGGTGGACAGTAAATACTAACTAACAACTTTCACCTTGGACAATAGATGATTTAATGGAGAAACTTCTAAAGCCTTTTGTTAAAACATTTACAACTTTAAATTCTCCATAATATTTTTTACTATGGAAGGAAATGCATGAACAAATTTATTATTGCTGGAGTTGAGCTAATAACTTCATTAATTATTACAAGACATCTTGAATAATGAATGGTATTCTTAGAAACTCTTACAAAATATTATATTATGGAAGTAATATATTATGGAATAACAATTAAATAAGACTTTTGAATAGAAGAAACATTAAGAGATAAAAGAATTCTTCAAAATATAGTACATGAAACTAGCAAAGTCATATTAAGAGAATTAATATAAAAAATGGAAAAAGTAAATTAAAATTGAAAGTAATAGCAATCTATTTGAATGGGTTATATAATTCTCTGCATTTATCTAAGATGACGTGAAATGTTTTTTCTTCCTTCCAAACATGATAATTCTCTTGTGGATTTCATAACTTATGTTCCTTTTTTCCCTTCTTTTTTGAAAGATGGATGTGGTGAGTTCTAGGTACAAGGTGAATCATCGAATATCAACGATAATTGGTCAGAAACATATTTAACTATTAATTTTTGAATCAATGATAAACTAATGACACAACCAACTTATGAGACAACAGATATGTACCCTTTATAACTCATGTACTAGTTACATTAACTTTCATGGAAGGAAATCAGGGTGGATAAGGTGTTACTGTTATTCAATTCGTGATTTTATTAAAAGAATAACATGAGAAGAATAAATAGAGTTGCAAACATGCAATGGGAATGCGGCAATGAAAAAACTCAAGGGATTGGAATACCGAGTTGGAATAAAGGACCATAACTACTTGTCATTGAATTTTCACATGGGCGCTTCAGATGTCAGAAATGCATTCAATGGGGTACACACTACATTTTCCACCAACAAAAATGATCTTCTCCATTAATAAAAGATAAGTTATTATATTTACTCACATTTTTAATGAAAGAAATATAATTTTATAATAAACAAAAAGATAAAAGTATTATTACATGTAGCATTTTATGTATTATTGTGTGATATTTATCTTATTGTTAATGAAGACTATCGTTACTCATTTAACAGATGCATAGGTGAGGATATTCGTATTTTAATATATCTACATTACAATTTTAAATTTGTAATGAAATATTTGATTATGAAAACTTCAATAAGAGTAATTTTATAAAGTATAAGAAAAATAAAGTCATAAATGTCAGTAGAGATTTTCTTATTAAATAACTACCAATTAATAACCTATCCCACACATCAGCAATTTGGAATTTGATGATTCCAAGAATATCAATGTTACACTCGTGCAAATTTCCTGCACAACACTTTTTCCTACAATGTACGGTTCTTTAATTTAAAATTTTAAAACAATGGGGACCTTGATTGCTACCATATATAATGACCTGAAAACTGAAAATACTAACATTGAAAAAGTTTTGAAACATTATTTCTATATTAAATTTTCTAAAGATACAAAAATAATTCAAATGCAACTATATCTATTTTTATAAATCACATTGGAGGGTACTGCTTTTGAATATGAATTGTCCATATTTTACAGAGGACATAATCCTCAAGAAAAAATCACATGATCAGGTTGTAGCACTAGGCTCATTTTTTTGCTTGGATGTAAATGCAAGTGTTGATGACAGATTTCATGACTTGAATGATCATAGACATTTGTTGAGAAATATAATGACAAACTCAAAAAAAATTAATTCTTTATTGATCGGTCACTAAGTGATTTGTTGCATATGCCCATGAACCTTATAGCCTAAATTGAAGCCCACAATGGTGGTAGTGGCTGATCATGCGTCAGCAGTGTGGGTCACCTACCCTATCCTTCACTGAAGAAAGCCCCCACCAATGGAAGCACATTTATTATGGACCCCATTTCTCGTGTGTATGCACAGTCACATCCACAAGATCACCTTTCAGTTATGGGATTTTCAAATAATTCAAACAGAAAAAAAAAATGCATAAGTTTATATGTATTAATTTTATATATTGTTATTATATCATTTATGTTTTATTAATATTGATTATTTAATAAGAGTAATATAAATGAATAGTGAAAAATATAATAATTTTGAATAAAATTTTATAATGATAATGTATAGATATTATACTTCATTCTAATATATGTCTTTAAATATAAATAAGAGTATAATATATATGCAATGTTATTATAAGAATTTATACATGTTCAATAGATCATTCACTATTTATTTGTATTACTTTTTGAAAAGTTAATAATAATTAAACATAAATAATGAATGATATAATAACAATATATAAAACTCACATGGTCACAATATACATCTCTTTCTCTGTAAATAAAAGAACAACCTAAACATTTTTATTGGTGCTATATCATTCGCTCAAACATCTTTTGTCATTATACATTTCTTTTACATAAAGCCTCTCTAAATTGGTCCTTGTATAATCACTAATAATCTAACACAATTTTTTTCAATGAGACTCACAAAAGTAACAACTTAACTTTATAGGTTAGCTAGCACTGAAATTTGGAGGAAAATGTCATCAAAATAATTAAGAAGAATATGATAAATAAAATTTAAAGTTAAAAATAGTTAATATTGATATGTGTATTTAATAAAATAATAATAATAATCTAAGACTTGAGGTTAAAATAAAATACTTGAGATAGAATTCTACATGACTATTAATTTAATGTTATTGTTATGTATGAAATAATTTTACTAATAATACGTTGGTCTAGTGATGTAAGACATCGTTAGATTTTTAAGGTCAACGATTCGATTCCTATGAGCGACACTTGTTGAAAATGACAGACACAAACCCAAAAAAAAATTAATTATTTACCCAAAAAGATAAGCGATATCCTTGGTAATACAAAAAAGACAGAAAAATGTTAATAATAATTAATTACGTTTAAGTGTAATTTATAAAGGTTCCTGTCAGTCTCACAACTTACTAGATATTAACTAATAGCAGTAGCAGATAGCATATAAGTAGAAGCTCCTCATAAACAAGTTTTATGAATAAATTAGTAGAGGAGAGAAGAAGTAACTAATACTGCGCTAATTGAAAAAGTTATAGGACTAAAAATCATAAAAAAGAAAACGCTCATAAAAATGAGGAGAAAAAAATACAATTAAACCTTGATATAATTGTAAAAGTTTATTGTTAAATTACCATCTCATGAATATTAATGATTAAACTTGAATGAACAATATGTAGAAAGTCATCCTATTTTATTTTGACTAAACTATTTCTAATAATTTAAAATCACCATCATCACATTTTATTTAATGTAACAGGAGTTAAAAATGAAAAAAAAAATAGTTGCTTACTTGAATTTACAAACCATTTAAAAAACTTAAAATTATTAAGCTGATAATTAGATTAAAATGAGTTAGAGGAGGGAGTAATGAATTTCCTTCATTACCCTAATGAATTCATGCTAAGAATTATTTTAGCAAACCGTAAAATACTAACTTTAACTTTTGAAGCAAGGCATGTTTGGTGGTATCAGAAATATTTTTTTTGGTATTATTAAGATTATCATTTTACATTTTTAGCTAAAGAACTAATTATGACTATCATTTACAACAAGTGTCATTCTCAAAAATCAAACCATCAACCTTAAAAATTCAGTAGGGTCGTACACCACTCAACCAACATCATGTTAATATATCATAAAGATTTACTCAATAAGATGTAAGAGATCTTTATATTATTATTATATTATTTATTATTTATATTTTAGGTAATGAAAATGAGTAATAGATAATAAAATAGTTGTATATAAATTTTTACAATGACAATACATATTTATTACACGAAATCACATATGTTTCTCAAAAAGTTACCACTCGATGTATTATCATTTGTGATGTGTTAAAAAAATATATCTAGTTATAAAATTAATAATTAAATATTTTTCTTATCAATTACAAACAACTATACATATGTGATACACTTTTTGGGACATAATAAACCCACTCATATTACACGACTCATAGAAGGGTACACATCTGTTGTGTAACAGTTTGTATTACTTTATGTGTAATGAACTTAGATTGGTCAGAAAAAATATATTTAAGTTAAAATTTAATTATTAAATATTTTTCTGGCCGATCACAAACTTATGGCACATGGAGTGACACAAAATATGACACATCATATATGCTTCCATGAGAGAATGAGGGTTTTGCTTATGGTGCGGTGACGGGTCGGTGGTGGCTCGTGCACCTAACACACGTAAGATTGTAAATTCAGAGGCACAAGCAACAAAAAGTAAATGTGATAGGCAAAATATCTAATTTTACTGACATATGCATTGTAGTACGCATATTGAAATGATAAAAAGTTTACCCATAAAAAAATCAAATATATTATAAAGTAATATTTTATTTATTAATGGATGGATATTAGTTTATTAAGTAAAAAATATATTATTTTATAAGTAACCCGTAAAAAATTGGGAAGAAATTTATTGTAGCTCATTAAAGAGTAGAGTGTAAAATCTATATACTAATAATATAAAAATTTATACATAATTAGTATATCATTTATCATTCATTTGCATTATTTTTATTTAAAAATGAATGATAATTAAAAATAAATGGTATATAATATAATCATAGTGTAAAAATTCTTATTGACTTATACATTTTTTTCTCTAAAAAGCATATTAGTGTATGGGTAATCGGTAAGCTTTATGTAGTTCCGAGAATAGCAGGTAAAAAGGAGTGACTCATCATTGGTTGGTATTGATATGGATGAAGATCTCGATTATCATTGGTATCCCTAATTGTATCCCGAATTAATAAAAATGTATTATTATATTTGAAGAAAAAATTAAAAAAATGTAAAGTAATATTTTTATATTATTTAGTAATAATTTATTGAACAGAGCAGAATCCCTCTTCAACTTAACTCATCTTCAATCAAGTTGATACCAATCAGCTTGGTGGTAGTTATATGGGCAATCAAGACAACCAATCCTATTTTTTGTTTTATTATTGCAATACAAACAATCATTATTCTTCTCATAATTATTCATATTATGATGGAGACCGTGTCAAGATACAATATCAAGTCCTAATACTTATGATAGTGGTATTATCTATGTCACGCCTTAAACAAAACTATTAAAGTTGGAGTTATTAAAATTGTTAAAGTCATACTTTATAAGATTAATTGTTATATCAATCAGTTTAACTTAATTTTATTCACTACCGTTATTGTTAAAATGTGGTAAAAGTCATGAAAAGAAAGCTTCTCGATGAATTAAGAAGTGTATAAAAGAAAACTTAAAGAAAGAAGAGTGACAAACAAAGATTGATAAATTCTCATTGAATGAATTAAATTGAATTGATTTAATAAGAAGTGAGCCAATATGACTTATTTATACAAGAAAAAAGAAGAAGAAAAAAGCTTGTAAAACAAGTAACTAACATAAATCTAACTTGATAATTCCCAACTCTCTAACCAACTATCATCTTCCAAAATAACCTATCATATATCTTTACTATCCCCTCAAGCTGGTGAGTGAAAATTTTTACTCTCCAACTTGGAATTGATTTGAAGCATGATTTGAAGTAATAACAACGCTTAACCACCCATGGCAGAAGTTATATCATCAAACGCTTAATCATCCATAACATAAGCTATATATTTGCTTAACCACTATGGACTCATCCAATGCTTAACCACTATGGACTCATCCATGACAGAAGTTATATCCGAGCTTAACCATCATGAACAGAAGCGAACCAACCATTGATGATGAAAGAGAGAGAACATATGAGAATCTTGATCCTAATGAGATGCTTCTATGATGAATAAGAAAGAGTGATAAATGATGAAGAATAAGAAAATGATGTAATCTTGTATAAGATAAATTGGTCATGATACTCCATTCTTGAAGAGCTTGAAGATATCAAGAAACTAGCTTATGCACTTGAAAAGAATTTTTGACCAGAAACAAACTCCTTTGATCTGAATTTGAAGGTCGATGAAGAAGGTGATAATGAATAATTTAGGGTCATATGTTGAAAAGAAACATTGGATGCTGAAGAACCAATGCTGGAGCAATCAAAGAAATCAAGATAGTCCTGCCACATGCAGCATTGTCACCCATTGGAAGCAAGATAACACTAATGAAGGCCATTGAGATGAAAAAGAAAGCACCACCATGCTCTTGATTGTTGAAGTTTTTCATGAAATCCTTCATGGAACCATAAGCGGAAGCTATCAAAAGATAATTATGCTCTGATACCATGTTAAAATGGGGTAAGAACCATGAAAAGAAAGCTTCTTGATGAATCAAGAAGTGTATAAAAGAAAGCTTAAAGAAAGAAGAATGAGAAACAAAGATTGATAAATTCTTATTGAAAGAATTGAATTGATTTAATAAGAAGTGAGTCAATATGACTTATTTATACAAGAAAAAAGAAGAAAAAAAAGCTTGTAAAGCAAGTAACTAACATAAATCTAACTTGATAATTCCTAACTTTCTAACCAACTATCATCTTTCAAAATAACCTATCATATCTCTTTAATAATTATGTTTAAAACATTAACTCATCTCTTAGGGAAGCTCAATTTAATTACAATAATTATTTGACTTGACAGTAGTAGAATATGAGGGAAATGAGGAATTGATAATCATCTACTAAGTATTGGACCCTTTTATACCGAAACAAATTTGAACCCCTCCCTCGAGTACACGGTACAATATGTATATAAATTATGAGGGATTTGTGTAAGCATAAAAATGAGAGAAATAATATATGTAATTTCAAAAGTGTCAATATAATGTCAAAAGTAACAATATAATTCAATTCTCGGGCGCGACATTTGTTGGGAGGGACAATCACGAACTCCAAAATGGGTTACTTCATTACCCAAAAAGTGAGGAGATATCATTGGTAGTAAACAAAAAACATTCATTTTCTTTTGGAGATAAAAATACTTTAATATTCACATAATCACTATATAGTATCCTATGTAGGTGTGTCCTTACATTAGTATGAAAAAACACTTCTCAATCATATATGTGGAGAAAGGAATTGCATTTTCTCATCGCTTTCACTTTCCCTAGTAAAATTGTAATATTCCTCCGTAGTCTACTAAATGTAGCACGTTGAACCCTTGACTATTATGGTGCTAAATCTAACTTCTGTTCAAGTGTCCATCTCTTTCCTTTTTTGCTCTCGCTATCTCTTAAACATGGCAAGGCTTTCAATGTCACCATGTAAATGTGTTAATTTAACCAACAAATTTATATGTTGATGAATATAAGGATATTTAAATGCAAATAAAACAAGAAAGCTAATTTTTTTGCCCAATCCCACGTTATATTACCCAAAATTTCACTTCACCTTTTATCATTAATAATTACCTCGCACGTTACTTAAATTAAACTAAGGAGTAGAGGATTGTTCTTCAATGTTTTGACACTTCCGGTTCTCATATTTTGCTCACTTCTCATAAACCAAATGGTAATAATTATGTGAATTTCATATAGAATTTTGAACTTGTTACTAGCAGCAAGTGTATTGAGGATGTTGTATTCCAGCGAACCATATATTTAATAATGTTGGGTTTATTCAAGTGTGAAGTCTTACATTGGATATGCGTGAAAGAATGAAAGAGTTCATAAGAAGGAAAGACTAATGAAACTAATGTCTTAAGGTTTTGGTTCAAGATGTGGTGTCTCACTTGTGACTCTCATATCACATATTTGAACCCGTATAGAAGAGAATATATGGTTCATACAAATATGATAATGACCATCAACCTAGGAAAAAATTGCCTTTCAGATAAATATAAATGGATATTTTATTCTTTTTTATGAACGGTTGATATATGTAGATTTTGTGTTCTTTTTTTCTTGGTGGTTGTTTAGATTTCTGTAAATCGTTTAAAAGAATAGCATTAACGTGATGTTTATATATATAGCTGATAGAAAAGGCGAGAAAATAAATGAAAATTGAAAGAGACAGAGCATAGAATAGTTGTTGGCATCTGAGTCGCACGTGCCAAATACTATGTTGTTACATTTAAAAACCAAACTGAACCATGTGTGGCAATTGATATGTTGAAGGGGACATTACATCCTGTAGTGTTTTCCCCCACTTTGCATATTTCTCTTGTTTTTACCCTCAAAATAGCACCCGTTCCTTTTATCATGAGAGCTTTTATAGATGGGATTTTAATAGTAGAGTATATTGTGCCCCACAATTTCTTTTTTTCTACTGATTTTGTGGGTGATTTGGCAAAGGTTCACTCTAACATGCTAACAGAAGTGCAGCTTGGCTACAATCAAGTGTTTTTTTGTTTAGTAGAGGAGATGACATCACAATTGTTTTTCGCATTGATATAGGTTGTGGGTGTCCTTCAATTCGGGTAAACATCTATTGTTCCATAGAAGTGTACCACTCCATGTGTCATTATTTATGATTGGTCAGAAAAATACTTAATCATTACTTTTTTTTAACTTAAATACATTTTTTACAACCAATCACAAGTAGTGTCACATGTAGTGACACACTTTGTGGTACAATAGATATGCTCCCCTTGAATTCGGCTTAGATCCAACCTTGGACCGTCTTGGGTATGCACACGTAAAGGAATATTAACACAAGTCAGTATTTATAAAGAGCAAGTGGAATGTATATAGTTAAAGTAGAAAGATGAGAGATTAAAAGAAACTTCGACTTCTTCTATCCATATAAAGTGATATGAGTTTGCCTTTTCAATGAAGAACTTGGGTATGCACACATAAAGGAATATTAACACAAGTCAGTATTTATAAAGAGCAAGTGAAATGTATATAGTTAAAGTAGAAAGATGAGAGATTAAAAGAAACTTCGACTTCTTCTATCTATATAAAGTGATATGAGTTTGCCTTTTCAATGAAGAAATGTTTAATGATGTCATAGCTAGGCTTATGTTCGAGCCTATGATAGCTCTTAGTTGTCCTTTAGGAATGTTTTTTATCGTCAGTTATATTGTTAATTTGATCATAGATCTTGTTTGGCCTCGATGGGTCAGTCCACATATTAATTCTATCTTGAACCTCTTAGTTTTAGTACTCATATGCTGATCGACTTGTTAACCTATTAGACTGTTCATGGTCAGTCTCAATATGGTGAATTTGATAAAATGTAACTATTGAAAATTATAGCAAAATAAGGTTCTCCTTTATTTTGTTTTTCTTCCAATTATATTTTAAGTAATATTAAGATACTTCGTATTGCATATGATAAAAAGTAAGGAGGTGATTTTGTTAATCATGTTTTAGGACATCAAAATCATTATTAATAAATATACTAAACTATACAAATTTCGACAAACATTTCCTTCTTACTTTCTACCGATAATGTTGCTTTGCTTGAGTTTTGACAAGGTTGTGGTATTAGAGTTTTAATGCAATGATAAATATCTTACCCTAAATGTCGTACTAAAGTGGGTCACATGATTCTCACATAATGGAAGATGATTAAAGGTGGTGAGCAAACATCATGTCTTATCATGATCTTAACGTAATCGAAATCAAATCAAAACGGAACGCTAAACTTAAGGGAATATCAAAATAAAGTACATGACCTTATACGAGTAGTTATAAGGTGGATCACGAGTTCAATTCTTTGTAAGTCACGACTAATACAAACATGAAAATTGTTAGCGGTAGGTTAAAATCTAACCTTAACAAAATTGGACCTGAGTTGGATCGAATTTGATAAAACTTTGTTCCTATAATTTCTCAACAAAACAACAATTGTGATTTTGTTGTGATAGCAATTTTATTTTGATAAAACAAACAAAACACGCATATGGGAATAATAAAACGGTAAACCTATGTCCTAAAACAGAATTATGGGGTGGATTCTTTTGAATTCCACTAGAAAATAAAAAAACTTTTTTGAAGAAAAAAACACAAGCTTGGTAAGAGACAAGAGAAGTTCTATCTGTCCACAGTAGAAAAAAAAAGTGATTTCCACATCATACAAGTTAATTAGTGAACAGGAACAGAAAAACTCTATGGTCCCCCACTTTTCAGAATCTCCTCTGTTTTTGGTATTTCTAGCCTTGGAAGGAAAAAATGAAATGATATTTTTCACCATAAAGCTTTCCTAATACCAACAACAACAAAATCACTTTCATAAAAGCTGTATTCCTATTTTTATCCTCTGTTAAATCTTTTCTCAAATGCCGACAAAGTTTCCTCTCACCTTTCACACTAAATATTACAGTTACTCACTTCCACCCCATCGCACTAAATAATTTATTTTTTCTTCTTTCAATCACTTTTAGAGTACATGTTTTCTTATAAGAATATACAAATACTATTCTTAAATAAGATTATAAGATAAGTGGGAGGTTTTGTTGCATTCAATTCTCTGTCCCTTTCATTTGTGACGTGTGCTTTGGGAACCCACCTCATTAATCAATATATAATAATACCGGTAATGTTAAGAAGTGTATTATTTAAAGAAGCGAAAGAGATTATTTAACTAAAATGATATTTTTATATATGGAGAAGCATCTTTAGATTTCTAATAATACTAATTATTTTACTTATATACCTTAAAAAGTATAGTATAATATTCATGCATAATTAATGAAAGATTTATACATAATTACTAAATCATCTATCATTCATTTAGATTAATTTTTTGAAGAATCAATATTAACTAAATTTAAATAGTAGATAACACAACAATAATTTATAAAACTATAATAATGAGTGTAATGCATTCTTTAACACAACTATAAATTTGTATTAAAAATAGCGATAGAAAAATAAAATGCGGGCCTATGTGAAGAAGGATTATATCTCCTCAAATATTTTCTTTCTATGTTCGATCAAATTTCATTAACTAACATAAAAAAGTTATTTTTTATTATTATAATTTTTTTTAAATATACAACAATTTTTAATTGGATAGAAACATAATAAAAATGGGGCAGATGATCCCGATCCGCAAAGGAGGAACCAGGTGATACCCACTGCCACACACATGACACACCCATTATAAATGCTTATGCCCCTTAACCCCTTCTCGATAATTTCACTGCACACAGTTTTTCATTTCCTCTGTTTTCCTCTGTTCTGCTCTGTATCAAAGCTTTTTTTTCCTTTTCTATTTCTATGGCTTCTACTATGGAACTTGCTAAACCAGCACCACCTTTGTACTTCGATGAGAAGTGGAAGCTGTCAAAGAAAGAAGTCTCATCAAGGAGTATATGTTCAAGATCAAGCTCAAACACGAGAACCCCTTTCATGAAGAACTCATCTACTACACAGAAAAAGTGTGCTTTTGCAAGAAAGTGTACTAGGTTGGTGAAGGAGCAAAGGGCACGTTTCTACATCATGAGACGTTGTGTTACAATGCTTATATGTTGGCGTGAATACAGTGATTTGTAAAGAAAATGGGTTGCTGGTGTGAGAATCAAAAATGGATCTTGATTCTTCAGAGAGAGTTCAAAGTTTCTCTCTTTTTTGTTGAGTCTTTCTTCCTCTTCTTCAAGAAGATGCAACCCAAGTTTGAGAATCAATCAAGAGAAGAAGAGATATACTTGTATATATTTTTTTCCTTTTTCTTTTGTTAGATATTTTTCAATTTATTAATGGATTTTGAAACTCGATCAATGAAGTTCTGTTGTTAATTAATGTGTTCTATCTGAGAAAAGAGGACCAGATATTAGAATGGAGAGATTGATTGGAATAAAGCTAAATATAAAACTTTATCGTTTTCTTCTTCTTTTTCATTTCCTTTTTCAATTTTCCTTTTCAAGTCAAGATTCTCATCTTTTAAGTTTATTAGTGTGTGTTATCAATCTTTGTGGGTTGAGGAAGAAGTGATGGGTGTTTTGAGATCTAGAATCATATAAATCCCATTCAAAGATTGAAATAATAAACAAAGATATATGCACCGACATTATAAAAGTTTTATATATTATAGGTTTACTATTCAAAGTTTTATGCAATATAATAATTGTGTATAAATCTTTATATCGAGATTGGATATTCTCTTCCCAAAGTTGCAGCTGAGGTAAGGGAAAGTTAGGTGCTGTTAGATCTGAATGGGGCTTACGCTGACGCAACATTCTCATTTTTTAATATTTTCCTGCAATTAATTCAATGGAAATTATGGAAGGTGAGTACTAATTTATTGATTTTTTTAATCCCTCAATCTTAATATCATTTTAATCGTGACTTTAACCTAAGCATACAGATTAAGATAATCAATGAACATCTTGATTATCACTATAAAATAATATTTCATATGTTTATTATAAGACACATTTTATGCATTTTTTTGACAGTAATTATTATTTTTTTCATTTGACTATGACAAAAGTTTTGACTATAATTTTTTGAGGAAAAAAATATAAGTATTCTGCTGTTCATTATTAATTATTATAGATTATTAAAAATAATATAAATAAATAATAGACAGTAGATGATGTATTAGTTGTATATAAATATTTGTATTGTCGACAGTACATAAATATCACACTATAATTTTTTTATTATTGGAATCTCAATTAATGGATAGTATTAAATAAGGTATAAAAATAATCTTATAATATTTAAAAAATAAAAAATATTAATTTTATTGATATGTGTAATTTAATTGAAAATTTCCTATTCTAAGAACAAAAATAAAATGCATTTTATAATTAAATTATTACTCTTTAGTTAATGCATAATTAGGGGGAAAATAGTGTTTTCAAAGCACATATGAGAGATTAACTCGATGTTGATCTAGTAATGATGTAATGTTTACATTTGATTAATGAAAGCATTATTTATTGTAAGGATCGTCACGCCAATTCCAAAGTGCTATGAAAGAATTATTTAATAGAATTATTTTATTTTCTCCCTTATTTATAAGAGTGAGTATCCATTTACTTTGAGAGTAAGTTTTTTAACTTATTCTTTATCCTAGCCATCAAATTTATGAACATCTAATTGTTTACATTTATTTATTAACTCAAATCATTAGTTGGATTTCCCTAGAATTGATTATTATAATAGAGCGTAAATTTAAAAAATTTACTCTTAGAGTAAGTGAGTCTCTTCCCTCTCCATAAAGAGACCTAAGATCTTATCCTTTCAAGGAAAAGAATTATCTATAGTAGTGGAGAAATATATAAAATATTATTTTTACTTTTATATTTAAGGATAAAAACATCATTACATTATAAATAAATAATAAAGTATCATATCATATCATATTTTTATTTTACTTTTCATGTAATCCCTTTCTAATATATGGAGAATTTTGACCGCAAAGAGGAAAATCCTTCTTCATTACTCTTATTTTTAAAAGTAAACATATTAGGATAAAAATATTATAACTTTTACTTTACTTTTAAAAAGAGTCACTTTATCTTGGTAAATCCTCCTCCCATGAAGAGAGATAATCATATATGTTGTCCTAAAATGTGGATAACTCCCTGTATCATTTATTTTTTTATTTATTAGAAAAATAAAACATAAATTAAATATATATTAATTTCATATTTTGTGAGTAATGACAGAATACTTTGGAATGATTTGGACAAAAGATGAGACCCTTCCAAATCTTAAAACTCCCTTTATTTTATATTTTGTTATTCAAGATTAGTTTATACAATTTCTGAATCATTCAAAACCTTATATTTTGATTAAAATGTCATTGCTATGTGATGAAAAAGGTAAAATTAATTAATAATAGGTAGATGAATATAATTATCAAATAAGGATAATATTTTATGTGTCGAAAAGTATATTTAAACAACAAAGTATATAGACTGGAGCTAGTAAAATTGTGTATTTGATTAGAGGATTGTTGCTTGTTGGCGGATATCAACTAATTTCAGATTTTGATCACCCATCTTAGCAAAGCTCTTGACTATGTAGTAGGGTTTGAAACTTTTATGGAACTTGGGTTTAAAAATGAAGATTGTAGAAATTGATTATCTCACACCTATGTAGATTAACGAGGTTACTAAAGTAGTAGACTTCATAATAAAGCTAGACTCACATACTTCTACAATGTTGAAGATATGGACCACGATTCTGCCTCATGGTTAATCCTATCTTGACATGGATCTCAATCCTTTCTTTTAGTTGTGTCTATATCTAATTTTGAATATACCAAAACAAAGAGGTTAATCTCGTTGCACATACCATAAGTTTAATGCACATTGAAATATGAAGTGCACCCATACACTATAACTTTTCTTCATTAATTTAATAATAAAATATATCAACCATTGAAATGAATGTTGATTTTTGTATACGTATAATTTAATCACTAACAATTTCTCTTGACCTAATTTGCCACCACTTTCCCAATAACCACCACCATACTGCCACCACTCCGACCTCTACATAACTCACCCACCACCATCTTGAACTACCATTAGACAACCACCACCATAGTTCCCACCATGACATCCACCACTATCTTCACATACCACAAGTATTCTTCACCTAAATGAGGATGGTTCATCTAAATTTCATTAGTGTCGGCCACATGATAGAAAGGTGAAGCTCAATGTTGATAAGAGTTCTATTGTTGGAGCAAATACAATTATTTGTAACCAAGAGGGCAAATGGCGATTAGGGTTTTCAACAAATTTTGAGATTCGAGCTCCTATATTAGTGGAACTCCTTGCTATGGAACATAGTTCAAGGTTGACTTGGAATATGGGTCTTGGAATTCTTATTTGTATGTACCATGAACAACATTCAGGTTTTGATGAGTTCGAAATCTAGAACACAACTCTAATAGGGTAAGAATAAAAATCAAATTAAAAGCTTGGGGCAGAAATGGAATTCTACACAACAAATGCTGCCGAAATCAAAACATAATTTTTAGTTTTTTACATTCCAAAATTATTTTTTTAATAATCTAATTATCAGCAATTTAAACTTTTTGTACCAAGTTAAATGTTTCTAAGATTAGAAATATTCATATATTTCAATGAACATAATTTCCTCAAAAAATATAACATATTAATATATTTTTATATGCATTTACATGATTGTTATTTTAAGAGAAAAAATATATACACTAAAATTATAAATGTTTTTTATATTATTATTATATCAGACAATATTTATTTTCAATCATTGTTAAATATTAAAAAAAAAATAATCTAAATGAAATATGAATGATATATTAACTATGTATAAATTATATACTATTGATGTAAAGATATTACACTCTTATTTAGAATATGATGATAAAATAGGCTTATTTTTAAGTTTCACAAGACAAATTTTTTTTTGAAGTATAAATATTAGTTGAAGGCATTGGGATTTGGGAATAGCAGGATGGCAGTTAGCATGGATGGTGAGTTGTGACTACTGCATCACGAGAGAGCCAAACAAAGGACTCACGCAAACACATTAATGCATTCACGTATTGTACACGCAAAAAAACATTGACATGTATATAAAAAAATTCTGTTGTGAGTTTGTAACTTTCTAAGTGTCAAGATAAAGTTATTATCGTAAAGGTTAAAAAACTAATATTCTTTTATTACGCCTAGCCTTGTTTCCTTTTTTGTTCTTACTGATGTAAAACAAAACTATAAACATAAACAAAATGGAAGAGTTTTGATATGTATAAAAACTATGGAATACTTGACTATAGATTTTTATAGGTAAGTGAAGTTACTTTATACCGAAGAGGAAAGACGAGAATAAAGTGGTAGGGAGACTTTGTTCTATCCTGGTTCTAAAGTACATATCGTGATCAGACTTAGGTGATAACTATCGACTTGAGACTTGACAAAACGAGCACTATCCGAACACTCTAGGCCCCAGTCGGGTAATTGAACAATCCAAAGGAACAAGTTGTTGGCCAGGTAGAAACGACGGGATAGTGCAAGGACTATTTCTACCATCCTACTGCCACGCAATATGAATGATACAAGCCTTTGCCAACAGTCGCATGCTACCTACATCCTATTGTACCTTTCAGTCGTAGATAGAATGGACCTATGGCGTGATGATATCGATTAGTGCAAGTATAAGTCAACTATCCACAAAGTACGTATTTGTCAAAGTTGTCTGACACAAGAAAATCAACTTTCGCTTGTTTGAGGCAGACCTGACAGAACATTTGATGGGCAAGACTAATAACATCTACAACTGAATATTTCTCTCACCTGACCATTATAAACAGGGGATTTCCCCTTAAAGAAGTTTAATTTACTTACACTCTCTAACAAGTTTATTATCCTCTAAGTTCTTACATACTTTATCTCTTAATTGTATCATCCATACTCTTCATCTCTTTCATATATTGACATGATCATCGGATGACATTTTCATATATCTCCACCTGCTTATTTAAGTACCCCTCAAACAATACTAGAAGATTGCCTACAAATTCCTCTCATCCATATCTCATCCTCTCAACACCAAAGAATATGACTCAAAGAGAAAACCGTATAATTTCACTCAAATTAAAGAAGATGAATCTCTCAAGAGGGACAAAAATAAACTCCAAACACTCCTCACTGTCTTTCTTCATGTCATGCAACTCACCCATATTCACCTTAAACACATCCACCACACATAAAATATTTAACCAACCCACATACACAAGTATGGAAATTTTAAATGTATAATTTTAATAAAAATGAAAGGTTATATCAGGAAAACAAAATGTTGTATGAATTATTTTCTCTATAGAAATGAACTTTATTAAGATGGGACTTGCTTCTCGTGGTAAGATAATAGAATGAATTAGTTTTTGGTTCCTTTTTGTCTATTTAAATGAAAGGAAAGGAAAATGATACAAAGGAACTTGTATTGGTGTCAACTTTGTACGTTCATATTTCATTGTGGGCTACGTTATAGCTTAATTACTAGCACAATGATCACTTGTACTATAATTGTCATATTTCCATGTTTCGAACCAATTAAAATTCATGAAATAATATTAAAATATTAATTTTTTTTGTTTATAAGTTTTCTTTTTAAGCGAATAAAACTTTATTATTGGTTTGATACACTAAGTGAGACATGAATGAGAATATATGATCCATCTTACTAGTTTATTTTATAGATGTGGTCTATGTTATTGTAATTTTTTATGGTCAAAAGGAGGATTTTCTTTTTCTTCAAAACCTTCTTTTGATGCACTTTGTTCGCAATCAAAGAAGCATCATTCTCAAATTCTTTGATTAAGTTTCAATGTTAATGATTGAGATTTACTATGGCGTGCAAAAAGGAAAATCCAATACAACCAAAAATATTGGTTACAATGCCTTACATTGATAAGTTGATTAATAAAAAAAGTTAATATAATCATACCACATCCAACTCCACTTCTAGTTGGATGATTTCTAAAATCTCCATCGATATTTGAATTTGATTTGGAGCATTAAATATAATTTGACCTCAACTAAGTGGAATCATGAATGATGGAACAATGACAAAGTGAATGATGAAAAGGAAAATCTCATATATCCATTATTATATATCACTTTATTTGTCACTAATGAATAATAGATAGATCATTAAAAATTATATCAACTTGTTTTTATTAAAAAAAAAATATTTTTAATGAGAGTTATATAAAATAGTAAGCATATATGATTTTTTTTATGTCTCTTCCCTACATTTTTACTTTACCCAACCTAATTATGACCCTAACTAAACGTGCTATGATCTTAAATCTATATTGGGCATCTAAATTATGGTAAAAAAACTATCTATTCTAACATTAACCGTTGGCCCCATTTACATCCATCTTTGCATATTTTGTTGAAAGGTATCCAACAACTTACTCAGATATAGGATTTCAGCACTCCTAATAATTAGTAGTTGATAACTTCTATTCCATAATTATTAAACGGTCCTACTTCTCTCCCCCTTCGTCCCTCTCATTATTAATTTTCCAACTTACTTAACGCATCTTCATTTTCATATATTAAAGAAATAAAAAAAAATCTTCACCAAATTTATTGATCATATATTATAAAAAAAAAACCCAACATGATGTTGGTTTAATAATATAAAGTCTTACTTAATCCATAAGATCGAAAGTTCAACTCCTAGTAGTGACGCTTGTTAGGAGGGATATCCACGAATCTGATTAGTTCATTATCTAATAAAATGAGAGGATATCATTGGTAGTACAAAAAACAAAATTCAAAGAATTAAATTACCAAATATTAAAACTTACCTAATGTATCAAAAAAGACTTACCTAATGTTTTAGAAGAATCTATGAGTTAATCCTAATGGAAAAACCGTTAACTTTTTATGTTGTCTATAATAAGCAAAATTCTACTAGAGACTTATGTTATTATTGTATATTGATAGTTTAAAATTTATAATACTTTGTCATATTTGGACAACATGACTATAGTACACCTACAATTTTTTCCCATAAAACATTTTAATTAATTTTTAACACATTTTGTTCTAAATTTATATGAAAGTTTTATATAGTATTTTGAGTTCATTTTTTTCCAATCATTTGTATAATATTTTTAAATGTATCATTTATTTAATACCTTGTGGATAATAATGGTAAATACAGCGACTATATATCAAATATTGAAAAACATAAAATAGTTCTAAAAATATCATATGTATATCAAATAGGTTATTTTTAGAATTTTTATCACCAAATCTATTTTGACTAACATTTGATATTTTTAGACGAAAGTGAGAATTCATTGTTTAATACTCTTATGTCATTAATGCATAAATTATTTTTAAATGTTTACCTGTAAAAAAATTGTTTTTCACCAGCTGAAGTAAAACCCAAGATGGGGTGGGGCCCAAACTACCAATATTATAGACTACTAGATATAGTTTCCTAGAGCTCGTGGGCCCAGAAATAGCTTTATGGCTTGGGCTTGACCTAACCTAGGGCACATGGGTCCACCTATGGTCAAGGGTCACATCACCGCACGCCTATCATATTCCTTTATTTTTCCATATCATAAACTCGTGCATTAAAAACAAAATAAATTGTTTTTATTTCATGGAAAAAAATATTTGTTGCTAATTATTACTTTTGATAAATGTTGTTTAGTGGTTAGCTAAAGTTATACATTTAGATATCATATATAAGACTAAGTATGGATAATTAATTTATGAAAATAGAAAGAATGTTCATTCATAAGATGATAAGTTTCTCGTCCAAAGTATAGGAAGATCATAATAAATGTTCGATTAATGGGAGTGCAATTTATTGGAAGAGTTAGTCATGTATTAGAAAGAGATTAGTTTCTTATTCATAAGGTAAGAAAATATTCTTATTAATATATAAAATTAGACTTTTCATTTTTTAAAAATAAAAGAATATTTTTTATTATTTTGGTACGGTAGAAAATTATATTTATAGTTAAATAAATGAATCCTCTTTAGTTTTTTAATTACTAAAAAGATGTTTTCTTCACAAATAAGATGGATTTTTCGAAAATGTCATGGGGATCAAAGTCATAGACACGCAAGCAAGTGCTGGCAGTGGCAAATGAGAATTGAATTGATTCATAGCAAGTTAGAATTTGGAGATGGTTTTGTCTGCCAATATGCTCTTTCAATTTTTGTTTTTTCTTCTTAAAAAATCACAAGATAAGTCCAATGTTATCTATTAGCCATGGTTTTTTTGGTTTCTCACAGTTATCTTCGCATTGGGGTTAACTCTTCCAACGGATATTTTGTCCATCCACAAGACTCGAACTCAGGTTCTTACTTGAAGGGAATCAAACATGTACTATTTGAACCAACGCCTGTTGGTATCTATTAGCCAAGGTTGTAACCACTAATGGATTATTAATCTTTGTTGATTTTTAATTGTCTACTGAATGATTGGTCACTTGTTTGGTAAGGATTCAAGTTTTCAACACATTTTTTAAGTTCTAAATTCAAATCTTATTGTATTATTGGTTGATGTCTTATAAATATATCTTATATAAATATTCATACAATTGTGAGGCATTGTGTACTTTTGATGAGCGAAGATTAAGACTCAACTACCTAAACATTTTTTAAATCATGACAAAAGTTGAACAAACTATCATCCATATGCATACATATTTTTAAGACAAGTATAGATTTACGGTTAAACCTTATACTTGCAATAATAACCTCCAAATATCTATATCTATACTTATTATAAAGCCAAAACATGGTGTAACCACCCGCCATGGTGTAATTTATAATTTCATATTTTGTCCTTCCATATTTTCTATTTTCTACAAAAAGACCATATAATCTAATGTCAATATCACCATTATATCTATATCTATACTTATTATAAAGCCAAAACATGGTGTAACCACCCACCATGATGTAATTTATAATTTCATATTTTGCCCTTATATATTTTCTATTTGGTACAAAAAGACAATATAATCTAATGTCAATATCACCATTATATATCCAATATTATTTTCTTGATTGTGTCTTCTTCTTAATTTTGTAACCACAACATTTTTTTCTTTACATACGAAACAAAATATATTTTGTAATGATATTTAACTCTTTAAGTATGTTCTTACGACTTCAATATTCAATAACAACGCTCTATAAATATGATTTTTTTTCTCAATTTCATCATATTAAAGAAAAATCGTTAATTGCGTTATAATATTTATTACTTTGTGCAATCATATAAATTTATTTGAATAATTTCGCCTCAATTATACACTTTATCTACAAAACTAACTATAAGTGATTCAATTATTTAAATAAACAATTACATTCCAAACAATAGAAAAGCGGGTTGACAGTCACGAGAGTGTCTGTCAATACGCTAGTTTAAATAAATCAACTTTGTATAAATATTCTTTTTGGCAAGTTTAAGATTAATTGGTGACTTTAAGCTCTTATGATATCACATTGAATAGTGAGATGAAAGAAGAAAATTTGATTTCACTCCTTATAATTTATAGTTATTCAGACAAAAAATATTAATTAATAAATTTTGCCATGAATTAAATTACCTATATATTTTCCATCCATCTCTTATCTTTGATGGTTTATGTTATTTTATTCGTTTTAAAGCTAATATTGTTATTTAATAGTTTTATATTTTCAATGCATTAGCAAACTTTTTTTCAATTCTATCATAATTTAATGATAATATATCATTAATTAATCCTACTTTTTATGTTAGAAAATTAAATAAATATTGGTCTTCCAATTAAAATATAATAATCTCAAGCCAATTAATGATATACCAATAAATATGTGATATACCTTGTTAATATATACTATTTTTTAAAATGTCATTATTAAGAATGATCCATCCCTACAAAAAAAAACTGCATTTTTCATATTCATTTGCATTAAATTCAAGGTTTCCATTATCATTATCATGATAAGAACATTGATCAAATATTCCATTAAGCCCAGTAGATAAAAATGCAACAGCTCAACACGGTTGGTGAAATCAATGCTTCCCATAAAAATAGAAACAACCCTACAACAACAAGTTCATAAGGTAAGGTTGCACCATCAAATATGAAAAAAAAGGACCCCAGAAAAGTGCAGAAACAATTGCATGTCCTATCACACTGTGCATGGTGTGACCCACGAAACATGGAAATTTCAATGGCAAACAAAAGTTTAATACACCAAATTCTGTCATCCCTTAAATCCCAGTGTTAGGGTAGTCATGTAGCACCGACTTTCACACCAACATGCTACACGACATTTGCACTTCAATACCAACAATGTACAAGATATAAAACATGTTAGATGCCTCTCATTACTATGCCTTAAAAGAATTTTATGACAATTTTATGGCTCTCTTTAAGGACATTTTATGTCACTTTTATGGCTTTGTTTCCAAGCATCCAATGCTTGGAATCCAAGATACCAAGACTTTGCTTGCCTATAAAAGGACACATATAGAGAGCTTCAAAATCATCTTCACAACACACAACATCTCTTTCATTTACACATATATTGTGAGTGCATTCTTGGTGAGAATTCTTGTTCCATTTGAGAGAGTATTTGTGAGAAAAATATTGTCATTTGTCCTCATCATTATAAGAGGATTTCTTGTACTCTTCTTTTTTACATAGTGGAATTTTGCTCTTGATCGCCCGTGGTTTTTTTCCTCTCACACTGAGGGGTTTTTCCACGTTAAATCTTGTGTGTTATTTTCTTTATCCTTTACTTGCTTCTCTTTTGTTCTCAATTGATTCAATCATGTGCTTCCGCATTGTGCTCTAACCTTAACAAAACATAACAACAAATTGTAATACCAAAAGTGCTTAAATATATAATGGAAAACTTAATGCGAAATTATTCAAAAAAGAAGAAGAAATAAAACATAAATTACGAAAATTATTAAAATGCCCTATACAGGCCTGAAACGTGCTCGGGTGACTTAAAAGCCTATACCTCATGGCAAAACAGTGATTTGTGTTTGTTGACCCGATTTCCTATTTGGAAAGGTATAATAATGATCATTCTGACATCGGACATCACACTTGTGCAAATGGTGACGATCTTTTCCCACAAACGACTTCATATTTGATACGCATACCCAACCTTCCTACATCAAATCTACACAACTTGATTTTCATCCTTCTTCATCACCATCATTGTAGAAGGTAAATCTCACTTAGTTTCCATTACAAGTTAACAACTTTAAGAATTTCACACTCATCAAGCAATGGTAACTTATCTTCTCCTATATCTCACATTTTAGTTTTCTCTTGGTTCAAATGTTAGATATTTTCTGATGATTGATGAAATATCAATCCTAAGATCTTGAATCTCATGATTATTACACATAATATAAAACAAGGATACAAGGTCATACCTGAATCCTTGAATCCATGTTCTCTAATCTACTCCTTTGATATATCTTTTGAGAGAGATTTGGTATGATGAACGTCCTCAACCAAATCATTGATTTCTTTTGGGACCTTCGTTTTCTCTCTGATGGGGAGATGTGAAAACTATTTGTGATTTTGATGTCTTGAGGACCATAATTGTTCCTCATGCGTTAACTTATAGGGTTCCCATTATCCCTTATAGGCCAACTGTTTGAGTATTCACTCATTAAGCTCATATTCTCATCAGTTTCAGAAGTCTTATGGTTTGTCAATAATTAGATCAATTATAATGTAACCTCAGAAATAAATAACTGATATAATTGTCTTAAATATATGACGTCCAACTTAATTATAAATTATAAATTTCTAACAATCTCTCTCTTGGGTTTCATATTTTCCTGAAACAATTATATCACACATTCTTTAGGTGTGCATCTGTATGCTATTTATATTTAGACTTCTCCGTAATACAATCTGGTCTATCTCATATATCAACTATGTAACCTCCACGACATTCATCACATCCAAACGTGACTCGACCACGATGATCACCATATTAATATACTTAATAACATAGATCAAATATGGATGAGTTACATGAAAATTTCATGCAATATGATCTCAAATATGTCTATTTCCAACGGGTCCTTCTTTATTATTTAGTAAAATCAATCCAAAATCTTTAATTGCAACACAGTTGTTACAATATACAAGTTCAAAATATAACAATAAACCATTAACTTTATTATGCATAAAACTATATATGACGTCCAAAGTAAATCATAAAACATATAGACTCTCACTGAGCTAAGGTATCCTAAGGAGCAACACTCATATGAGCAACATGCTCATGAAAGACTTTAGGTACCAAACCCTTAGTCATTGGATCAGCTAGCATAAACTTTGTCCCTATACTATGGAAATTTGTTCATTTTGAACACTTTCTTTAACAACCAGAAACTTGATGTCAATAAATTTTGACTTTGTAGAACTCCTATTATTGTTGGAGTAAAGAACCGTGAACTTAGTGTCACAATAAATTCTCGGTGGTCTTTTAATATCATCGACCACACATAAGCATTGACAAAATTTCAGCAATCATATGCCATGGTCTGATGTTTCAAAAAAAACCATGAACTCCGCAACCATAATTGAAGGAGCTATGAGCGTCTGTTTAGTAGACTTCCAAGAGATAGCACATTCAGTCAAGGTAAACACATATCCAAAGGTGGAGTGTCTATTGTCTAGACACCCAAAAATCGGAGTTAGAGTACCCAATGATCTCTAAATTCTCAGATATCCAAAAAGTTAACATGTAATCATTTGTTCTCTTTAAGTAACTCATAACATATTTGATTGCTTTCCAACGATGCATCACATAATTGCTCAAATACCTTTTCAAAACTCCCACGACAAACGCTATGTCGAGATAATAGGCCTTGTACAAATTTGAGCATACATTAGACTTCCTACTACAGATGCTCTAAGAAATTTTTTGCATCTCGTATCTTTCAAGGTCATTTTATGGACACTATTCGAGACTAAACTAGTCTCCCTTAGCTATAGGGGTATCCCCTGATTTAGTGTTTTTCATGCTAAATCTATCTAGGACTTTATCTATATAGCTTTCTTGTGACAACCTTAGGATACCTTGAGAGCGATCTCTCAGTATTTGAATACCCGATACAAAAAAAGCTTCCCCAAGATCTTTCATTTCGAAATTCTTCGTTAGAAACATTTTGGTTTCATGCAATAGTCTCATATCACTGATAGCAAATAATATATCATCGACATATAATACAAGGAATATAAATTTACTCTCACTGAACCTACGGTACACACAATCATCAACTTTATTTGCCTCAAAACCGTACGAGGTAATAGCTTGATGGAATTTGTGATTCCATTAACGGGAAGCTTGTTTAAGGCCATGGATGGATTTCTTTAATTTGCATACCATAGACTTTGAGCCAATTGACACAAAGTTTTCTAGTTGCGCCATATAGATCATTTCTTTAATGTCACCATTTAGAAACGCAGTATTAACATCCATCTGATGTAGCTCTAAATCAAAATGAGCCACTAATGCCAATATTATTCTAAATAAATCTTTCAAAGATACTGGAGATAAGGTTTCTTTATAATCAATGTCTTATTTTTAAGTGAAGCCTTTAGCAACTAGACGAGCTTCATCTATGTCAATATTACCTTTGAATCCCTCTTGGTTTTAAATATCCATTTGCAATCAATAGGTTTCGCACCTTCAGGTAATTCGACAAGATCCCAAGCATCATTATCATGCATAGACTTCATCTCATCATTCATGGCATCGATCCACTTTTGAGAGTTAGAACTTTTCATAGCTTGATAGAAATTCAACAGATCATCTTCTGTTAACTCGATGCCATCCTCACGTTCTTGAAGAAATACAATATAATCACCAGGAATTGTACTTATCCTCTCTTTAGTGGATCTCCTTAATGACACTTCTACTTCTTGAGCTTGTTGAATTTGTTCTATAAGTACTTGAGGGAGAACATCATTGTTGTCTTGTTCTGAAATATTGTCAATGACAATATTCTGAACATTGTCTTCTATTATCGAATTTATTCCTTGAATTGTAATAGGCACAAGAACTTGTTCAATATTAGTGACACGTTCTTCCTCAAAAACAATATTCTTTATATTCTCTTCCTTCCCAAAATCAACTTCCTCAAGAAATCTTGCATTTCCCGTATAAAAAAAGAGTCTTGAAGAGCATTCATCATAGCCAACAAAATAACAGCTAACTGTTCTTGAGTCTAGTTTTCTTTCACGCGGCCTATAAGGTCGCACCTCAGTTGGACAACCCCAAATGTGAAAGTGTTTTAAGCTTGATCTTTTATTAGTCCAAACCTCGTATGTGGTTTTGTTAACTGTTTTGATTGACATCATATTAAGGATGTAAATTGCGGTCTTTAAAGCATCCTCCCACAGAGACTCTGGTAAGGAAGAATGACTAATCATACTTCTCACCATATTCTTAAGAGTTCGGTTTAATCGCTCAACAACACCCTTCATGCTAGGTTTGCCTAGCATAGTGTATTGTAGAACAATTCTACATTCTCTGATGAAAAGCACAAATAGCCCTTTCACAAGATCCTTATTGTTCTTTCTTTTCTTATTCTCAGAGGTCATAGTCCAATGAGCACTTTCAGTCTTATCTATTTGCAACCTCTCTTTCTCTTTCACATAGTCCTTCTGAGTGTTATAACTCACTTTGAATTTCCCAAAGTGTGCAGGAAGCGAGATCAAAACCAAGTGCACGAGCAAGTCATCACCAAGCTCTAACTTAAGTGACTTGAGTTTTGATACGAGATTAGACATCTCCATATCGTATCCCTTATATTTCATTTGCCTTTATACTTAATGGAGATGAGTTTAGTCAAAAGGCTACTCGTCTCCGCCTTTTCATTTTTGGCAAAAGAATGTTCTATTTCTGCAAGGAACTTCCTTGCACACCGACCCTCATAAATAGAGCCCTGAAACGCTTCTGGAATATAGTATTTCATGATTAGACACATTCGGTTATAATCTTCCAATTTCTCAATTTTAACCTCATCAAAGATTTCCATAGTAGAAATGGATTTCTCCACGTGAAGTGTCAAATCTAAATCCATAGAGCCGATAATAAGTTATGTGGCTTTCTTATAAATCTTAAAGTTTGTCTCATTCAACAATGTGATATTCTTAATTTGAGCAGAAATATTTGCAACATTAGTAAAAGAACAAAAAAAATTGCAATCATTCTTGCAATTAAACTCACATTCAACTTCATTACTTAAATTTAAATGATGGTGGGGTACATCACGAGTTACCTAACACAACATTAATATCCAGTCTTTGGACAAAAATATTAACTTGAAAGTTGTACACTCAATGTAGTAATCAAATATTGATAATTAGTCCTGTCAAACAATAAGCCTTTCTTTGGACCGACTTACTATTTACATGGAAAGTCATATGATTATCACATATTTATTGCTACGAGTATGTTTATAATTTGGACCAAATAGTAATCTTCATTTGAGCCGATCACTATTTGTATAAAATGCAAACATACAATTGGCTTGATATTTCATATCAATAACTAATGATATTCTTGTTTGTAATAGTCAAACATCGGTCATAATGCATGTCAAATAATAAACTCTTCTTTGGACTGATTTATCATTCACATATGCAACTCTATAATAATCACATGTTTACCATCATATGTGTGTATATAATTCGGCCAAATAATAATCTTCCTTTGGGCCGATTAATACTCACATATATACATATATGTACTAGCAATTGACATTTATTTCAAATAATTCACAGAAAAGATGTCACTTTGTTGACTTCTTGTTTAATAGATTCACTTAAGATGTCAAACAATTTTATTTTTCAAAATATAAAATCATTTAATTGAGTTTGATTCAACATTTAATCCAAAACATATATTATTTATATCCACAATAAATACATATGTCCATTATAGCCTATTGGTAGCATTGCATCATTCTCATCACAAAGATTGCATTTCGAATTCCAATACTGGTCCTTTTGAATTTTTCATAAAAAATATTATCATTGTATACATGATTAAACATGGTAGGGCAAATGTCCAAACAAAAACAATGCTTCAACAATGACAACCACTTAATAATGCAATAAGTCACCAACGAATGCAACAAACCATACGTGTTGCAACCATGAAAAGAAACAAGTCAGATAATATATATAAAACAAGACATGTTCACATAATAGACCCACCACAAGATACCTTAAACAATATCAATTTCTAGTCTTTGGACAAAGAAATCAATTTGTAAGTGATACTCTCAACACAATGATCAAATATTAACAATTAGTTATGTCAAACAATAGTCTTTCCTTGAACCAACTATTATTCACATGGAAAAAAAACTTCATAATTGTTACATAATTATCTTCAGAAGTATGTTATTATTTGGCCAAATTGTGTCTTCCTTTTGCCAGACACAATTCGCATAAATAATCTCTTACTCATATATGTTATTTTAATCAATTTTCACAATAGATGTTATTTTGGCAACATATTGTATCAATTAATTCAAAATAATTATCAGACAAAAAAGAAAAAAGTATGGGTCCATTATAAAAAATTATGATCTTAGAATTAAAACATTCAGATTTGATATGTTTTATGATTAACAAATCTAATCTCACAATATAATTCCAAATCAAAAAAGATATGTTACATATATCAACGCTTAAAAGTGGATGCAATCGCAACCAAATGCAAAGTAGATCCAGATTGAAAACCATAAAAAATAGATGTAAATCATTATCAAAAATTCCAAATCGAATATAATCATGTGTATATTAAAACATATATGTAACACTATATATATACACTTTCACACACTGACATAGTAAAATATATATGATTTTAGAACATGAATTCTAGATTGTATATGTATAAAATAAAAACATATCTTAACACATATATACCTTATACATATACTTTAACAAATTGAAAGTGACAAAAGTTAATATCCAACAATGAGGCATTAGTGCACATATAATATATAATATACATATTGCATAACATAGTCATAAAGGTTAATGCAATGTTCATGCACATGTCTGAATAAATACTTCAACATATGTTGCAAGGATTCATAATACAAATTACTCATAATTCAAATAAGTAGAAGCGAATAAAAGTTATCCTCAATATTCCTAAATACTCAATTTTCATAACCAATAGCGAAAGCATAAAAATCCACAAATTTAAAAGTTAGGGTTTACAAAAAATTGGGGGAAAATCATCTTTAATAGAGAACCATAAAATTCAGAACCTAAAGCTCTGATACCACTTGTTAGATATTTCTTGATGATTGGTGAAATACCAATCCTAGGATCTTGAATCTCACGATTCTCACGTATAATATAAAACAATGATACAAAGTCATAACTGAATCCCTGAATCAATGTTCTCTCTGATCTACTCCTTTGGTATACCTTTTGAGATAGTTTTGGTATGATGACTTTCCTCAACCAAATCTTTGATTCCTTCTCGGACCTTTGTTTTCTCTTTGATGAGGATATATGAAAACTATTTGTGATTTTGGTATCTTGGGGACCATAATCATTCCTTATGCATTAACTTATAGAGTTCTCATTATCCTCATATTCTCATCAGTTTCAGAAGTCTTATGGTTTGTCATTAATTAGATCACTTATAATATAACACAAAAATAAATAGTCAATATAATTGTATTAAATATATGATGTCCACATTAATTAGAAATTATGAATTTCTAACATCAAAATCTTCACTCTTTTAAAGCTTTTGCACATTTTTAAAATAAAATTGAGAGACATGTTCCTGAGGTGTAAAGTTAATTTAGGATGTCGATTGTATGTCGAAGTTAATAGAAAATTGAGTCTTAAGCATGTTTTTGGCCGCTTAAAAATAAAATGAACTTTAATTTTAACTGATATAATTTATTTTACTAGATTTTTTTAATCGTTTTATATTCCAAAATTTTAATTTTAGTCCTTGTTGGTAATGTGACTAGCACCAACATGTAATATGTCACATGGCTAATTGTAACTTTAGCAATTATGGATAGGGGGTCATAACTAGAACAATCAAATAAATTTTAGGAAATAAAAACTAAAAAAATAATTTAGGGATTAAAATAAAAATTCCCTATATTTTCATGGTCTACATATTTAATCCAAAAATATTAATTTAAAATTCGATATATAATGAGGTGTCCAACATATGTGAAATGAGGTATATCTTAATTGATATTAGGCTTCCATAAAAGAAAAATACATATTCATGAAGAAAGATATCTACACTTCATAGATATATAGCTACTAGTATCAATAAGTTGTTTTTACAAAATGGAAGAAATCAAATCACAACTCTTATATAATTAATTAAAATAAATATTAATGATGAAATTGGAATTATTCACAGATGTATAGAAATGTAAAATTTCAATTTTGTTTTTTGAAACAACTGTTTTATCTTTTCCAAGATATATTTGATATTTCAAGATATTGGGCTGGATGGAACCAAGCCCAACTAAATTACATACACAACAACGCTACCCGAAGAACGTATAAGCACGCGCATAAAGATTCCACATTTCCACCTACAAGATAGATCACGCGCTAATGTTGCGCGTGGGGTATCTATCCCCATGGGCTTTTGTTCCTAGAACCTTTGTCACTACGAAGAAGAACTTCATCGGAAGTTTATGGCCACTCAACTTCTCCGAAATTCTTCGAATTCTTCATCACTGTTTATCGACCCAGTTACCCGATTGATCCATTTCCTTCTAGAATCTTCTTCAACCTTCTCCTGAATTAGGATTTACTCTCGGTATAGTTGACTCTTTATCTTTATGCTATGCATTGTTTCACCCTATTTCAATTCCATTATTTTATTGATTCTGTTTTTGTTTTTGGTTTTTTCCCATTTGCGTTTACAACTGTTATATGCTACCCATGATTTCAAAATTCATTCTTTTTAATTGTATGAATAATGGGTATTATTGGAGTATAGGCTCTCGTGTAGTACCAAAATAAAAATAAGATTGTTGATTTTAATGTTGTTGTGTTGGGAATTGGTTGATTAAACGTGTAAACAAGTCTGAATTGCATGATTTAGTGTAGTTTTTGTAAAATGGAATGATTACACATAGTGGAGCTAAGGTGAGTATGTTTGGTTGTAATTTACTTGGGTTAAAATGCAATGAACCCTTTCATTAATAGGTTATTTCAGAAAATAGAAATATCCTGTATTTCGAACGTACCAATTCGACTCACTGATTTTAGAAACTGAGCGAAGTAGTATGAATTTATCACCCAAGGAGTCAATATGCATGGCTTGGGACGTTCAAGTGGTCGGTTTGTTAAGTTTAGAACCGTAACTGTTTATGAAAATGGCATATGGTTGAAGGGGGTTGTGTTTTGACTTCTCATACCTCACTAGGTGGGAGCCTCATGTACTGGGTCGAATGTGTATGTGATGTGTGAAGTTGCATTTGAGCCATTTATTTGTGATCTTTTGTTCTTTATAGTGTTATCATGTACCCTGTACGTTTTGATTTCTTCGTATGCACTTCTTAAAGGAGAACAACTTTATGATATAATGCAACTCCGATGATGGCCTAGGCAATACTCAACTAACCCATGGTTTATGTTATTCTTATGTAGCTTGTTAACATTTTGCAAACCATGGCTGATGCAATTGATTTGACTGGCGATGGAGGAGTTATCAAGACCATTGTGAGAAAAAGCAAGCCTGATGCTGTGGCTCCAACTGAAGATTTCCCTGTTGCTGATGGTAATGCTTTTTACAGTAATGTTAAGACTTTAGAGTGATTATAGTGATGAAATGTATTACTTGATATATGGTAAGTAATCTTTAATTAAAACGTGATATATTCAGGAAATGTAGGTACTTACTTTTGTTGTGTTTTACATCTAGTAAAATCACTGTTGTCATTTAGGTGGTGTAGAAATCAATCTTACCATGTAGGATTGCTTGAAAAAAGATTAAAAGGATTAATAGGCAAAATAGCATACGCCTAATGAAAAACATGAGAAGTTGAATGATAACTGCAGCGTCGTTCAATTGAAAGGAAACAAAGTTACAGCTTTTGAAATTAAAAAAAAAATAGTTGGCACCCAAGTAAAATTCCATTGCACCTGTATAAAGTTTTAAAGTTTGCGATCGGCTTTGTAGCTCATTCCGTTCTATCTGCTTGTGGAGACAAAATTACGAAGCACCACAAGCATGATTTTATTAATTATTGTCTTAACAATTTGCTATTTGTCTCTATCTATCTCTCAGTACATTATGAAGGCACACTTGCTGATACTGGAGAAGTATTTGACACTACACATGAAGATAACACTATCTTCTCTTTTGAGGTTGGAAAAGGCAGTGTTATCAAGGCTTGGGACATTGCAGTGAAGACCATGAAGGTCAAACAAAGAATGTTTTTTATTTGCTGTAAGTATGTACATAAAGGTATTAATATCATTTTTTTGTTGTTGGTTTCACCAGGTCGGAGAAATCGCAAAAATAACATGCAAGCCAGAATATGCATATGGTAGTGCTGGATCCCCACCAGATATTCCCCCAGAGTACTGATCTCATTTCATCCATAAATCTTTTGTTCAGAAAACAGGTTTATTGTTAAATGAACAAATTTAAAATGAAACCTTTAACTAAAATTGAAACATTGGCAAAGAAGCGATTTGACAATATTTTTTACTCTAAGGACTTTGATAGTAAGTGTGAACAAATATCAGCATGTGGTAGACATAGTAGTAATTTTCTAGTTATACAAATATCAGATGAAGAAGACATGTCATAGTTTCTTAAAGCTTAGTTTGTTTTCTTATCTTCATGTTATACAAATATCTACACCTATGGATGCAAAGTTATAACCTTTTGATCCCTTGCAGCGCGACGCTTATTTTTGAAGTTGAGCTAGTTGCTTGTAAGCCGAGGAAGGGCTCCAGTCTGGGAAGTGTTTCAGAGGAGAGGGCCAGGCTAGAGTAAGTAGCACATCTTATGCTCAACCATTTCTATTTTTATCTCTATTTGCTTAAGATATATCACATTTTTCGAAAGAAACATGATGTGTGTACTGTGACTTCGGGAAAAAAAAATTAGTGAGCTGAAGAAGCAGAGAGAGATAGCTGCTGCTGCCAAAGAGGAGGAGAAGAAGAAGAGAGAAGAAGCAAAAGCAGCCGCGGCTGCTCGTGTGCAAGCCAAGTTAGATGCCAAGAAAGGGAAGGGTAAAGGTAAATCAAAGTAGATACTCATCAAATATCTACAAAAACCTGACATATGAAGATAATCAAATAGTTCTATGTGCCCAGTATCTCTCTTGTCCATGAGTTCATCCCAGACAATCATCGAACACGTTTTTTTGTTGCAAATTTGCAAAAAAACATTCCTTAGGGGTTCTTTATCTGCTTCAGTGCCATTTAATAATGTTAAGTGCAATACTATTTGTGCATATATTGATTTTTATCCTTTGTGCTACCTACTACCTAGTATTAGTGTATTACATTACTCTAAGTTGCAAAGTTGAACATTATTTGAACATTTCAATTCATAAGTGTGGCTAGTTACAACCTAAGGTGTTTCATTTTTAATATGCTTAAAATGTTTCTCCCTCTTATTCATCATCACCATTGTAAAAGAGACAAAAGTTCGCTCATGTTTATTAAAATGACTAGTTAGCAACTTTAAGAATTTTGCAATCATCAAATACTCCTAATCATTTTCTTCTATATCTAACATTTTAGTTTTATCTTAATTCAAACTTTTCACTCTTTTGAAGTTTTTATACATTTCTTAAATAAATTTTACGAGTATTTGAGAGGTATCGAAGTCAATTTAGGGTGTCAAAATTAATATCAGACCCGTGTTAACGAAGTGATACTTTCATATAATATATTAATTAAATTCCATGTAATGATGAAAGAATCCAAACTTAGAGGAGGATTTAAGCCAGGGGTCGATGCAATTAACATGAAACTTTGAAAGACAAAAACAAGGTTTCAGTGTCACAATTGAGATAAATAAATAAATAGAGTAAATTACACCTACTCCCCTTTAACTTTACCAATATAACAAATAAACCCATTCAATTTGCATTTGCTATTTTGGCATCACTTGGTGGTGTTGTGGGGTGAGTTAAAAAACAAGCTATTTTCACTTGAAACAGTTTATGACAAAAAATGTGCACATTCAATGTGAAAGGGGTTGCATGCACTGCCAAATATGCTATCAGGCAGAAATAGTTGTTTATGCTATCAGGCTGTATAACAGTGGCCCAAGAAACTTGCAAGTTTCAATGGCAAACAAAACTTCCATATTCTAAAGTTGCTACAAGATATTATGCCATTCCTCAAATCCCTGTGTCAGGGTAGTTACATAGCTACTAGTCATAAGTCACTTGTTTTTACATGATCGTGAGTTACAACTGAATATAACATTATAACCACACGCCCATTATTCAAAGTTCAAACCATGTCAGCAATATCATTATGTCCACTTTCATGCCATCCAGACCCAGCTCTGAATTTACAAACAGGGCATGTTCCTTGTTGCCGCAGCCAGGGATCAATGCAATTAGCATGAAACTTAGAAAGACAAAACAAGCTCTTAGTGTCACATTTCAGGTAAATAAATAATATTATGCTGCTAAACCTTTAGGATTACTTCATTTCTTAGTATAACTGTAAAATAACATTCATCACAAATTTGGTCAACATATATAAACAATGTAGGTACCCGTGGACTACTGTATATCTAAATGCATTCCTAACATAATGCAAATGGCACTGATTTTCACAATATTTTTAGATTTACTAATTTTGTTATTCATTTAAGCTTTGCAATTTTATCGCATCAAATCAATAGCTGAAGGGAAATGTGGAATTTTTGGAAAAGTAAATGTCTAGACACCGCCTTAAGCTAAAATCGTATAGAACTGAACCATCTATGGTTAAAGAGAAGGAAACTATCAATAACTATCCCTATGGAGTGGTGACTAAGATGATATTTTGCATATATGGACTGATAGAATCACAATATATTATTAGACAGATAGGAAACGAACTACTTGCTAAACAAATACAAGTTAAAGCTACGGGATGAACCTGATGCAAACAGGGCAAGCTTCGAAGTGTGTCTCCGACATTAACTTGCTCCAAACATACACTGCAAGTCAGCCCATCATCAGAAGCTTTCATGCTCCCACCTGCATTTGAAGTATCTTCCCTCTTCTGCCACAAACAAAAAGTAGCACCAAATTATGTCAACCTATCACCCTACGCTAAGTCGCTATGGTTTATTTTGGCCTTCCTCTAGGAATTAGACTAACCTCCATTTGATCTAGTCTCCTTACGGGGGCTTATACTGGACTTCTCCACACATGTCCAAACCACCCAAGGCGTGATTCTACCATCTTTTCTACAATAGGAGCTACTCTAATTTTCTCCCTAGTGCATTTATTTCTAATCATATCTTGTTTAGTGTGTACACTCATCCAACGCAACATTCTCATCTTTGCTACATGGAGTCTATTCTCATCTCATAAAACGAAAGATTTTCCAGTGATAGCAAGGAAAAGTGCAATATGTACAACAACAATTCTGTTTGAGGTAGCAGATCATGTCATATAGGCAGATGCAAAAGATGTTGTGGACGGTTCGAACAACTTGGGATGAATACACACACTGGTGGATTCCAATGATAAAATTATATCCAAAAAATAATATCTGTCTAATAGCATTTATAAATTCCAAGTACTAGATAGTGATAAATATGCTTTATATATAATAAAATTATCATATATGAAGCAGGTTGAGGAGTGTCGGCACTCATCCATAATTGTCTAAGACAACCAGTTGAAAAGCAAATAGAGATAAAACATGCTCTAGGAACCAGCAAAATCTTCTTGATATGCTATGTAACTTGTTTAGGCCAAATAAAAGAAAATACCAAAGATGTGGTTGATACCTCAGCAGTAGTGGAAGATGAAGCCTGTTGCATTGTGGAACTACTGCTGTGAGCAAAGCAGCATCTTGTCAAACAATCGGAGCTATAATTTCTGAGAAGTGCATATAGACTCTTGCAAATTCGTATATTATGGGGATATATCCCTTTCAGTTCTTTAGAGGTTTCTTAAAAAGTTTAATCCAGCCCAAGATTCGATTAAGAAATATGCCATTTCTCTCTGTTTTTAAAATCTAAAAATTGAATGTAAATTAACTTTGAATTGCAATCTATAAAAATAATGAATTTAGAAGAAAAATTCTTAGGACTGGGTGTAAGTGGTGGGCCATTGTGGTTAATTTGTAATAGAATATAATAGTGAGTTTGACTGCCACATAATTTTGGATGACGATTTTGGAAAAAATTTACGGTACATCTAGCACTAGTAGCATAATAGTTATTGGTGTAAAACTTCCAAATCCATTAAAAAAGGACAGATAAATTAAACTGACAGATTACTTACTTCTGCGGACCATAACCCTTGTATTTATGGACAGGAAGAGCATTTATCTCTTCGTCAGACATAGCAGGTGTGGTATGAACATTATCTGAATCCAGAGCTCTTAATGTTTCATAATCTGAAATGAAGGGAGGACACTCCACATGAATATATTACTTAGCACATCTGAAACAAATGTGTAAATTAAGTACAGCAGAGTTGGTTTTCAAAAGGTTCCATAAACGTCTAGTAACAAGCGAACATGAACATAATTACAAAACCTAGATCATCAAACTCCCGATCGATAAGTGCAAGTTGAAGTCTGAGGCCTTGCAGACGCCCTCGGGTTGCAAGTTCTATTGATGATGGCATATGCAGCCGTAGTTCAGTGTGGCTGAGAAGCTCAGATGCTGCTGCTGCATGAGCTTGGGCCCGAGCTTGTAGCTGTTGACATGTTGCATACATCCTTAACATTGTAGCGATCAAGAAAACACCAAGCACCAGCCAGAGCTACAAACTCAAATCAAAATAAGACCACATCATCTCTTAATTAATTCAGAATGTCTTGTGTATATTAAAAACTTGTATTCCGTGTTTATATACTAGAAGGCCTTACCAGAAAATTCGGTGAAAACTGCTGGGAGTTCATTATCATGAATAAAAGGAGAACTGAAACATATGGGGAGTTAAGAAAGGCATTTGAAGAGATTAAAGAGAAAATTTTCAACAAATATTCTATAGCAAACATAGTATGAAATATTTATATTACCTGTGACAAGAAAAGTGAGTGAATTAGAGTTACTAGGACGTGCAGCATGAACACGCTGAAGAAAAAATGGAATCAAAATGATGTTTTAGTTAAAATGTTAAATTGACTACAAATATGGATATGATAATAATACAATACTTCTGAACACAGCCAAACACTAAGAACAAATCATCACATGTAGTTTGTAACATTTTTTAAATTCCTATTTGAACACATGAATTAAGCATATATTCTTTATAAATTTAAATAATTTTCTCTTTCAATATCCATATTCCATACCAATGCACGCCTCTCAGGCGCAAATCCTGGAAATCCATTTTCTATATCAGCTCTTGTTCCTCTGAAAACAAAGCTCATGGTCCTATATATTTGGAAACGAAAACTTCACCGGTTGAGGAAATTAAAATCTACAATTAAAACCTGTCAATATTCACAAGAATCAAGTAACCATAGTCAGAAACAACAAATGAAACCGTTAATACATGATTTAGTATGAAATTCAATAGGATTCACAGACATTTCACACAGAAAGAATTACAGATGATTCATTACACGTGCAACACTTCAATGGATATACTCAAATTAAAAAACACACACATTTCTTTTCATCTGAGTGCATTGAAAATAGGAACTAAATGATAAATTGAAACATGCAAATCTCTAATACCCAAAACCAAAAACATGATTTTTAAGATAATTAATTAACTTAAACAAAGCATTGGACATAAAAACCTCAACATTGCGTTCAATTGAACTAAAAATTCATAAACTTATTACCAAAAAATCACTCCTAGCAACAACAATAAAAAGAACCAAATTTGATGCTGCCTATGAGAGGGAGAGACTAACGAAATATGCTTCAAACAGTAATCGGAAACAACGTTTCGATGAATCGAAACGTTGGATTTGATTTCGATTTTACTTCTATACCAGCAACATAAGAAGACGAAGACTTTGCAGTGATTTTTATTTTTATCTTTTTTGCTCCATTTTCTGTGTTGTCTGTGCACCTGTCAAATTGTATTTGGGCTGGGCCGAAGATAATTTGTTGCGGGCCCTTACTACCCAACCTGGGCCCAATGGGTTAGCCCAGTGAGTATCTGGGCAATGGTTTAAAATATAGGATTTGAGATTTATAAAATTATACCCCATCCATTAAGATTTACCCCCACTTTTTTTACTAATTTCCCTCTCCTTCTCACTTGTTTCTTTCTTAGTGAATCCAATGGCATAAGGTATTAAGGTGTGTGTATTAGACTACAAAAATTAAATATTTGACTCATATAAATAATATTTATTGGGAAGAGTGATCATATATCCAAACAGAATTAATTTCTTGCCCTAGTTCAATCAAGATTATAAGAGGTTTAGCATAAATTCTTTCCCATTCATTAATTATAAGGGGACATATCTCTTCCTTTTTATTGAATTATGTTAAAAGACTCCCCAATTTAAATTTATAGCATCAATACCAACATAAAATAACTCAACAATATTCGTGGGCTTAAAGCTAAATTAAGCTTACAAGTAATTCATACATTTATGATTACATAACACTAGAAATACAGACTTTATAGTAAGAGTACCTAAATTATATGTTATGTTGCTTCATTCTTATTTATCACCATTATGCCAATTCAACTTAAACAAACTTATTCACGTGTGTTCAACTTCAACCATAAGATCACTAAAGTTAATATGACTCTTCAGATCTCTCAAATGAAGACAGTAAACAAAAAAAATGAACATTTATTTATAAATCTCTGGAATAGTTTAGTTGAGCTAAAATCACAACTTCAATCATATAATAGCAAAACCAGTTATACCAACATGAGATTGATTTAGTAATGCAAAATTCCATTATATTCTCAAGTATTATACAAGATCAAATATCAAAATTTTGATAAAATTTTGATTCTTAAAAACGTGAATTTCAGATAGAGATAATTATACACCCTGAAAAAAATTAATTAATGATCCGGGAAGAAATATATGGGTCTATCTCTACCACCTGACATAACCCATGAATGACCCACCCCAAAATAAACAACCAAAATGCGTGGGCCATGGATTTGACTACGCTGGCCCATTCTCTAAATCAAAAGAATAAAACTATAATGATAATCAAACGGCTACAAAACTATGTCCAGAATCTAAGGACCAATTCCTAGCCGTTGACTCGCAAGGTCGCACCTAGTATCAGTGAACCCTACTCTAGAATTGATCAAATCAAATTCCATCCACACATTCTGTTGATGATGATGACCAATCACATAAGCTTCAATACCCAATAGATCAGAGTTCCCAAAAGTGAAGCAATACACCGAATCATTACTCCCTTTTGCCACGTCACCCACCTTATATAATAACCTCTCTCTCGAAACCCTCATCTCCGCCTCCGCGAACACTATCGTCACCGCCGGTAACGGCGGAAGACTCGCCCAACTCGCCGGAACTCGGTAACACAAATCCATCGCACCTTGGAAAACGAAATTAGCATCGTCGAGAAGCGTCAGCACCCCTTTCGTTTGAGCCACGAACTCGTTTTTCAAAGCGGTGTAAACCGACCCGAGTAAGAAACTGAACTGGGTACCCGAATCCACCATTGTTTGACCCGCTCCGGTGTGGTCGGGTACAAAAACGGATTTTGGGAGTTGTAGCAGTTTCTCCGAAACCTTAATCCCTTCGAGCTGAACCGTGTACGCTGCACGATCGTAATACGGCAACGACGACGTCGTTTTCACTAGCGGAGTATAATGTAGTGGCCCCAGCCACGGGAACGTGGTGGCGCCGCCGAAGAGAAGAACGCCGGAGGAGTCACCGGAGGAGATGCAATACGAGAATCTGGGTATACCCATTTGAGTCACGAACGATAATGACCCACGGTTCATACCCATTAACCCTGTGGTTTTGGAATCTTCATCGTTGTTGGAGCTATACCCAGTATCCATGCACCCGAATATTGAACTGGGTTGTGCAGTTCCTCCGATGAAGAATGTATCAGTGGCAAGGTTACCCTCAATGGAGGAAGCATCAGCGTAAGAGATAATTGCATGACATAGTTTGTTGGGGTCGCAAGAAACGGGTATAGGGAAATCTTGGGTTCGAGTTTTGCATGTGGAAGTGGTGCAGTGGGTGGGGGTGTATGAAGAAGAGAGGAGTGGGTTGAAAATGGAGTTGAAGTTAGAGAGTTTTTTGCAATGTAGCCATGAGAGTTCACTTCCTGTGTCGAGGACCATTGTAACGTTCTGTGGGGGTGTGCCAACTGTTAGTGAGATTGTTAAGGTTACGTTGTGATGGAAAGTGAGGTTACGTGAAGTGGGTGCTGGTGTTTGTAGTTTTAGTGGTAATATGAGAAGAGCTTTTGTTTGTGTTTGTGTTTGTGTTTGTGTTTGTGAAGAGATAGAAGAAGCATTTGTATGATGAAATTGTGTTGTTATTTGAAGGAGGATGACGAATATTAGGGAAGTTGCAAGAGGAGGGAGAAGGAGAGGTAGATTGAGAGAAGAGGCCATGATTCAAGAAAATTGATTGTGTATGTGTTGGTTGGTGGAGTAGTTTGCTAGTTACTAAATTGTTGAGTTCAAACATAAAATGGAAATTAAAAGGAGTGAGAAAAAAGATGGTCCATTTTGATTGTACTATTGTTAGTGGGTTATAGTGTTGTAACAACATTTCTCCTAAAATGGAAAATGATACTTCACTCTTGGATGTTATGGTATTCGGTGGAAAGTGGATGTCTTGTTTAGTATCCATCTTTAGCAAAAAAAACAGGTGAACTGCATGCACAAATTGTTGATTGTGAAGGGTTATTTTTATTATGCCATACAAAAGAAAATAGAGAATTGCATTATGTTAATATTCTTCTTGGACACAAAGTAAGGAAATGCATTATAATAGTATTCTTAAAGTACATTCAAGATTCACAAATTAACCATCCCATCGTCTATTATAAAGCGCATTTAGTTGATTCTCTTGCAGTTAAATCGTGGGTAGAATGTAAACATAACATGTTCATTCGATCATGAGCCACACACGCCAATATCTCAAATTGCAAATGTAGATGTTATTGCTATTTAATGAACAAAATGACCAAACATAATTTAAGATATGATTTGGTACAACACATCTATGTTTTTATTTCAAGGCTACATATCATTTAGATTGGATCTACTGTAATATTTTCAAGAAAAAATCTTTTCTTTCACACATCAAGCATATATAATATATCTAGAGTATGTTCTAGATAAAGGTGTCTTGTTTTCTAGGCATCTTATTAGTCCAATTCATAATTAATACATAGACATTATGTATTATGCTTGAAGACACGATTTATTTGAAAAGCAAGCTAAAGAAAAAAGAAAGGAAAAGTTTGATGCCACCGACACTTTTTTGGGTGTAAAAGCATGGAAAAAAGGACAGGGATCTAGGAAAACAAGGAAGAGCCCAGAAACCACCAAAAACTACAGCTCAGAGATAACAATCTAGTCTCTTTAATTTATTACTCCCTTAATTACTACAATTTCTACATGGATTTTGCTAACATCTACACTCATGGATTAATCATACATTTTGATATATATTATATTATGTATCAACAGGTAAAAAAGTTTTGAATTTTTACTGTAATAATATATATCACTATACACTACTTTTCAATTTTTCAATATAAAATATTACATATTTGATAGTAAAATATTCGATTCTTGGAAACATCACTTATTAGATAGATATCAATACATTCTGAAAATGATTATTTTAAGATGATATATTTGATTATAATAAAATATTTTGTTTGATTAGTGAGATTGCATATAGATTGAAGTGTCTACATTTTACAAGTCAATTATATTAAAAAATGGGAAACTTCCCAAACTCATTTTATGTTTGATTTAGACTCTGCTTTTGATTGGCTAAGGCCTATGTTTAGGTTGCATTAGTTGTTGGTGAGTGAACTACTCGTTGACTATTAATGTTAAAAAATTACATGATTTAGTTTAAGGTAATAATTTAGTCCAAGCCTCTTTTATAAAGTCTTACATGCATTAATTTAAACAATATTATTGTTATTTTAATTCGACAAGTAAATTGTAGAGATACAAGATAAAAGTAATTGAAAAATGAAATATTTTAATTAGCTGAAAAATGAACTATCAAATTTGAGATGTATAAATAACACTACTCTAATTTGAATTATTGTTTACTAGGTGATGCTTGTGAAATGGGCTTTATTTCCTTTTTCTTCCAAAGTTTTGCATTTAATTATTAATTTAAGAGCTGTTTCACAAAATTGAGATTGGAATCCAATGATACAAGCATTTCAATTGTTATTTCTTCAGATTAAAAATTGCATTTCCATGTGAAGTAGGTTTGATTTTGACATTTATAAGTGATTTTTGATGAGGTAGAGGAGATAAATATCCGTGCTATTTAAGTCCCTTACAGCTACTTAAGACTAAGATGGGGACCATTCGATCAATCAAACATCAATTAGTATGGAAATTGCATATAATGACACAGGTGATAATGTTATATCTATATATATATATAACCAAATCAAATAACCGATAAAACATTGGTCCAGTAGAATAAAAATCTGCTAAATTCTCATAAAGACCAAAATGTTAATGTACGATTCTTATGAACGACATTGTAATGCTTAGCGGTACAAAAAAAAGTAATAAACAAATCAAATTGAAAGTTCATTAGCTACTTATTTTGGGTTTTAGCAACTTATTATGGGTGAAGAGTTTATGATAAGTTGTCTGTTTTAGCTAGCTATTTAATTCAAACAATCAAACATTAAATAGAGCAGCCCTATTCTGGTCTTTTGGTTTGAAAATAACATACAATGACACGGTTAATAAAGCCTGTAGCAAACAAATCATATTGAAATTTAATTAGTCAGCTAATATATTTTGGGTTTTTAGCAACAAAATCTGGTACAAAAATGACTCTTTTCTCATCCTCTCGCTTATAAAAGAAAGAACAGTTCTGTATTTTAATTTGTTAATATATTTTTTTACTCATATGTGTTGTCCAATCATAGATGGAAAGGGTTCCTATCCCATACTCAAATGTAACAAATGGAATATTAAACTTCAGAAGAAGAAGAAACTAAATGGTTGGTAGAAATTTCTGGATGAGAGCATAGTGAGAATGACACAAGTGTAGTCTTAGCAATTAACCATTTTTACACTAGACATTTTAATTGATGTCACTCTTTTTCTAAATGTTAGTCCAAAGGGTGGCATGCTTATATAGTTTAGAATTGATTGCATGGTTGAATAATAGTCCATGTTTCCTACCTTATTTCTTTTTCCTTCACTTTCATAAGCATGCCAAAAGTAAGAGGCGGCCAAATTTTCTAAGTATCAAAGTCATCAAGGGTCAAGAATGTGTGTGTAGTCATTTTTATATTATTAGAACTTGCAATTCAATATCACAATAGACTATAATAAACATTTCTTAGTTATCAGACACAAAAGTCTCAGTGATCACATATATATGAACTAATTAAATAAATAATATTAATATATTGCAAAAAAATGATACAAAATGAATATGGTAAATATGGTATTGGTAGGGAATTGGAAAATCTCTCAGATTACAAATGAAAGATTTGCTTTTTTTGTATTTTGTTATAAAGGTAAAAATATTATTATATTTATATTTAAAGGATAAAAGTATCATAATATTATTTTTTTCTTCTTATTTTTGTTACATTTTCCTCTTTATTATTGGAGATGATCACTCGCATACTTGGTAGAGAGATTAACACATAGTATAAAAGGAAATTAATTGGGCAGAGACTCAGCCTTGGCCCCATAGTCAAAATAGTATATCCATTGGCAGAATTTTATTTGTGCCTTGTGACCCAAAATATTAAGAAAAATAAATCCAATTTGTTGTTTCTCAAAAATCCACATCTTGTGCTCAAATATTCCAGTTTTCAACACTAAACAAAAATGTTTCAAGACCTTAATGGCCTTTGAGCATTGATCCAATTCCTATGGTATAATTGGGTTGGGCCCATTAGGTTAACAGTGAGTAAGAATCCTCTCCATTGATGGAGAGACAAATTATACTTTGTAGTGTATTTTTAAGGCCAAAGTTGTAATTTCAATGAAAAGTAAAGGTTGTAAATGTCATTGTCTATTGAATTTTTAGTGTATTTCTCTCTAACTTGCCTCTCCATTAATGGAGAGGAGTCTAACTCGTTAACATTTGTACTCACCTTACAACGAGTAAGGATCCTATCCATTAATGGAGAGACAAGTACTACAAAAAACAAAGAAAACAATAACATGATAGGACATTTTTGTCATTGAAAATACATCTAAAGTCATGTATTTGTCTCTCCATTAATAGAGAAGATCTTTGTTCCCTTACAAAGTTGGAGTCCCAACCACTCCTCATGAGAAAGTAAAACCAAGCCCTCATTCTCAAATTCATTTCTTAAACATCACTAATCACACTTGTTTAACAAATATATACATGGATCACTCGCTATTTCAATGGCACAAAGATATAGTCCATGTTCTTACTGCAAGGTTTCACAATGAGGGTGGTGGGAATTTTGAGGCACTTCCACACAATTCATTATTATTTGTTAATACTTTGAGTTTGACTAGCAAACATTATAAGATAAGATAGCATGACATTTCATGTTGTAACCAAAAGTTTTATTAGCCTCCAAAATAAGATAGAATTATCTTCTTCTCTTACCCTACATATTCACCTACTGTATTTTTTATCAAGTGTTGTGTTACAGTTATCACCACATCAATGTCATCATTATCTATTATGTATTAAACACTAATTTGTATAACATCTTATTCTACTTACATTATATCTTATTCTTATCCTACTCTCAATCATATCATATTGTAACTTTCTCTTATTCTCAACACTAAAGGAGCCTTAATTCCTCAAATACATGATAATAGTTCTTTACATGCACGTGACCCTCATTTATGGTTCGAACTAACACAGTTCTGTCTACATAATAGTTAATATATTTACCATTACCGTCCATGCATGTATGTACACATATATAGTTAATTAGATCCATGTTTCAGAGTTAATATATATATATATATATATATATATAGAGAGAGAGAGAGAGACTGTACAATTCAGTACCAAAACAAAGATAACTGTACGATTTAATGAGTTAAACCACACAAAAAATGGGTGATCACGAAGAAAACAAAGTTGATACTTAGTTCAGAAGTTGTCATATACAAAGTAGTAAAAGGAAAAAAAATGAAAATGTATAGTTTTGTAGCTCGCAAATCAGTGTATGTGAAATAATTAATGCCACTGCCCTACCCACAGTTTCCTCTCAGCAAGTGCTAAAGTGTTATATCATGTGCTCTTTGTTCTGAATATTCAAGAACGAACTTTCATGAGTCATTCTATTTCTACACCATATATACCAAACTTTAACTTCAATGAAGTGCTAACTGATGTTTTAATAAGAACATTATTTAAATAATAGAGGAGAAGTTTTGTTTTGAATAATGATATTCTATCATAATGAAAAATGGTAAAATTAATTTTCAAATATTGGATTTCTTTTGTATATTCATTAAATAATGTTGACAGCCTTTTTGTGAAATTAAAAATTAAGTAATATGTACTTAAAAATTAACTTTAAATCAAGTTACTCTTTTTACTCATATAGCCTATCATCACATATAACCCTTTGTTTGTCCTATACTGCTTAAATTAATTTATACCTGTATTTTTTTCAATACTGCCAAGTGTATCTTATAACCTTTTAGGTAATGAACTAATTCATTTCGAGATATGTGATTGCTCCTTTCAACAAATATTGTTTTCAGAAATTCAACCTTAACATTTCGATCATCCTAAAATGTATTGAGGTTTCAGCTAGATCACTAAATGAATGCGTTATTTTAATATATAGTGGAATATAAAAGAGAAAGAAACATTATTAGTTAATAGAAATATGTTTGCTGAACAATTTTTAACAATGTTGGCAAATACCACAAATTGATGAATGTGTCATGTGGTTTCAGAGGCAGCACAGTGTTAAAAGTTTCAACATGCTCGCTAGTTATTTAAACCTTCCGTTTAGTGTTAGCTTGCTTATTCTGATTTATAGCGGTCCAAATTATAATATGTTTATTTAACCATTGAATTTTATGTGATTTCAAGTCCAATATTTATACTACATATATGCAGTGAATAGAGTCACATGCAGCCTACCAAAGAAAATGAGAAAGATGCATTGCAGCGGAATACTGTGCTAGAGTCAGATTGGCACAGAAAACATTAAAATAGAAGCATGATCATGTGCTGCAATCAAGGTGCAAACTCTTTGGTATAGATTTATATATTTATGTATATCTAAACGATCACTTATCCATTATTTATTTGTATTATTTTTTAAATAATCAATAATTATTAAAAATGAATAATAAATAATTGGCTAACAGTATATAAAACTCTTACATTATTAGTAAATACATTATTTTATCTTTATATATTTATACTATCAATCATTATTCACGTAAATCATTATTATTTAAGAGTAAATAATTATTGATATGTAAGATAATGTCATCACAATGCAAACAATCCTTACATCTTCATTTTAATAGAGACTATTTTCTATATTCTGAATTATTTGCAGGTATTTGTTGATTTAAAAGCATTGTAAAAAAGGAAAAAACTAAATAATAAAAGGTTGTTCCTGCACCGTGTGGAAGAATGTGGTTTGTAGACATTGCTATTAATTAATCCAATGCCAAAGATGTATAAAATATACACTTATCAATCTATCATAGTTAAGTTGACACGTGAAACTGTATGCATACGATGGAAATTTAGCTTCAGAAGAATCTAATATTTATCTTGCTTCTTGTTGTAACCTATAAACAATGTTATCCACTGCTTGCTTCAACAAAAGACATAAACCAGAGACCGACACGAGTTGCTACACACCATTCCATAAATACCTTATACCACCATGCACTTTCACAAAGGATATATAAGAATCTACCTCTACCGGCTAATGTTAGTTCGAGTGGTACATGTAACATGCTTGATTTCTCTTAAATAATATCTTAGATTTAAATCTTATGGACGAAATAATATTTACTGAAAGAGTTAGTTTCATATACTTATGTATATTCTCGATTCGAACAGAATTGTATCAAGTACAAAAATACTTGTGTGAACAAAAAAAAAAGATATATAGGAATATGGCAACCTTCAAGTAACATATTAGTAAAATAATGTTATTTAATTTTTTCAATTAATTTGGAAAGCATATTTGAGTAGAAGATCATAATTGCATACTACTTTAAATACATTAAGATCCAACTGAATTCTCACCATAACTCATAAAAAATAATTAATTTAAAAATAAATCTATTAAATACATTCCTTGTAAATAGTGATTTCAATCCACTAATGTTTCTATCTTCAATTGATATGGTATCTTCGCGTGGTTTCAATTTTGTAAAATTATATAAGTAGAAGATTTAAATTTAAATAAATTAAAAATCATAAATTTATATTGTCTGAAAAGTATATAATAAAATTTTTGAATACAATTATTAGACTCCATAAGAATTAAGAAGATCTTAAAGGATTATTTGGAGTCTAATAACAAACATTATATGGATTCATAAAAAAAATAGCATTTGATCTTTCAAAAATTAAATAATTAACACTTTGAGCACGTTTAATCTTCTATCGCCATGGTTTTGTAAAAGAAATCCACCGGGAACAAAAAAAGATATGGAAAAATATGAATATGAAATTGATGATGGTAGTGCAAGTAAAAATGATTCATCAATATTAATTGAATTGATTAAATTATTAAAACATTGGAAATGTTAGATGATTAAATCTAATACCATGTAATTAAAATACAAAATATAATAGCAACCTTGTCAATTATTGCCAATCAAATTTTGTAAACCATAGATACTAGACAAAACTTTTGATATAATGAATTATTACATCAATATTTAATATGTATATATTGACAGTGTAAGTATTTTTTACACTAATAAATCATCCATTATTGATTTGTTATTTATTATTTACTCTGACGTAATACAAATATATATGAAATACATCTATATTATATCTTGTATATCAAATATTCACTAAATTTGTGTAACTATGCCCAAACTATGCATCTATCTTAACCTCAGAGGATCTCCCAACAACAAAGAAACAAAGGAATTTCTCTATGAAATTCAAGTTGTACATGGTGCAAGTTAAGAATTCCAATTATGCAAGAAATAGTCTTCTTACACGCCATCTATAAAAAAAAGTTTAATATTTATACATTAATAGTGTAAAATTTTATATACAATTAGTACATTATCCCCTTTGTTTGAATTATTTTAAAAAAACATAAATAATAATTAAAAATGAATTATGGATAATACAGTAATAATGTAAAAACCTCTTATTATATACATCATTTTCTGTTATCTCCTGTAAACCTATACCCACACCACAATTTCACTTTAGATATTCCAGCCTTCAATAATTATAGCAAAATGCATTAAAAGTTTTTTTCAACTATTTAAATACGAAATCTGTTATTATTTTTTCTCCCTAACACACAATGCAACAATCTTACAATTTTTTTTGTTATTATCAAATGTAGCTATTATTATAGAATTTAGATCCTCTTCATTTTTAGAGATTATATTATCATGTTATAATTATGACATATGTCAAAAATAAAAATTTAAAGGTCCAAATTTTTACTTATTTTCAATAAAATAAATTATATATCCCATTACCCTTATAATTTATACCGGATTATCTATTTCTCGAGAAGAGTTAGACTCGTCACAAGTAAAATATTTATCATTTTTAAAATATGTTTTTGACTCTATAAATAAGTATCGGTATTAAGAATTAAACTTTTTACTCCATAATCTATCTAAATAACCTTAATATACTTAGTGTTACAATTTAACACAACATTAAAATAATTTAAACTAAAGTTTAAAACCCTAAGAGGTGAATGTAATAATAACAGAATCTAACACTCAATCTAAACCGTCAATCTGAAATCCAACGGTCTATATAACCCAAACACTAGTACTTATCACTCCCCATCATCTTCGTACTCGCCGTCTCTCACTGTTTCTGTTTCTCTCATAATATGGACCAAAACAAACACATCATCGATGTTCCACGTCCCTTTTCTTCTTCACTTTGAACACTGATCATCATTCTGATTGCGACCCAAGATTTCTATCTCCATACCCATCAATAAAAATCCATCTTTTTTCACTTAAAGCTTTGATTTCAAGTTCAACTAGTGCATGTGGTTCCAATATTAATCATAACAAAAGAAACAATTTTTTTAGTTTTCATTAAGTTCTGTGCTCAAAGTTTCAATCTTTGTGTAAATTGAATTTTCTTGTGCTGTGTTATTTTCACGTGAAGTGAAGTTTTTTGTGTGTATCTAATGGTGAGTGATAGTTACCAGAACATTATGTCTGATGTGGCGATTCAATCCATACTGAAGAACCATGAGTACGGCGATGAATTGGGGTTTCTGATCGAGAGGGAGAGAGAACTGAGCAGGTTGAGAAGTGGGTCGGCGCCACCCACCGTAGAAGGTTCATTGACAGCGGTGGGAGGGTTGTTTGATTCTCACGTTGCGGCCGGGATGGGTTTGGGAGGAGGAAGGGGTTATTTGGGGAGTGAGGAAAATATTCGGGCTGATCCGGGATATGCTAATTATTACTATTCCAATGGTGCAAATCTGAATCCGCGGCTGCCAGCACCACTGTTGTCAAAGGAGGACTGGCGGTTTTCGCAGCAGCGGTTGAGGGGTCAAAAGGTTGGTGGTATTGGGGATAGGAGGAGACTGAGCGGTGATGAAGAAAGATCAATGTTCTCTGTGCAGCCTGAGAGGAAGAGTGCAGTGGAGTGGGGCGGAAATGGCGACGGCTTTATCGGGTTGCCGCCATCATCCGGACTTGGGAGTAGGCAGAAGAACTTTGCTTCTGTATTTCAGGTGACAGTTATGGCCAATTCTTTATCTTGCTGTATCTAATTTGAGTTCTTTGCGTCTCTTTGTTGTTTTAAGTTTTAATTTGTTCTATTAATACTTTATCTAGTTTGAGCCTTTTGTGTTTGTGTTTTAATTTTATTTCTCTGTGTCTGTGTTTGTGTCTTAATTTATTTCATATTTAAAATTTTGAATTGGGTTCTTTCTGATAATTGATACTGAACATGGGTGTGCTTACACTTATGGATACTTCTAACTGTATTGGAATTATTACTTAGATACTAATACAAATGGAAATATTATAATTAGATAGGTGATAATATTTTATTGTGTCTACATTGACTAATAATAACTTTTAAACATTGATTATCTCTTTTAATTTAAGATTTGTGCTTCCACATTGATTTATAATTAATTTTTTTGTATTGCCACCGTGGCGTTATGTTCTATAGATTTTTAGATTTCTCAAAATAATGTGTCTGTCTTGCGTCTTTTCTGTATCCCGTGTTGTGTCCCCGTGTTTTAGATACTGGTTCTGCGTTCAATATCAAGCATGGAAGTATGTGAGCGACTTTGTCCTCAAAATATGGAAAGCAATTACTCACTTGTTCACCGAAGTTGCTTTTAAATTTAACATATTCATGTGTCCTTTTTGCGCCTTTCTTTATTATGTATCATCTCCATGCTTTCTTGATATTGGTTCTGAGACTACTGTGAGGTATGGAAGCGTGTGAGTGATTTGGTCCTCATAAGATGGAAAGCAATCAATAACTGATACATCCACTCTGCTTTAGTGGCATGCGTGTTTCTCCGTGAAAGCTAAGACATAGTTTGGTGCAACAGTGTTTATAGATGATAGATTGATTTTAATGAGGGATGATCATTCCTTTTGTTTTCTGTTTTTTCATTAGTATCTGTGTCAGATGATTCTATTGGTTTGTATATGCACATGTTTTATTGGGATTTGAAATCCCTCTTACATTTTAGTATTTTCAAAAAATTTCCTCATGGCTGTTGACTACATTCCGTTTTTCTAATTGGTGTTTGATTCAAAGAATTTGCTGATAAGTATTAAGGATGCATTCACATTAGCTTCAATGAGTTTGAAATTTCTTTTTCACTAGTTCTCTTGGACACCCTTCTCATCTAATGAAATTTCTTTATTTATCAAAATAATAATAACTCTTCTTCCCTAGTTATTTTTGCAATAAATTGCTGTTATGATATTTATAGTAATCACGCGGACGAATTTATGAGTTTTGATAAATTATGTGCTTAACATTGGTTATCAGTCTCTCATATTTCCTAAGTTATTGTTTCTTTTATTTTCTTTGGTAATGCAGGATGAGATAAACAATGCAGCATTTGCCTTGAAGCAACCTCATCGCCCACCTAGCCGTAATGCATTTGATGACATACCTGAAGAACCAGAAACACATTTTGCTTTTCTTGAACAAGAATTGGATGCACTGCAGTCTGGGGGAAACAAGACGGGCATGCCTGCTTCCAAAAATCTTGTTGGTATAGCTTCTCAAACTTATGCTTCTACTTTAGGAGCATCCCTGTCAAGGAGCACCACCCCTGACTCTCAACTTCTACCGAGAGCTGTTAGTCCTTGCCTTCCGCCCATTGGCGACGGGAGGTCCAACTCTGCAGATAAAAGAACTTCCAATGGTCAAAGCTCATTTAATACTGTATCATCTAGTGTAAATGAGACTGCAGATCTGGTATCTGCTTTATCTGGCATGAATCTTTCCGCAACTGATACATTTGATGGTGAGAAACATCACCAGTCACCAAGGCACACTGAAGTGGATTATAATCATGATGTTAACAAGCACTCATACCTGAACAAGCTTGATTCTTTCTCTTTTCAGAGTCATTCTGCTAACCAATCCCAATTGAATGTGAGTAAAAGTGGTGGTTTTGGATTGGATCTGAATAACGCTTCAATGTATGCAAACGAACAGTTAGATCCTCGTAAAGCTAGTGGAATTTCTATTAACTCATACTATAGAGGACCTTCTCTAACAACTCCTACTAGCAGAGGTAACCACTGTTGTCAAAGGAGGACTGGCGGTTTTCGCAGCAGCGGTTGAGGGGTCAAAAGGTTGGTGGTATTGGGGATAGGAGGAGACTGAGCGGTGATGAAGAAAGATCAATGTTCTCTGTGCAGCCTGAGAGGAAGAGTGCAGTGGAGTGGGGCGGAAATGGCGACGGCTTTATCGGGTTGCCGCCATCATCCGGACTTGGGAGTAGGCAGAAGAACTTTGCTTCTGTATTTCAGGTGACAGTTATGGCCAATTCTTTATCTTGCTGTATCTAATTTGAGTTCTTTGCGTCTCTTTGTTGTTTTAAGTTTTAATTTGTTCTATTAATACTTTATCTAGTTTGAGCCTTTTGTGTTTGTGTTTTAATTTTATTTCTCTGTGTCTGTGTTTGTGTCTTAATTTATTTCATATTTAAAATTTTGAATTGGGTTCTTTCTGATAATTGATACTGAACATGGGTGTGCTTACACTTATGGATACTTCTAACTGTATTGGAATTATTACTTAGATACTAATACAAATGGAAATATTATAATTAGATAGGTGATAATATTTTATTGTGTCTACATTGACTAATAATAACTTTTAAACATTGATTATCTCTTTTAATTTAAGATTTGTGCTTCCACATTGATTTATAATTAATTTTTTTGTATTGCCACCGTGGCGTTATGTTCTATAGATTTTTAGATTTCTCAAAATAATGTGTCTGTCTTGCGTCTTTTCTGTATCCCGTGTTGTGTCCCCGTGTTTTAGATACTGGTTCTGCGTTCAATATCAAGCATGGAAGTATGTGAGCGACTTTGTCCTCAAAATATGGAAAGCAATTACTCACTTGTTCACCGAAGTTGCTTTTAAATTTAACATATTCATGTGTCCTTTTTGCGCCTTTCTTTATTATGTATCATCTCCATGCTTTCTTGATATTGGTTCTGAGACTACTGTGAGGTATGGAAGCGTGTGAGTGATTTGGTCCTCATAAGATGGAAAGCAATCAATAACTGATACATCCACTCTGCTTTAGTGGCATGCGTGTTTCTCCGTGAAAGCTAAGACATAGTTTGGTGCAACAGTGTTTATAGATGATAGATTGATTTTAATGAGGGATGATCATTCCTTTTGTTTTCTGTTTTTTCATTAGTATCTGTGTCAGATGATTCTATTGGTTTGTATATGCACATGTTTTATTGGGATTTGAAATCCCTCTTACATTTTAGTATTTTCAAAAAATTTCCTCATGGCTGTTGACTACATTCCGTTTTTCTAATTGGTGTTTGATTCAAAGAATTTGCTGATAAGTATTAAGGATGCATTCACATTAGCTTCAATGAGTTTGAAATTTCTTTTTCACTAGTTCTCTTGGACACCCTTCTCATCTAATGAAATTTCTTTATTTATCAAAATAATAATAACTCTTCTTCCCTAGTTATTTTTGCAATAAATTGCTGTTATGATATTTATAGTAATCACGCGGACGAATTTATGAGTTTTGATAAATTATGTGCTTAACATTGGTTATCAGTCTCTCATATTTCCTAAGTTATTGTTTCTTTTATTTTCTTTGGTAATGCAGGATGAGATAAACAATGCAGCATTTGCCTTGAAGCAACCTCATCGCCCACCTAGCCGTAATGCATTTGATGACATACCTGAAGAACCAGAAACACATTTTGCTTTTCTTGAACAAGAATTGGATGCACTGCAGTCTGGGGGAAACAAGACGGGCATGCCTGCTTCCAAAAATCTTGTTGGTATAGCTTCTCAAACTTATGCTTCTACTTTAGGAGCATCCCTGTCAAGGAGCACCACCCCTGACTCTCAACTTCTACCGAGAGCTGTTAGTCCTTGCCTTCCGCCCATTGGCGACGGGAGGTCCAACTCTGCAGATAAAAGAACTTCCAATGGTCAAAGCTCATTTAATACTGTATCATCTAGTGTAAATGAGACTGCAGATCTGGTATCTGCTTTATCTGGCATGAATCTTTCCGCAACTGATACATTTGATGGTGAGAAACATCACCAGTCACCAAGGCACACTGAAGTGGATTATAATCATGATGTTAACAAGCACTCATACCTGAACAAGCTTGATTCTTTCTCTTTTCAGAGTCATTCTGCTAACCAATCCCAATTGAATGTGAGTAAAAGTGGTGGTTTTGGATTGGATCTGAATAACGCTTCAATGTATGCAAACGAACAGTTAGATCCTCGTAAAGCTGGTGGAATTTCTATTAACTCGTACTTTAATGGACCTTCTACACCAACTCCTACTAGCAGAGGTGATTCACCTGCTCACTATCAGAACTTTGATGATATGAGTAACTCATACCCTAACTATGGCTTGAGTGGCTACACTGTTAATCCTTCATCACCATCCATGATGGCGAGCCAGATTGGGAGTGGCAATGTGCTTCCTTTATTTGACAATGCTGCTGCTGCTGCAATAAGGATGAATGCCTTCGACTCTAGAGCCTTGGGAAGAGGTACAGCTTTGGGAAATCATGCTGCTCGTAGCACTAATCAGCTCCCCTTGATGGACCCTTTGTATCCACAATATTCGAGATCAGATGAATTTGCTGTCACACAGATTGCAGCACTAAATGAATCTGCAATAAATAGGGGATACACAAATAATTCATTTACAAATTTAATTGGCCTCCAAAGAGGTGATTTAGAGTCTTTAATTGCCTCTCAAAAATCACACATTGGTGGTGTTCCATACCTTGCTAAGTCACCTAGCTTGAACCATAATTCTTATCGAAACCCATCATATGGTCTGGGCATGTCATATCCAGGAAGCCCAGTAGCCGGTTCCAGTTTCCCAAACTCCCTCTATGGACCAGGTAGTCCTATGAGCCAAACTGAACGAAATATGCATTTATCTGGGATGAGAAATGTCGCTGGTGGTTTCATGGGAGCTTGGCACTCAGACGCGGTCAGTGGCTTGGATGAGAACTTTGCATCCTCCTTGCTGGATGAATTCAAAAACAGTAAAACCAAGTGTTTTGAGCTATCAGAAATTGCTGGCCATGTTGTTGAGTTCAGGTGCATATTGCTGCTTCATCCTATCTTTTCCTTCTTGAGACTCTGAACATTCAGCTAACTCATGTTTTAATATTCTTTCTTAAACAGTGCTGACCAATATGGAAGCCGTTTTATTCAACAGAAACTTGAGACAGCCTCAACGGATGAGATAAACATGGTTTTCCATGAAATCATGTCACACGCCCTTTCTCTAATGACTGATGTCTTTGGTAATTATGTGATTCAGAAGGTAATTGTGTTTGTATTTACACAGAGCCACCTCAGGTCTGCTCATTGAACATGCATAGTATTTTTTTGCAATTTGTATGTCTGAATGGGTAGCAAGTTTCTCATAAAAAGCAAATGTCTTTAGGTTTCTTCTATATGTGCCTAACTTATTGTGATCCATGTTTAGTTTTTTGAGCATGGAACAGAAGTACAAATAAGAGAATTGGCTGACCAGCTTACCGGTAATGTGCTGACCCTGAGTCTTCAAATGTATGGCTGTCGAGTTATCCAGAAGGTCTGTTCATCAACTTATCTGCCTTACGATCATTATCATAATTATATGACCTGCTTGTTTTATGATTTACCATCTTCTACAGCTCCATGTGATGCATTACAGTTTGCTATGTCAAAATTTATTCCTACTTTTAATTGTTATTGTTCATGTGAAGGACATGAACACGTGGCCCCAACATTCAGTATATCGTCAGTAGAACTGCCCTTGTACTGCTCTCTTGTGAATGAGAGTCATCACATCTGAAAGGTTGTGAAGACACCCTTTTGAAATAATCACGATTAGCTACCTTATACCTTATTTGGTGTAAATCTTCGGGTATTCTTTTGAAACATCTTACATTTTACCTATTGCGGTGGGGTGGGGCTTTTGAGAGCAACCCAAGTCCTTTACCTTTTCATCGCCTTGATGTGAAAAATGATTTATTACCTAACAATGTTATTGATGGTCTGAACTCTGAAGCCTAAAGTGAGATAAATATGTATTAGGATTTTATTTGCTTACTTACAGTTCATTATGTGTTTTGAGAATGATATTTTGACTTATTATTGTGCCGTTAATGATAACTGCTCCTGCGATTTATCTTGGTTGATGCTGAAATTAACAGTTGTTCATCTTGTTTTCCCCCTCTAAACTATCTAGGCTATAGAAGTTGTTGCCCTTGATCAGCAGACTAAAATGGTCGCAGAGCTGGATGGTCATATTATGCGTTGTGTGCGTGATCAAAATGGGAACCATGTCATCCAGAAATGTATTGAATGTGTTCCTGAAGATGCGACCCATTTTATCGTTTCAACGTTTTTTGACCAAGTTGTGACATTGTCAACTCATCCATATGGTTGCCGTGTTATACAGGTCACAAATGCAGCTTTTTCTTATTTGTTTAAAGTTTAAAACACATGTTGTCTAGATTGATAGCTTGAGATATAAAGCATTATAATTCTAAACTAGTATAGTTTGAATGAGCAGAGAGTCTTGGAGTACTGCCATGATCCCAAAACACAGCAGATTATGATGGATCAGATATTGCAGTCTGTTCGCATGCTAGCACAAGATCAATATGGGAATTATGTTGTACAGGTTTGTTGTACCGATATTTTGGTTTTTTTCTTGTTATCCCATTTGTTGCAACATGTAATTTTATTTTCTACATGTTCTCACATTTAATCAATTATAAAAAAACATTTACATAAAATAGTCATGGATGCCAAATGCACTTGTGTGTTGATTTTCTTTTTTTAAGTTTAACCACCGGTACTTCCTATGTTATTCACGCTTTTGTAAGCCTTAGTTTGGGATATTAAGATACTTGTAATCTTCTCTGGAGTTGATTCATAATTTGTTTCTAACTACGATGTTTTGTTGGATGATTTTTTTTTGCATCTTTAGCTTTAGCTTGTCTTCTTTTTAATCTTCGATCTTTAAAAATTTCAGCATGTGCTGGAGCATGGCAAGCCACATGAACGTACGGCTATAATAAACGAATTAACTGGGCAAATAGTGCAGATGAGCCAGCAGAAGTTTGCCTCTAATGTTATAGAAAAATGTCTATCTTTTGGAACACCTACGGAGCGTCAAGCCCTTGTCGATGAAATGCTTGCTTCTACTAATGAAAATGAGCCCCTACAGGTTTGTCCATTATCTATGATCCCAATCACTCGACAACTAAAGGCATTAGCTCTTGTCGTGTTGCATTATGCTCCTTGCAGCCATCTTTTCTTCTCTCCGATGAGCCATTTTGGCAGTTTTCATTATTTCTGCTTTTCTTATATCTTACTTGTATTTTTGTTGGTTTTAGGTTCTGATGAAGGATCAGTTTGCGAACTATGTTGTACAGAAAGTACTGGAAACATGTGATGACCAGCAACTTGAGCTAATCCTTAATCGGATAAAGATTCACTTGAATGCCTTGAAGAAGTATACCTATGGGAAGCACATTGTTGCACGTGTCGAGAAATTGGTTGCTGCTGGAGGTACTTCCAATCGCATAAATTTCGCTTTTCATTTGTCGCTCATGTATTTACTTCTCTATTTTTACAATTGTCTCATAGGTTTCTCTTGTATTCATGTTGCTTATTCTCATCTCCCTCTATTCTAAAACTATTTAGTGTTCTCTTATAGATAATACAAAATTTTGTCGAATCTCTATGATATGGATCTACGATATGGAAGTTTATTTTCCATTCAACCATGAGATTTGACAATTTGCTTGTATCAACGTTTTATTTAATCAACTAGCATCATGAAGTTGGATGATTTATTAGTCTTGCAATACTTTGCATCAAATCATACAAGTTGAATAATTTTCACTTTTAATTCTTCATGAGTTGACATTCATACACGTTGTGATCATACCAGCACTAATGCACCGTATCCCATAAGTACTCCACATTTATGTATGCTTGGATGAGAGTAGCACCAGGATGAGTGACCTCCTGGGAAGTCCTCTTGTTGCACCTCTCTTTAAAGACAATGAGTTTGGCGCAATGGTAAAGTTGTTGCTTAGTGACCATGAGGTCACAGATTAAAATCCTGAAAACAACCTATTCGTTTGCGGGGATAAGGCTGCATACATCTGCCTTCTTCAGACCCCATTAACCGACCTACCTTTTACGAGTGGACTCAGATTAATAATACAAGCACAGATTGATGGACTAGACATGACATTTTGTGCATTGCTCAAGTATTATTTCTTAAATGCTTCATTTTGTATGACAAAATTTGTATTTGATGGTATGCAGAGAGGAGAATCAGTTTTCTTACTCTGAATCCTGCTACACAAATGGTTTAGGAAATGAAGGTAGTTATGTACAGCTAACTAAATGCAGATAATAATACAAGTGCCTACTCTTTTTTCTTTCAATATTTGGCACTACTAGTGGCCTTGTTTGTATTAATGTAAACATTAGCTTTTTTATTCAAATTAATAAATTGTTAGTTGTAAAGGGATATGTTGACTGTATAAATTTTACTAGTTTTATGAATTATGAGAGTCTTTGTATTTGGGACCCACATATCTTTTTTATGGATGAGGATTTACTTGTTTCAATATCTTAATCTTTTTTTAATATGATGCTATTGTTTTATGTTGAGCAACAAAGTCCTCCTCATAATAGTACTACCAAGGATTTATAGTAATAAGGCTTAAGTGTGTAAATATATACTAAGTTGACAAATGAAACTGTGCGTGTGATGGATTATTTAAAGTGAGAATTTTTTTGAAGAATTTAACACTGTTAACCTTTGTTTCCGAGGTAAACTTGGACAATAGTAAGGTTGTTATTTTGTAATTATGATGTCATTTGTTTAAAATCCTCAAAACATTATCTCTGTTTGTGGGATATTGTTGACTAGACAACGTTATCGACTACGTCCTTTAAGAGAAGACATAAAACTAGAGAGCCACACTGGTCACTGCCATGCAGTTTCACAAAAGATGGGGAGTATGGTAACCTTCAAGTAACACATTTATAAAGTAATGTATTATTTAATTTTTCGATGTCATTTAAATGGCATAAGAAATTAACAACTAATCTAATTATTAGTTTAAGACTTTAAGTACATTAAGATATTAAGATTCAAGTGAATTCTCATCAAAACCATATGATTATATATGTATAAAAACTAATATGATTATTTTAAAAATAAATCTATCAAATACATACCTCAAATAATAATTTCATTCCACTGATATTATATTGGATTGGTATCTTCGTACAGTTTCAAATTTTGTAGGTTATATAAGCATCTAGTGAAGTGGAAGATTTTCATAACTTTCATTTATTTACTATTTATAACCGCCAGAATAAATTATGAATAATACATCATTATCTTTTTGAACAACGAACTATGTTGAACTTTTAAAATCATTAATGAATATATTAAAATTATTATAAAATAAAAAGTTAAAAACATTAAAACTACATTCAATACTTTAATAAATGAATATTCATTCATATTTAAAACTAATTTGTAAATGTGTTCAAAATAATTGAATTTAAATAAATTTATTTCGACTGAAATGATAAGTTAAAAAATGTGTAAAATTATTAGAATCCATAAAACGATGTTAACAAATATTTGGAGTATAATACCAAACATATATGGACTCATAAAAAATCAGTATTATTGATCTTAAAAAATTAAACTTATTAACCCTATTGGCCCGTGCACGTTTACTATTTAGTCGTCATATTTGGAAAAAAAAATCCACCACGATTGCATTTTTATGAGGAAAAGTAAAATAAAATGATTTTGGATTTTGGATAGTAGATAAAAAATTTAAAACATAGATACTGAGTTGATAGAAGATAGAAACATTAATGAAGTGAGATTGTTATTATTTATGAGTAACATTATCATTAAGATTTACTATGATCTCTCTCTCTCTATATATATATATATATATATATATATATATATATCTAAATATATATCTTAGATTGATCAATATTGAATAAGATAAATTAAGATTTTGATAAATATAAAAAATAATTGATTATAATATAAACAATTATTAGGAATAAAATTGATAAACATAACTTAGAAGACTGGTGGGGTAAAATAACAATATTTTTCTACTCAAAAGATACTTTCCAAAATTGAATTAGTAAAAAATATTTACGATATATAATTTTTTACCGAGTAATTATTAACAAATTCACAAAACTAAAATTTTAAATTAATAAAGAAGTATGAAAAAAATATGAATTTGATGATATCGACTCCATAGGAACGAAATGTATGACATGAAAAGTTTTTATTATTAGATAATCAAACAATAACATGTTAGATTCTTAGAAGATTTATGCTCAACCAAATCCTAATTATAAATTAAATAGTAAGTTTTCAAAATATTAAATTTAAATTTCAATAAAACAGTTAATGGTTCTAAATAGACAAGCAAGTTAAAAATTAAACAAGTTAGAACCGTATATATTATTATAGATTATATGATTTATATGGGATTTGCTCATAATACAGTAAATATTATTTTATTAACTTCATTATATTTAAAAAATATATTCTTCTCACTTGCACCCAGATTTCCTTTATGAGCTTTTGTTAGAGGATATGAATATTTAGAAAAGATTAAATGTTAATTTCTAAATTAATATTAGTTCATACTCATTGAGTTTTTTTATAACACAATTTCATCATCCATGTTATAGCAAATGAAAGTTCCAACAAAAAAGCTATGCTATGTACCAACACATCCTAGTTAAAAGAAAAGAAAAGCCCAACTCCAAATTTTAGATTGTCATTCTCACACTTACTTTTACATTTTCGGAAAACTAGCAAAACATCTTTCATTGATGGATCTCATAAACAAGTTAAAAATATCATCAATTATAACAAAAGCATATAATAAGTTTAAATAAATGCAAATTTTAGTATAATATAAGCTAAAAAATGACAAATGTAATTGCAAATAAGTTAAAACGCTTTAATTATTTTTGTGTAAAAATGACATTCGTTTTTTAAAAATATTTTTTGATTAATTCGGCCGGTCCAATTGATCCAACTATTTGGGTCATCATTTAGACTTAAAGCAACCAAGTCAATCATATTTTGATGAAAATATAGTTAGATGAGAGATTCAGACCGACTAGATATCTCATTCATGATTGAAGAGGTCAGACCGACCAACTAGAGCCAAATTTTATAACAATGACCAAAATTAGGATGAACCATGTTGAGTCAATATTAACTTGTATCATAAATTAACATAATGTGACGGTTATAAGTCAATCTCTACTTATAAGTTGGAGTGCCTTACCAACAAATCACAAACAATCTTGTGTTTATAACTTTATATAGTAAAAAAATATATTTAAGAAACTATAACTTTAATTATTGACCTAATTTAGGTTTTTCAATTTTTTTCCTTCTCAAACTCCTCCCTAATTAAACTTTATTAACACTAACATTACTTTTTCCTCTAACCTTTTTGGTTGGGTAGAGAAAGAGAAGAATGAAATTGAGAGGAGAGAAGTTATGGAGAAACTTTTTTCTCATTTGGTTGAGAAGAAAGAAAGGGTGGAGAGTAAGGAGAATCAAATAAATTTAAATGACAAATATAACCTTAAAACTCATTTATTATTACTTTTCCATTCTTTTTGTTGTAAGGGTATTTTCGTATTTTCCAACATCCTCATTTATCTCTTATTCTAAACATGAGATTTTCTCTCCATTTAGCTTTCTCCTCATTTATCTCCTTTTCTAAACATGAGATTTTCTTTTTATCAACTCAATTTTTATATTAGGATTTATCTCTTCTCTTTAATCCTCCATTAATCCTCCCATACAAAGCCATGCATGATTTTATTGTCCACTCATTAACACCAACCATGAACAACTCAAAATTTAACAACCGAAACTTCCACTTCAACATCGACCATTTCAAGATTTCATGTCACTATGCAATATCAAATAACTTGACACTAGGACATGTATTAGGCGCCTAAAAGATATGAATCATGTAAATCCAAGTGCATTTGGCATGTACTACCACACAACAAAAATTCAATTAGAGAAATATTGTTATTCTCTATGGATATGGTGATGTTGGGTACAATTTTCCCATTGGGGTTGTGGGGTTGAGTGATATTGATGTACAAAATGTTATGCCATATAACGCCAGCGTTTGTAGGGCAAACATTGTTAGCATGCATTCTTTAATTGTCATAGCCATGTGTTTCTTAAATTTCAATTGTCACCCTTCTCACCTTTATCAAATTCTAATCTCCAACCTTAAATCTTCCATCTTCCTTTGCAAGTCCTTTATCTTGTTCTTTACTCGATACTAACCCCTTCAACAACTCATACTTCAATTATTACAACTTCAACGTTAAGATCTGTCATTAAGGGCTATCGTTTTCATATTTCATTCTAATTTGGGTCTCATCCTCTCATCCCTAGCCTATAGGTTTGATAATCTCTACATAATTATATATATGTGTATTAGTATCTTAGATTTTTAAAAATATCGTATTCTCATGCTGTATCCATACTTGATATAGCAACATTATACATCCATGTAATTCACTCTTATTTTAGTTTTTGAGAAAATGTCAAACCCATATCCTGTATGGACACATGTTGATGTAACACCACTTAACACTTATCCCACAACAAATATTTCGCCAAATAATTTTCCCCATCACTATGCTGTTGTTGATGGGTGATTGGGTGTTACCATTATTGACAATCACAATTTTTGTTGTTGCCAGGTGGGCCATAATGATATTGATGTACAAGATAATTTGCATTAAGATGCCATTTTTTATCATTGTTGGTCTAATGATATAAGATTCCACTAAATTCTTAAATCGAAAGTTTGATTCTCAGGAGTGACAACTATTGGGAAGAGCATCCACAAACCCCGAAAAGATAATTACTTATTTACCAAAAAAGTTGAAGATACTTTTGGTAATACTAAAAAAAATATCATTTCAAATACACCATGACATAAAGCTTAATCACAAACTAAGTTTATTGACAAAATGTGACCTGTGATTTTTCTTGGCTTCCTTTTTTAATTGAAAGAATTGAATTAACCTATATTTGACATACTTTCCTTATTGAAGCTTATAATAGGATCCATGATAACTTTCTACATAATACATTAATTCCTAATCATATTTTGTTTCTCTTTACTTAAGAAACAAATGTATCATTCTTATATATGTTATATTAAATTTATTCTATTATTAATATTTAAGGACAAAATCATAAAGATTTATTTAGAGATTTATTATTATACATATAAAATGCCTCTTTGTAATAGGATAATCAACATTAACTTACTAGATTAAGTTTGTTAAATGATCAAAATACAAAATATTGTAATTACTGCTAATCAAATTATGTATACCATAGATATTGTACAAAACTTTTGATAGAACCATTATAAGATCTTTTAATTATGAAATAGATCTCATGATACCTATAAATGTAGACGTTTTCACCCTAACACAACACGCCACACTCTTACAATTCAGCACAATATTACAAAGAATTAAAACATAAAAGGTTTAAAACCCTAAGTGGTGAATGTAATATAAGTGAAGTACTCGTACTTATCATACCCCATCATCTTAGTAGCACTTGCAGTCTCTCACTGTTTCTGTTTCTCTCATAATATGGACCAAAACAAACACATCGTCGATACTCCACGTCCCTTTTCTTCTTTACTTTGAACACTGATCATCATTCTGATTGCGACCCAAGATTTCTATCTCCATACCCATCAATAAAAATCCACCTTTTTTCACTTAAGGCTTTGATTTCAAGCTCAACACAGTGCAATTGATTCTTAATATTAATAATATTTTTGTAGTTTTCGTTCAGAACTGTTGATAGTTGAGATATTTTCAGTTGGTTCTGTGCTTAAAGTTTCAATCTTTGTGTAATTTTTCACGAGTGAAGTAAAGTTTTGTTGTATCTAATGGCGAGTGGTAGTTACAGAAACATGATGTCCGATGTAGCGACTCGATCGATGCTGGGAAACCATGAATATGGTGAGGATTTGGGGGTTTTGATCGAGAGGGAGAGGGAACTTAGCAAGCTGAGAAGTGGGTCGGCGCCACCCACTGTGGAAGGTTCATTGACAGCGGTGGGAGGGTTGTTTGATTCTCCGGTTGCGGCAGGGATGGGTTTAGGAGGAGGAAGGGGTTATTTGGGGAGTGAGGAGGATATTCGGGCTGATCCAGGATATGCCAGTTATTACTATTCCAATGGTGCAAATCTGAATCCGCGGCTGCCGCCACCATTGTTGTCAAAGGAGGACTGGCGGTTCGCGCAACAGCGGTTGAGGGGTCCAATGGTTGGTGGGATTGGGGATATGAGGAGAGTGAGTGGTGAAGAAAGATCAATGTTCTCTGTGCAGCCTGAGAGGAAAAGTGCAGTGGAGTGGGATGGAAACGGCGACGGCTTAATTGGGTTGCCGCCAGCATTGGGACTTGGGAGTAGGCAGAGTAGCTTTGCTGGTGTATTTCAGGTGACAGCCATGGCCAATTCTTTATCTTGCTGTATTTAATTGGATTCTCTTTGTGTGTTTTAATTTGTTTTATTAATACTTTATCTTGTGGTATCTAATTAGATTTTGCATTTCTGTGTTTTTGTTTTAATTTGTTCATTAAATTCTTTATCTTCCTGTATCTAATTGGACTATCAGAGTTCTTTGTCTATGTGTTTTAATTTATTTCATATTTAAATTTATGAATTGAGTTCTTTCTGATAATTGATGCCGATCATGGGAGCTCGGACACTTATGGATACTTCTAATTGCATTGTTTTGGAATAGGCTTAGATACTAATACAAATGGAATATTATAACTAGATAGGTGATAGTATTTTATTGTGTCTACATTGACTAATACTGGTTTTTAAAACATCGATTATCTCTCTCAGTTTAAGATTTGTGCTTTCATATTCATTTTCTAAACTTATGACAATCATTTGTCTGTCTTCCTTCTTGTCTGTATCTCGTGCCATATCCAAGTGTCTTAGATACTGGTTGTGTGTTCAATGTCAGGCATGGAAGTATATGAGAGACTTTGTCCTCAAAAGATGGAAAGCAATTAGTCACTCACTCTACCAAGTTGCTTTAGTGGACTTTATATTTAGTATCATATCCGTTATGTCCTATTTTTATTATTTTAAATTTACCATATTCATGTGACTGTTTTGCATCTTTTTTTAATCCTGTGTCATGTCTGTGCTTTCTGGATATTGGTTCTAAGACTGCTGTGAGGTATGGAAGCATGTGAGTGATTTGGTCCTCATAAGATGGAAAGAAATCAATAACTGATACATTCACTCTTCTTAAGTGGTGTTCAGGTATTCTCCATGAAAGCTGCGACATAGTTTGGTAGCAACGGTTTTCATAGATAATAGATTGATTAATCGGGAATGGCCATTCCTTTTATTTTCTGTTTTTTTATTAGTATATGTCTCAGATGGTGCTGTTGACTTGTCTATGCACATATTTTATTGCGCTTTGTAAGCCCTGTTACTCTGTAGTATTTTCAAATTTCCATACGTCTGAGTCTGACTACTTCCCATTTTTTCTAATTGGTGATTGATTCAAAGAATTTGCGGATAAATATTGAGGATGTGTTCACATTAGCTTCAATGAGTTTGAACTTTCTTCTTCACTTGTTCTCTTGTACTATTCCCTTCTTATCTAATGAAATTTCTGTATGTATCAAAATAATATAATTCTTCACTATTTATTTGAGCAATAAATTGCTGTTATTATATTTATAGTGATCACGAGCAGAACTTTTTGAGTCTTAACAAATTATGTGCTAAACATTGGTTTTCAAGCTCTCATATTTCCTAAGCTACATTGTTTCTTCTATTTTCTTTGTCCATGCAGGATGAGATAAACAATGCAGCATTTGCCTCAAAGCAACCTCATCGTCCACCTAGCCGTAATGTGTTTGATGACATACCTGAAGAGTCCGAAACTCATTTTGCATTTCTTGGACAAGAATTGGATGCATTGCAGTCTGGTGGAAACAACCAAGGCATATCTGCTTCCAAAAATCATGTTGGTATGGCTTCTCAAACTTATGCTTCGGCTTTAGGAGCGTCCTTGTCAAGGAGTACCACCCCTGACCCTCAACTTCTACCGAGAGCTGCTAGTCCTTGCCTTCCACCCATTGGGGATGGAAGGTCCAGCTCTGCAGATAAAAGAACTTCTGTTGGTCAAAGCTCACTTAACACTATATCATCTGGTTTAAATGAGCCTACAGATCTGGTATCTGCTTTAGCTGGCATAAATCTGTCCGCAACTGACACAGTAGATGGTGAGAAGCATCACCAGTCATCAAGGCACACTGAAGTGGATTATAATCATGATTTTAACAAGCACTCATATTCGACCAAGCTTGACTCTTTGTCTTTTCAGAGTCATTCTGATAACCAATACCATTTGGAAGTGAGTAAAAGCGGCGGTTTTGGATTGGATCTGAATAACTCTTCAATGTATGCAAACGAACAGTTAGATCCTCGTAAAGCTGGTGGAATTTCTATTAACTCGTACTTTAATGGACCTTCTACACCAACTCCTACTAGCAGAGGTGATTCACCTGCTCACTATCAGAACTTTGATGATATGAGTAACTCATACCCTAACTATGGCTTGAGTGGGTATGCTGTTAATCCCTCATCACCGTCCTTGATGGCGAGCCAGATTGGGAGTGGCAATGTGCCTCCTTTCTTTGACAATGCTGCTGCTGCTGCTGCACTAAGGATGAATGCCTTGGACTCTAGAGCCTTGGGAAGAGGTGCAGCTTTAGGACCTTTGTTGGCTGTATCAGAGTTACAGAATTTAAGCAGATCGGGAAATCATGCTGCTAGTAGCACTAATCAGCTGCCCTTGATGGACCCCTTGTATCCTCATTATCTGAGATCAGATGAATTTGTTGCCACACAGATTGCAGCACTCAATGAATCAGCAACAAATAGGGGATACACAAATAATTATTTTACAGATTTAGCCGGCCTCCAAAGAGGTGGTGTAGAGTCTTTAATCGCCTCTCAAAAATTACACAGTGGCGGTGTTCCATACCTTGCTAAGGCAGCTAGCTTGAATCATAATTCTTATCGAAACCCATCATATGGTCTGGGCATGGCATATCCAGGAAGCCCAGTAGCCGGTTCCCATTTCCCAAACTCCCTCTATGGACCAGGTAGTCCTATGAGCCAAACTGAACGAAATATGCATTTAACTGGGATGAGGAATGTCGCTGGGGGTTTCATGGGAGCTTGGCACTCAGACGCAGTCAGTAGCTTGGATGAGAACTTTGCATCCTCCTTGCTGGATGAATTCAAAAACAATAAAACCAAGTATTTTGAGCTATCAGAAATTGCTGGTCATGTTGTTGAGTTTAGGTGCATATTGCTGCTTCATACTATGTTTTGCTTCTTGAGACTTTGAATGTTTAGCTAACTCATGTTTTAATATTCTTTCTTAAACAGTGCTGACCAATATGGAAGCCGTTTTATTCAGCAGAAACTTGAGACAGCCTCGATGGATGAGATAAACATGGTTTTTCATGAAATAATGTCACATGCCCTTTCTCTAATGACTGATGTCTTTGGTAATTATGTGATTCAGAAGGTAATTTTGTTCTTTTGTTTGTATTATCATAGTGCCACTTTGATTTGCTCGTTGAACATGCATAGTATGTTTTTGCAACTGGTATTCTCATAAAAAGTAAACTGCTTTCAAGTTTCTTCTGTATGTGCCTAACTTATTGTGATTCATGTTTAGTTTTTTGAGCATGGAACAGAAGCACAAATAAGAGAATTGGCTGACCAGCTTACAGGCAATGTGCTGACTCTAAGTCTTCAAATGTATGGTTGTCGAGTTATCCAGAAGGTCTGTTGATCAATTTATCTGCCTTACGATTATTACCATAATTATATGATGCATTGCAGTTTGTTATGTCAAAATTTGTTGCCACTTTTAAATGTTATGTCCATGTGAAGGACATGAATACGTGACCTCAACATTCAATATATCGTTACTAGAACTGCCCTTCTACAACTCTTGTGATTGAGAGTTATCACTTTTGAAGAGTTGTCAAGACGCCTGGTTGAAATATTCTCAATCAGCTACCTTATCCCGTATTTGGTGTAAATTGTTAGGTATTTGTTTTTGTAACATTGCACTTTTTACCTATTTGGGTGGGGTTGGTGTGTTTGAGAGCAACCCAAGTCTTTTAGCTTTAGTGCCTAACAATGTTATTGATGGGCTGAACTATCAAGTGAGATAAATAGGTATTGAGATTTTATTTGCTTACAATTATTCATTATATGTTTTGAGAATGATATTTTTGCCATTAATTATAACTGCTCCTGTGATTGTTCTTGGTTAATGCTAAATTTAACAGTTGTTCATCTTGTTTTTCCCTTTTAAATTATCTAGGCTATAGAAGTTGTTACCCTGGAACAGCAGACTAAAATGGTTGCGGAGTTGGATGGTCATATTATGCGTTGTGTACGTGATCAAAACGGGAACCATGTCATCCAGAAATGTATTGAATGCGTGCCTGAAGATGCGATCCATTTTATTTTTTCAACGTTTTTTGACCAAGTTGTGACATTGTCAACTCATCCATATGGTTGCCGTGTTATACAGGTCACAAATGCAGCTTTTTCTTATTTGTTTAAAGTTTAAAACACATTTGTCTAGATTGATAGCTTGAGATATAAAGCATTATAATTCTAAACTAGTTTAGTTTGAATGAGCAGAGAGTCTTGGAGTACTGCCATGATCCCAAAACACAGCAGATTATGATGGATCAGATATTGCAGTCTGTTCGCATGTTAGCACAAGATCAGTATGGGAATTATGTTGTACAGGTTTGTTGTACCTATATTTTGGTTTTTCTACATGTTCTCATCTGTCACATGTTCTTGTGCCAAAACATTACCACAAACGATTTTAGCCAACTGGTACGATAAATCAATAGAGTATGCAAACCATTTAATCAATTATGAAACCCCTTTAGGTAATAACTAAATGATAGTAACACCTTGTCCACATTGTGAGTGGAGGAAGTTTGACAACGAAATACTGGAAGTCTGGTGGCTCCAATTGAATTTGTGATTTTCTTAATATTATATAAAATGGGTATGTATGCCAAATGCACCCGTCTGTTGATTTTCTTTTTAAGTTTAACCACTGGTACTTCCTATGTTTTTCTTACTTTTTTAAGCCTTAGTTTGGGCTATTCGGATATTTGTTTGCTTCTCTGGAGTTGATTCATAATTTGTTTCGAACAACACAATTTTATTGGATGAAATTTTTATTGCATCTTTAGCTTTAGCTCATCTGTTCTTTAACCTTTTATTGATGTTTAAAATTTCAGCATGTGCTGGAGCATGGCAAGCCACATGAACGTACGGCTATAATAAATGAATTAACTGGGCAAATAGTGCAGATGAGCCAGCAGAAGTTTGCCTCTAATGTTATTGAAAAGTGTCTATCTTTTGGTACACCTACAGAGCGTCAAGCCCTTGTGGATGAGATGCTTGCTTCCACCGATGAAAAAGAGCCCCTACAGGTTTGTCCATGATCTATGATCCCTATCACTGGACAACTAAAGGCATTTTATATTTTTGTTATGTTCCTTGCAGCCATCTTTTCTTGTCTCCCACCGAAAGTACATTTTATCCGAGTTACATAAACTTCTATTTATCCTGGTTTGTGCATGATTTATGAGCACCTATATGTATGCATGTTTAGTGCATGATCTATGAGGCACCTAGCTCCCTTTTGTATTCTCTGCCTTATGCAAGACTTTCTCATACAAGCTTAGTTACTTCATAGCTAGACCCCCGAATCTCCAAGGAAAATTTCTTGCTGTTTGAGGGGTCACTGTTTGCCAACGTCAACTCCATGCCCGAGCGGGGATTAGTCTCGCGGGTATACAGATACCTCACGGTTTTACCACAAGAATAAATACTTTTTTTAAAGGGAACTGGCATAGTAAGCTCTTATTTCCAAAAACAAATTGTTTAATTTTGATACAGGCATTCTTGCTTTATTCTCACTTGATATTTTGGCAGTTTTCATTATTTCTGCTTTTCTTATATCTTGCTTGTATTTTTGTTGGTTTTAGGTTCTGATGAAGGATCAGTTTGCGAACTATGTTGTACAGAAAGTACTGGAAACATGTGATGACCAGCAACTTGAGCTAATCCTTAATCGGATAAAGATTCACTTGAATGCCTTGAAGAAGTACACCTATGGGAAGCACATTGTTGCACGTGTTGAGAAATTGGTTGCTGCTGGAGGTACTTTCAATCTCATAAATTTTGTTTTTCATTTTGGCTCATATATCTATTTTTACTATTTCTCATAGGTTTATCTTGTATTCATGAAATTCGCTTGCTCATTCTCATCTCCCTCTAAAACTGTTGGGTGTTCTTTTTTGATTCGACGGATATATTCCTTGAAATTCATCTTTGATCTCACTTGACATTATTTACAAAACTTGCATGTGTGCATATAACAATTTTGTTGTATCAACTTTTTATTTAATCATCTAGCATCATGAAGTAGGATGATTTATTAGTCTTACAATAATTTGCATCATGACAATCATACAAGATGAATGATTTTCACTTTTAATTCTTCATGAGTGGACTCATAAAGATTAACGACACAAGCATAGCTCGGTGGACTAGACACGAAATGGAAACTATCGACATTTTGTGCATTGCTGAAATATTATTTCTTAAATGCTTCATTCTGTGTATGTTACTGACAAATTTGTATTTGATGGTATACAGAGAGGAGAATCAGTTTTCTTACTCTAAATCCGGCTGCACAGATGGTTTAGAAAATGAAGGTTATGTACAGCTAACTAACTCCGGATATAATAATACAAGAGCCTACTCTTTTTCCATTTAATATTTGGCACTAATAGTGGCCTTGTATGTATTAATGTAAACATTAGCTTTTTTATTGGAAGTAATAAATTGTTAGTTGTACTTCAAAACTATTAAGCTTAGCTGAGGCTGATGATGCTGAGTCTCAGGTGGTAAATGATGACCTGATTCTCATGCTGCAGATATATATTATCTTGAGCTAGTTTTAAAGTTGTAAAGGGATATGTTGACTGTATAAATTTTACTAGTTTTATGAGAGTCCTTGTATTTGGGATCCATAAATGTTTTTATGAATGAGGATTTACTTTTTACAATATCTTAATCTTTTTCTGCCATGATGCTATTATTTTCTGTTGAGCTACCTAGTCCCCTTCATAAAAAAACCACCTTTACAAAATGTTGTACATATATATTTACCCCCTCCTTTAAAGTTTTCTGAATCTGTCACATGTAATATCTATGCATAGTTTTGATTATTTTGCCATGAGTGGTATCACTATAGTTCACTTTTGGCTAGAGTTATTCTGGTAACTAGTGCATTTTCTAGAGTTATTCTGTTTGAGTTGAATAGTATTTTCATTACTCATTGGCAAGGTTGTTTTCTTTAATAAATGTTTCTTTTTAACAATGGTATGATTGTGTTCTTGGCCAATTACTCAATTCTAGTACCATTTATATATTTTTAATGAGTTCAAAGTTGGATGATATAAATATGTAAAATGCCAGAGTCAGTCCTTTTTCTAGAGTTGTTTTTGTAGGAATGATATACTTTGATGGTTACATTTTATTTTTGTTATTAGGAGGGGAAGAAAATCCCAAGAGAATTGCCCTAAAACATTTCTAGATAAATATATATCTGTATAATCAAATAAGATCAAGTCCCTATATCTGGTTGGAGGAATCTTCATCACCCAATTCGTGTTTCTATGAGTGTAAATATATCGAACTTATAAATCCCTTTGTAGCCTATTTGTGAATGTGATTTACTTTGATTTGAGTGATCAAATTGAATCACAAATTAAATGTGTTAGGATCGATTGATTTTTTTACCTAAAAACTGAACCAAACTAACCATAAATATCATAAAACGTTATACCAATCCATAATCTATTATCACGTCCATGATAACCGTTCCGGGTAAGGAGAGTCATAAGATAATCAAGTGGTATGGGTAAAGAACTTAAGAAATTAAATGATAAGGAGTTCGAATGTTCAAATATCAAATATTATGAAATAGTGAAATATTATCTACTAATATTTGCCTATACAAAATCAATTAAGTAATTTTGAGATAGTAACTATAAGGGGTGAGTATAAGGTGGGTTGGGACGGGTTAATGCTTGTCCTTACTCAACCCTAAATGTTGGTCGGATCATTTTTTTAAACCCGGACCCGAAAAACTGTCATTGCTCTGCATACATTTGAATGGAGACACGTACAAACATAATAAGTAAGTGACCAAATGATGGATCCGAACGGGTCATATTTGGTCCCTACATGGTCCTAAATATTGACCGGGTCTAATTTTTGAACCCAAACCCAGTCCTAGACCTGATCCTATTCAGACCGTACGAGTAAACGGGTAGGCCGAGTGATGCTCACCCCATTTATTATATGCTATTTTCCCCATCCCTATCAGAAACCCTCCCTCCCCTTATCATACTTCTTATCCTTTCTCATCTCTTTCCTGCCGTCACGAATCCAACCATCGAAGGCAAGGCACCAACCACCGACGAAGCGGTGCCGTCGAAGTTCAATATCTTACACCAAAACTGGGTATTAAGAAGGAGTAAGTGAAAATGGGAGAAAGATATTGGAACATGGAAAGTAGAAAAAGAAAAGGAAACAACTCAAAACTAACGTCTTTCATTTTTATTCTGTGTGTGGATAAAATCACAATGTAACATTCAAAATTTCCTACAAGTTTCTTATTTTCCTTTATTCACCACCACTACCAACTACAACAACCACCCCATTTTTATTCCTTAATTGGGGCGTTGTGAAAACAGTACAGATTATGTAACAGAGTTTTGTATACAAATCTGGTCATTCAACCATATATGTATCTTTAAATTCTCATAATTTAAATAAGATTTAGTTATACATATTAATTATTTATGTAAATCATAAATACATGACTTAATGGCATAATTCAGTGAAGATTAAATGCCTTTATAAGGAAATAACCTTAAAAATAAAATTAGTTTTTTAGCAAATATAAATTGACATGCCCCAATCACACATATTTAGTGTATTAATATATATCTTTTACGAAAAACAATTATGAATGATCAAAACAATAATCTTTTTATTACAAAATACTTATTCATATCATTATTTAAGAACAAAAAAACAAAACATATATTACCTAAAATAGTATATGTGAATAAAATATTTCATCGTATTTTGATCTTAACATCTTATTTTTTAGTTTTAAAAATAATTTTATAAAAAATAATTAAATATGATACATATCATAATTTTATTGGCCAAATGAGATAGTTTATCTCTAATATGTAGAGATTCAACAAATAAATCTCATGCATTATTACTTTTTTTGGTTATTGAAAATATTTTTTATAACTTTTTCATTGAATTATATTTTGAAAAGTAATTTAATAGCACTTGGACAAATTTAATATCTTATCATTATCTACATAGCATTATTGCATGGTGACTCCTATAAAACTAGACCAAATACAAGTATTGTTTGTGTCAAACAAATAAGACAAAACAATGAAGAACATATCAATCTTCATGTTTTTATCTTTGCTATTCACTTCTATTCCCATTCCAGTGCATTCTAAATACTACACTGAAACTTCACATGGCTTTCACTTACAAGAAAAAGTAACTTATCTTCATTTCTACTTCTTTGACATCCTCAGTGGAAAAAATCCAACTGCAGTTGAAATTGCACACCCCAACACCACTTTTGGTGCAAATTCAACCACCCAATTTGGCAAACTATATGCAATTCATGATTATCTAAGAGAAGGTCCTAATAAAAATTCTAAAGTTATAGGGAATGCACAAGGTCTATATTTATCATCAAGTTTAGATGATAGTGTAACATTACTTGTTGTGTATATTGATATAGGCTTTACTACAGGGAAATTTAGTGGAAGTTCCATTAGTGTGTTCTCAAGGAATCCAATAACTGAGGCAAATAGAGAACTTGCTGTGGTTGGAGGAAGAGGTAAGTTTAAGATGGCTAGAGGTTTTGCTGAAACCAAGACTCAGTACTTGAATATCACTAATGGTGATGCTATTGTTGAGTATAAGGTCACTGTGGTTCATTATTAGCTACATTGTTTTATAGATTATGATAAGTGTGTTTGGAAATAAATGTATTTGTAGATTATGGGGTGTTATTAATAGGTTTATCTGAATCCTTGTATTCTGGATCCACAAATGATTTTATGTATTAAGGTTTAATTTTTACTCTATGTTAATCTTTAGTTTTTACCTCTTTTTTTTAAGTGTGCTAGTTTAGTTTTTCATCTTTCTGCTACATGATGTTATTATTTTATGTTATGCTCAGAATAGTATCATTATTGACAAAATATAACAGCTAATAAAAAATATCATTATGAATCTAGAAATCAAAAAATGTCATTATGGATATATATAAAACTGTTAGAAGTTATTATTAACAATTCGGTTCAACAAATAAAAATTGGAATAATAAACTTGCTTACAAATTTCAATTATAAAATTTAAGCAAGTTAATGAGGTTAAAGTTTGATTGTTATTGTTGGTGGAATGTGGCTGAAAAAATATTGTTCCAATGCACCATTCATTTCTAACAATATGGCATATTTGAGCATTGTCTCAATATTTGTGGCCGAGTTCAATGCAAAGAGTAGTTAGGCTGCACCATAGAAGAAAAAGAAAAGCACTCTTTAAATAAAATGAAATACTGTGATTCATGCAACTGTATCTGTTCCTTTATTGCTTAGAGAATGCAACATTTTAGGGCTGTTTAAGCATACAAACACTTAGAGAATGCAACATTTTTTTGGATAAACTAAAGTTTAGGATGAGAAAAGGTTCCTATCCTAAGATGATGATAGACCACAAACCTCAATGTCTAATTTACAATAGAATTACACACAGCTCAAGAATGGTAGAACCCAAGGATTGAACACAACACATAAAAATGTCATGAGAGGAAGGTAGACATAAGACAAAGGCACCAATTAGATTTAACATTGTTCACAATATAACTCAAAGTTATAGAGGATGAACAATATAGTAAACTTATTCAGCTATCTCTTGTTTTAGCAACTTCTCCTTTCACCTAATATGTTGAGAATGCTTAGAGTGTGTATAAGCAGGATCCATCATCACTTCTAGCTGTTGGATCAAAGTTTTTGGCATTTGGATCAGTACAACCTTCAGGAACAGGAACATTTATTTGCTGTGCTGCTTTGCCTGCACAACAATTAAATGAAACAAGCAAAAAATTTAGAATAAGTTTTATCTGATCTAAATATAATTGAGTTAAACTTTGATATAGCATCATCATTCAATCATGTTAAGCCATTCTATAGAAATAATTATGTTAAGCCATGTTAATAAAAGAGTTGAGGGTGAGCTTGGCGCAACGGTAAGGTTGTTGCTTAGTGATCATGAGGTCACATGTTCAAATCCTAGAAACAGTCTCTCCGCTTGTAGAGGTAAGCCTGCATATATCTACCTATCCAGACCCCACTAAGTAGGAGCCTCGTGTGTCGAGCCGCCCTTCATATTATTAAAAGAGACCCGTAGAATAATTTTTTTGTTAAAGATAAAGGACCTAACCATAGAAAGCTCCTCTCTTGATAGCATCTTGGTTTGCATCACCAAGAGCAGCCTCTTTCAAGTACTTGTCTGAAAGTTGGACTCTCTTCACATTCTCTTGCTCTTGGACAAGCATGTAACCATAATCCAAGAGCTTAGCCAAAGTCATTTCGGGCTGCTCAAAGGTCGGAGGTCCTTCCTTTGAGTTCACAAGCTTCTTTCCAATGCTCTCGACACCGACACTACCAATCCACTTCCTCACTTCGTCGTCATATACTCTGGCCCTGAGTGCCCCAAAGAAATCTGCAATGATACATAGGACAGCATTAGTTAGTCTTATTGTTCTACTTCTAGTTCTTTTCTCAAACAACAAAATCCCACTGATAATTTCCCGGGGCAACACAACATATTTGGTGGCCTATTTTACATGTCATGCTGAACCATCCCTTCCAAAAACCAATCCATGTAAATGACTTTATTATATCTAAAAGAAAGGGAAGTTACCAATGGATTGGCCAGGGAAGGTGTCGACAATCTTGACAACATCCTCGTCAGGAACATTGTCACTGCGGAAAATTCCCTTGCAGACACCAATGCGGTCTTCCCTTGTAGGTGCCCAGTAGAACTTCTCCATGCGCCCATCACGAATGAGAGGAGCATACAATGTTGAGAAATCGTTACCAGTGACAATGATGGGCACGCGTGGGTTCTCTTGCTGGTTGTACATACCAGGAAGCTGCACATTTGTTGGGTTATCAGCAATGTTCATGAGTGTAGCATTCACCATCTGGTTGTTCACAGTGTATTGTGTCGTTCCACCCATACGACCGGCTCCTGCATCGAGATCATTGATGAAGAGGGCACACATCTTCCCCTTCTTTATTATATCTGCAGCTTCACGGTACCTTTGCCTTATCAATTTTGCTGGCTCTCCAGCATTTCCACTTTCCAACTCTCCAGCACTCATCATGATAGGGCTGTAATGTAATTACAACATCATAGGGACTAGAAATTAGTAGCAATACATATATTCATGGAAGACATCATCAAATTTTGAGAAGCCAGTGCCCACTAGCATTTGGTAGGAACAGCAGAAGAGTATGGAACAGAAAATATGGTGGCGTAATCGTGTTATTTGTTCGACAGTTCGATATGTTCTGTAAGCATAACAGAGCGAGACAAAGGTTTGAAAGTATAACATTTTTGTTCCACCAAAAGGTGTGGTGTGGAACCAAAGAGAACCATTCTTGCACCAAAGTTGAAATGCATCAAAGAAACTTTTAAATTTGAATTATTTGCTAATATATTCAATTGAACTGTTGTTTAGCAGTATAGTTTGTCAATTATCAAGAAACAACTCTCCCACATTACCTTGTGTTGCTGAAATTCAATTTTTTACTTAGAAGAATAATGCTGGTAAAGCTCATAGACATTGTATTGTATCATATCAACAGCTAACTTTTCTAGAAGCTTATGCTATTATGTAAAGGCTCATGAATATTTTTATGCCTAAACATTTATTTTAGAGGGGCTAGTATAAGCGATAACTCACTTGATTCCCATCTTGGTAAAGACAAGCTCGCATTGGAAAGATTTTCCTTGACCTTTGCCTCCCCATATACCAAGAATGAGAGGAACCTATAAAAAATAATAAAACATTAAACATGTCTCTATATTTTATTGAAGTGTAACAGCATTTTGTGCCGGAACCGTATAATCTAATTACGTGCCTTGATGTTCGGCAGTGTCATGAAGTTCTTGGTGATGTGAACAACAAGCTTGTCCATAAAAGCAGGAGCAATGTATAAACCATCCAAGTTATTGTCCAAGTTGTATCTGAAATACCATCATCATAACTAATTTCAAATCAAAAATAGTTTTCAAGTGATAAGCAAACACTATATGACTTAGAATTGCTAGTATATCTCACTTACTGTCTAAGGCCACCACTAATGTAATCATAAGAGTTCATGACTGCATAGTGAGTACCGGCACCCGAGGGAGCTTGGAAAAGGGAATCAACCATACCCTTCCCCCTTGTAATGTCTTGTTGATCATCTGAAATATCATAGGCAAGCCCCTTCCATCTATCTTGGTCAGTCTTCTTTTTCGGATCGATCTCTTCTGCAGCAATAATTTTGAAGCTTCCACATGAAACCTTGGTGTTTGGTAGCCTTGAGGTAATCTTCTTCAAGTTGCTTCCAAAGAAGGCTGAACTTTGAACAGAAGCTCCAGCTCCAGAGTCATTCAAGTTCAGCTGCAATATCACAGTAGCTACTCTTTAACACTATTCAAACAATACTCTGAAGTTCACACTCACCACATGCTTCCAATTTCCAAACAAGTTTTATTATGCCTCAAGTGGGAAATAACACATTCTTTTCTAACTTGGTATCTATACAACAATAACAACAACCAAATCGTATTTACACTAAGTGTGATCAACTACATGAATCAAATAACGTAATAATTCTCTATCATAAATTATGTCCTATCATAAAGTGAACGTGTCTCTAAAATAATAGAGTAAGGATTTATCCACTATTGGACTATTTAGTGGGTTGAGATATCTACTCAATTTATCACATGAAAGTGGGTAGAACTTATTTGCAGACTAACTCACTTTAGAAAAGTTTAATCTTACGTACTACCAAATTACTAGCTTATAGTGAGTTTCATATCAAACAAATCAAGAGTTGATAATTAAAAAAATATTATTGTGTCAACCAAAAAGTGACAATTTTTAATTGTTCTTTGATTTATAAACATGCATATCAAATTTGGAGAGACCCTAAGGATTGGAATAACAATTAATAAAAAGTGTAACAAAGTAGTAAAATTATCATACTGTAGTAACAGTGACAGCTCCAACAGTGGCAGCCATGGCTGTGTTATTGTACTTGGAACTGTAGAAAAGAGATGTACTGCAATGTAATCAAACACAGAGAAAAGTTTATTTTGAAGTGATCAGAAATATAAGCACAAGGAAGGAAGGACTTATATTATTGTATCAAAACACATAATCATATCCTTAAATATTGCTTGTAGAGTCCATAGCATCCACACATTGTTGATTACTTGGATGCCACGTGGCAACCATATAATTCCAAGAAGATTCCAGTCACCTTTAAATGAGAAAAAGATCTTTGAGGCTGACATTGAACCCTTATCCTACTCGAAGTTATATTATCGGGAGCATATCTTTTATCCAAGAATATATATTATGTTCGATTTATTTTTATTGGTTAGAAAATATATATAGTGAGTGAGTGATAGAAGATGTGGGTCCTTTATTATCACCACACAACACAAGCTTAGGATAACTTGTCACATTGAATCATTTGACTGCTGTCTGTTTCACAACAACAAGAACAAAAGTGTTCACCATCAACAATAATAATATTTGTAATGGTCAATTTCACACAAAAGTTTCAGGTGCCATTAGAATATGGTTCTAGTGACTTAAATAAGCCAAGAAACTCAATTTTCAGTTTTCGTTTGTATATGAAATTATGTTGAAAAGGGCATGCAGTACAATTGACTAAGACACTAGAAATGTGGGGATTGAGCCCCATCACTCATGGTTCAAAGGGTAGGGAATTAACGGCTTCAATTATATACACACAGAAACTCAAGAGGCTTCTTCAGCTGCTATCTCTGTCTCACCACATGTTCCAGCCCCTTACGTCATGCATGGCTTTATGAGCTCCAAACATTCCTCATGAGTAGTGTTTTATGTAACGAAAGGATTGACATTGATATAGTATATAAGTTAGGGGGTGAGTATGAGTTGGGTAAATATTTCTCCCATCCGACCATAAATATTAGTTGATAATTTTTTTGGATTTAGATCTAGTCCTAGACTCGAGGTTAACTCGACTCTAGATATCGATCGGGTCAGCATTTGAATCGGAATATAATACATACATATTTTACTTATTAGTATGAATATGTAATTTTATATATGTACTAGTAGGAGACCATGCATTCACATGGGTAATAATATGTATCGCATGAATTTAATTAAAGAGTGATTACATAATTTGTTAAAGAAAACGTTATTGAAGATTACATAGTAAAACATGGTTTGTAGTAATCCATTGTTGATGTTAAGATGTTGAGAGAATGAAATAGTATTGAACCTTTGATGTTAAAAAAGGAAATGTGTTAAGAAAAGTTGAATGAATTTAGATGGAAAATAACAGGATGTTTGTTAACGGGAGAATATGACCAAATATTATCTCATAAATATTGCTTTGTATATATTTGATTGTTGATGTAAAGTTGTTGTTTAATGAGATGATATTGAATATGTTATTAAAAAAATGTAATAGTTAAAAAAAAATATTTCAAACAATAAGTTATATAATATTTGTTACAGATTTTGGAAAACTTCTTTATAAATGACATTTGTCGTTGTCTTCACTTGCTTATCATTCTTGTTATGTATTAATATCTTTAATCTTTTTTTGCTTTGTATTCTTGAAACAACTACATGCAATTGACCATGATTGAACACCGGTCTAGGTAAATATAATCTACACTCTCTAGTGATTAAGGGTGGAAACATGCCAGACCAGGTCAGACTTTGCCTTAAACAGACCCAACCTATATAGCATATAAGAACCTGGGTTTAGCCTGTTAGTCTGTTTAAAAAAAATTCAAAGTCTAGGTCTAACATGTTTAAAAGTTTGGCATGACCTGTTAGCCTGTTTAAAAGTCTATTATACTATATGCTCATGAAATAGACTATCATGTCTATATCTTAATGGGCTTATATAGACTTATTTTTATTTAGGCTCATCTAATAATTAAATTATATCTTTATATTAATATTACATATATAATAATATTACTTATATTAAAATAGTATAATTTTAACATTCTTATTTAATATAACTAAATATGTTGGTCTGTTAGGCTTAATAAGCATTTTATGTGACCTAAAGCCTGACCTGTTAAGCTAAATAGGTTTTTTAGAAAGTCTGAGTGTGGTTTGTTCGTGAAAAAAGTCTGGTCTAGCCTAGCCTAGCCTGTTATAGGGCAGGTAATAGGCCTCTGATATGCGGTCTGACTTGTTTCCACCCATACTAGTGATTGACCTTGCCATTTATTGATTGTCATAGTGTATGACACAATTATAGGGAACTGTATTCTGATAAACATGAAAGACATTGAAGATTGAGATGGTGACATTAATAACCTAGGAATGTAAGTGATATTTTCAATGTTTTTTCCCGACATTATTTTTTCCTCAAGTACATGATTAGCCATCTTCGTAACCACCAAAATTGTACCGTTACATAACCCTCCAGACAGATCTAAATTCCTTAATAACATAATCAAGATGCCTACTTTCAACTTGATTTTATGATTTGGAAGGCCTGACGTTGAAATTGAATTTAGAAATTCAGGTGTTAATATATTGAAGACTTCATTGTCATTAGCATCAAACATATCAACTTCACATGAACTCAAATATTCTTTTTCATCCTCTGTAAGTATACATTTGAATAGTTATTAATATAAATATAATAAATGTAATACTTTTAACATAATGTGTATGTTAAATAAAAATGAAGATAATTTATAGACCACATTATATTAATTTATAGACCACATTATAATGAAATGGTATTGAACTTCTTATATTAAAAAAAATTGTTAAGAAGAAAAGTTTGGAACATAATGTAACTCATGACATATAAGTGATATTTTCAATGCTTTTTCTAGATATAATCTTTATCTCAAGTATATGGTTCGTCATCTTAGTAACCATCAATCTTTTAAAATTGACTACTATGATATAAATTTTAACTCATCTATCTATGAATTGATAATGTAGTTAGTATGACAGAAAATGTTAAATATATTGTAAAACAAATATGAAGGTCATACTAATCATTACATTATGTTATTGTTTCATACTTATAGAATACAATGTAATAATTAATATGTAAATTTATAAACAACTTCAAAGAGCTTAAAAACTATTTGGATAAAGGAGAATGGAATTATAATTCATTAAAAAAAAGTTGAAAAATATACATATAATACTCCATAACATGTTACAAAGTACTATAAAGTGATAATCCTATGGACAGTTTGAGTAACACCTTGCATATGCTATGCTTGTGAACTGATGAAAAGCATATGATTTTATCATTAACACTTGAGTTACTTAGTTAGAACATTTAACTTATTGAAATATATGTTATGATGTTTGTTATGAGATTGATTAGAAAAAGGATATGATAGAATATTATAGTTGATTATTTAGATTTATTAAATATTAATATTATAGGAATAATTCAAGAATGTTCTCATTGTGAGATAATGACACTTGTGTAGTCATCGTCATTTTAGGATGTATTTATGTTCTTTAAATAGTGTTTTGTTCATCCATAATGAAATCAAACAATGAAATATAAATATTTTCTTCTAGTATTATTTCTTTCATTAGAAGTAGAATAATTTTAGCCTAATTCTTTGATAGGAGGAATTTGTTCCCTATAAAACACATCATAAGTTATAGCATAAGGATATTGAATATACACTGAATTTAATAGCAAGGTCATGAACAACATTTCGAATCCTAAAAGTTGTACCATTTATATTCAGAATTAGAATACAATTATATTTGATATGCAAGTACAGTCTTTCAAAAAGCAGCTGTTTTTAATATTAAAGTTTCGTTAGCTAGTTATTGAATTTGACTATTGAATATACAATAAGTAATATACAATACATACATTGTACATACACTTATTGTGGTTGATTAATATTAAGATCAACAACATCAATGCAAAATCTAAACACCATAATTGTAAGACCATACTACAATTGTTTATAAAAAGTATATATGATGAGTTATTCAATATCAGAATATACAATTGTTTATTCTATATACAATTTATTGAATTTTATGAGATAAAATCAGCAACAACAATGCAAATATTTAAAATATAAGTGTAACACCCTAATACAATTATTAGAGAAGATGACTAATTGAACAAATTAAAGAGTACAGGAAAGGCAAAATGTATTCAACTAACATTTCATCTACCAAAATATATAACATACAACAATATACACATTGGGTTAATACTATTTTTATTTCACTAATATTGAAGGCAATATTAAATACATTAGGAGTCAACTTTATAAATTTTAGGCTCCATGAAACATTCAATGAAACTCATAACTCAGTATAAAAATAAGTAGGCAAAATACAAAATTGGTAAGCTTATAAATTATAACATGAGCTATCATCTGGAATAAATCTATGCAACACTGATAATGCAAAGAATAAGGTTGTAAACAAATAAAATTAGAGCTACCATAATGGAAATTTGTAAGGAAGAGATAAATCACAAACACTGCTATTGTATAGAGTAAAGATTGTAAGACAACAATTTCAAACACAATATCAATGATTATTAAAGAATTTATAAGTCAATAGTAATGCATATCAAATATCAGAGAAGGTCATAGTCATATAGACAAATAATTTTATAATCAAACCAACAAATAAAAATGCAACACCATATATATTACAAAGAAAACTTGAAGATGCAACAAATAATGTTGTAAATCAGTAGTGAACTTAACAGTGTCATAAGAATATTAAAGCCTTCATTTTAGAGTTAACAATGTTATATAAATCCTTACTTTACCAAAAATTTACATAAATGTAAATTGCAAACCCTCAAAATGTATAGAAGGAAGAATTTTTATGAAAAAAATTAATAAATGTAACTTGAACCCCAAAGTAGTAAAGACCCCATTTTAGATGTGTATGAAACTGAAAGTCGTTTTCATCCATAATCCAAAAATATTTTCAAATGTGTTTATTGACCGAAATGGGTGCTAAGAAAATAATAATAGTAAATGCCTCATTTTTAACAAAAATAACAGCAAAAAATGTAAAATGGAACACAGAATAAGGAGAAATGCAATATTTTTTCCAGAAAATACATAAATGTAAACTTCAAACCCCTAAACCCTAGAAATGGCAGTATTTTCATGAAAAAATTACAAAAAATGTAAACTTGAAACTCATGGAAAGTAGTGAGGGCCTCATTTCAGTTGATTCCAGAACTGAAAGTCGTGTTCATGCATAAAACAAAGGTGAAACCACGTTGAAAGAGGGATCACTTTTCGCAAAACAGAAAAGAGAGAAAATAGGATAAATATGAGATTCGACTTTTCAACAAGGACATCTAAGTAAATAAAAATGTTACCTTTTATGGATATAAGAAGGGGGAATGCAACAGCGATAGAGACTATGAAGAAGAAGGGATCTAAAAGAGAGATGAGAAAATGAAGAGTGCGAGGAAAGAGGCTTTTGTTTAGGAGAAAATGGGATTCCGAGTGAGAGGAAAGAAGCCTTGTTTAAAATTTAAAATAAAGAGTGTGAGGAAAGAAAATTATGTTTATAACCCGCATTTCAAATTCTTTTTCGAGAGTTTGAGAAAAGAGAATAAAATTTAGGTGGAGCCTGCCAAATTTTCTTCTTCTCACATGTGAAGAGAAAATTGGGAGGAAGAGGGGAGGAGTTTGAACAAAGATCACCTGTTCCAAACTATTTTTGTCTTTATATTCTATGCTAATCACATTCTACCAAATAATATAAAAATATATATTTTCTTTTTATATGATTTTTATTTTTACTTAGTTGTCACTTTTTAATTAGATTGATATATAAATGAGACACCAAAAGTGGGACAGACTCTATTATGGAAGTTTAATCATTCATTTAGCTTCTTTTTCTATACAACTAAACAACATCAAATTTTACTCTATTTCTCATATCTTTCTCTTCTCTTTCTTTCTTTTCGTTCTCTTTCTCACATATTTCCCTCTTCTTATTTTCTTCCCTGGAGCATTAAATTTTAAAAGTGTAAAGATATGCATGCTCTGTGCAAGAAATAAAGTGAAGATGTGCATGCTCTAGGCACAATGTGCAAGAAATAAAGTGAATCTTGTGTAATTATATATATACCCCCTAATAATCCAAGTGTTAAGAATTGGTGATGTCTATTAAGATAATATCACCCGCCCTTTCAATTCTTAATAAAGAAAGAAAGAAGTATGTATATATGCTTAATCATATATATATCTTGAAAAAATATAGAATGAATGACACTCGCAACCAAAGATATGTAATTACTCTGTACACAATTGAATAGAAACACATACAAACATGATGAGTGACATTGTGATGAGTCAAGATAAATCACGTTTGTCCACTGCTTGACCTTAAAGAATGACTAGATCTAAATTTTTTAATCCAAATTCAGACCAACGTGACCAGATACTATTTGAGTATTCGAACACAATCATAATTAGGTCATACTAGATGAATTTAGGAGGATGAACTCCTAATATAAGTAGATGGGTAATCTTAGGAAAAGAAAAAAAAATATGAATATAAGTTAATGTTTAATGTTATCATATCCCTTATTCTTTCTTCAAATAGAAAGTGTCTTTTTTTTTATGTGAAGGTCGGTGTGAACATGATATTATCTTTTAATAAATTTAATATTTATATATTATTAGGGTAAAAAAAATATTTACATTGTCATGATCATATCATATACTCTTTATTTATATCTTATTTTTTGTGTGAAGAAGGTGTCAAATTATTTATTTACTATGGTGCCGCTAGCATTATAAAAAGGGTTTCAATTTGGACATGGGCTAGCTCGTTGAGCGTGTGATCCATGCAGACTGGATTCATAGGAGTGATCCATACATACTATTTTTTGTGATAATAAAAAAATACATCAGAATTGAGAGTGAACTAGTGAAAGAAAATAAATTAAACCTAGAATTTAACTTAACCTACAAAAGTAGAAAGTACTGGTTATTGAACTCTTTGCACTTTTGTACCGCTAGAGAGATAGTTTCTTTTTATATATTATTGAGGGTATTCCATTATTATATAGTTAAGAAACTATTTTTTATTGGGTATATAATTATTTCTCTCAATAAGTATCTTATAGAAATTGAATTTTGATTTTTTAGTTTTTTTAGGGTTTTAGTATGATCTTACACAATTAAACCAGCAAATTATTAATGCTGGAGACAAAGAACAATTAAAATTGACATTTTTATCTAACAAAGAATTAAAATTATCTTAGTTAATTTTATCCTATATATGCAAAATATCTCATAAAAATCAAAATGACAACTTTTATTGGATAAAATTGGTTGTTCAAACAATGAGTGTTGGTTCAAGTGATACATGCTTGATTCCCCTTAAGTCAGGTTCTAGGTTCGAGTCTTGTTGATAAAAAATATTTGTTGTGATAATTAGCCACACATACATATGAATATTCTCAGCTTGTATATGATTGCCTATAGTACAAGGATATTTGTGGGAAACCAAAAAAAATTGGTTGCTCACACAAAAGATGAAGCAACTCCCATGTCAAGAATAGGAAAATGATTTTCTTGAATAGAAATGGAGAAGATAAAAATAATGGATGATATAGTGATAGTATAAAAATATCCTAAACTAATAGTGTACACATTCTTTTGTCTTTAATACGTTTATTAAAATTTTATTGAGAACATTTATTTTATTTTCCCTCATTACTTGAATTAGTTAAATAACAAACACTTGATATTAAAAAAAGTATTTCAAATTTTATTATAATTACAAAAAAATGCACGTTAAAAAAATAATAATTCAATATGTGTGCACAACCCAGTTATTATTAAGGTTAAGATTAATGGATAATATATATATATATATATATA
>NC_032010.1:22337200-22337715 GCF_001865875.1 Lupinus angustifolius
CTCCTCTTCATCCTATCCTCATTCTCATCTTTCTCCTCTTTCATTCTCATCATCATCCTCATCCTCATCCTAACCTCATCCTCATCCTCATCCTCTTCCTCATCCTCATCCTCCTCTTCATCCTATCCTCATTCTCATCTTTCTCCTCTTTCATTCTCATCATCATCCTCATCCTCATCCTAACCTCATCCTCATCCTCATCCTCTTCCTCATCCTCATCCTCCTCTTCATCCTATCCTCATTCTCATCTTTCTCCTCTTTCATTCTCATCATCATCCTCATCCTCATCCTAACCTCATCCTCATCCTCATCCTCTTCCTCATCCTCATCCTCCTCTTCATCCTATCCTCATTCTCATCTTTCTCCTCTTTCATTCTCATCATCATCCTCATCCTCATCCTAACCTCATCCTCATCCTCATCCTCTTCCTCATCCTCATCCTCCTCTTCATCCTATCCTCATTCTCATCTTTCTCCTATTCTCATGCTCATGCTCATCCTCATCCTCATCCTCAT
>NC_032010.1:22337815-22338072 GCF_001865875.1 Lupinus angustifolius
TCATCCTATCCTCCTCTTTATCCTCATCCTCTTCCTCATCCTCATCCTCATCCTTATCCTATCCTCATCCTCCTCATCATCCAATCCTCTTCCTTATCCTCATCCTCTTCCTTATCCTCATCCTCTTCCTCATCCTCATCCTCCTCCTATCCTCATCCTCATCCTTATCCTCACCCTGATCCTTATCCTCTTCCTCATCCTCATCCATATCCTATCCTCGTCCTCATCCTTATCCTATTCACATCCTCAACCTTTCC
>NC_032010.1:22338172-22356946 GCF_001865875.1 Lupinus angustifolius
CCTCCAATTCCTCATCCTCATCCTCATCCTCGTCCTCATCCTATCCTCATCCTCCTCCTCATCTTATCCTCCTCCTCACCCTATCCTCCTCCTCATCCTATCCTCCTCCTCATCCTGATTCTACTCCTCATCCTATCCCCATCCTCATCCTCATCATATCCTCATTCTCATTCTCTTGCTCATCCTATCCTCCTCCTTATCCTCATCTTTATCCTATCCTCATCCTCATCCTATGCTCATCCTCATGCTACTCCTCATCCTATCCCCATCCTCATCCTCATCATATCCTCATTCTCATTCTCTTGCTCATCCTATCCTCCTCCTTATCCTCATCTTTATCCTATCCTCATCCTCATCCTATGCTCATCCTCATGCTACTCCTCATCCTATCCCCATCCTCATCCTCATCATATCCTCATTCTCATTCTCTTGCTCATCCTATCCTCCTCCTTATCCTCATCTTTATCCTATCCTCATCCTCATCCTATGCTCATCCTCATGCTACTCCTCATCCTATCCCCATCCTCATTCTCATCTTATCCTCATTCTCATTCTCGTCCTCCTCCTATCCTGCTCCTTATCCTCATCCTCTTCCTCATCTTCATCCTCATGCTCGTCCTAATCCTATCCTCATCCACGTCCTCATTCTATCCTCATCCTCATTCTCGTCCTATCCTCATCCTCANGATGATGAATGAAAGGGTCTGCCTCAACAGATGAATCCGTGACTACAGCGACTGAGGAAGGAATCGATTCATTGTCAACCGTCTTGTATCCTGGCAGAAGATCCCCAAAAAAGCAAGCAACATTTCTTTCCTCGGTAAAAGAGGCGTGAATATTGTTTATCCACCCTCATGCCCACACTATTTGTAGATATTCGTGCAAGTAGAGTATGTATGGATACTTACGAATTTTTAAGTTTAAATATAGAGTAAATTATAATGATATCTCCTGAGTTTTAGTGAAATTATATAAATCATCCATCACTTTTCTACACATGCACAACGCCTCATTTTTATACTTTCATTACACTGACCAGCTCTGCATGAGAAATAAGTGTAATTTTGTGAACAAAAAATGTGATAAATGCGATTAAGTTAAATAAAACATGATATATTGTGGAGACAAATCCAAATAATATATGAGTCGATACCTCTTTATTATTTTTGTTCGTTATGATATAGTATTAGAGCAATTTAAACAATATCTTTTTAGAATTGTTGATGCATTTTGTAACCATAAATAATAAAGATACATTAATTTGTGTATTATTTGGATTTTTCCTCACAATATACCATGTTTTGTTTAACGTAATTGCATTTATCACATTTTTTATTTAAAAGATTACACTTATTCCTCATGCAGGGGTGCTGAATGTAATGAAAGTATAAAAACTATGGAAGATTTGTGTAAATGTAAAAAAGTGAGGGGTAATTTATATAATTTCACTAAAACTCCAAGGGTGTTAGTATAATTAACTCTTAAATATATATTCATAAATTTTATAATAATCTTTATTTATATGAATAATAAAATTTATATACATATTAAACATTTTAATCATTTGAGTTCTAATAATAAAATAAATACAATATATATATATATATATATATATATATTTAATTAGAAATTAAATTAATAAATATACAATACCCACGTAGAGGATATCATAATACTCGTTATCACCTTATAAACTACTTTTTACGAGTATCTGTTGTGAGTATTTTAGTGGTATTCCCGGATGAGTATTTTTGACATCTCATTGACCCCATCCTAAATAGGTATACATCTGTTGTCCCACACTTTGTGCCACTCCATGAGTCATGCGCTTGTGATTGATCAATAAAGTATGGAGTGACACATAAAGTGTGGGACAATAGATATGCTTCCATCCTAAATACTAAAACCGAGTCCCATCCATGAGCAAAAGGCAACATATCAAAATTCAATGAAATTGATGACTATTGTCGTAATTTATCGTTTCTAAAAGGGCACATAAGCAAAATCAAATGCAAATACAAAAAATGAAGTTGGAAAAGAAGAAAAAAATAGAGAAAAATATAGAGAAGATTTCAATTTGAAGGAAGAGAAGTGCAAAATCCACGATTTCATTGTAACCTAGCAGCTCCGATCTATGCCCTAAACTCACGATCGCCGTAAGATTCCATTTTCTTCTCTTCCAGCATCACCATCTCCTTCTGCTTCCATTTTCTTTGCCACTCCTTTTTTTTCCTATTTTTTTTTTTAAATTTCGATGCCAATTTTTGGTTTGTTAATGTCATTGTCGGAATCAAAGGCTTTAGATACTGTTTTTGACCTTTTCATATTGAATTGAGTTCAATTCTAAATATGTAACGTTCCAATTGATTAGATCACATTTATCAGTGTTCAGGAAATGGGGTTAGATTTAATTGTAGATCCAAGGTTTTTTTTTTGTGATTTCTTTTGTGAATAATTTGCGGTGACAATAAATTTGAGATTTTCTATCTGAGATTGAATTTTGATGGGGCAATTAGTGACTGATAGACTGATAGTTAATGATGCTCATAGTAGCTTTTAAGGGGATCAATGATTCTCTCTCTCTATATATATAGTTTGTCAGGGATAATCGGAATGTTTTTAAGGGGATCAGTGATAAAGTTGGATTCACCTTTGTTTATAATAAGCTATGTACATGTCCCTTTATGTGAGTCTATTGTCTATGTGGCCTGCTTAAATATTCACCATGTATATGTTTGCTTCGATGAATTTTTCCGGAGTTCTAGTAGGTCATAAGGTTGTGTTGTATATGTTGAAGTTGGGCTATTTGTGTTAATTATGCTTAGTTAGAGTCATTATCATGTGAATACCTAAATCACTTTTGTGGATTCTCTCTTTCAACATTGATTTTCTTAGGGATTTGTTTCATTTCAGTATTCTGCTGGTGAATGCCAAGCAGATCTGTTTGTCAAAATGGGACATCTAGAGTTGAATACACAAACTGGTACCAACGCAATAGGAGAGGAAAATGGGCATATCGATGTTGGATATCCTAAGACAACCACTGTCGCATGCATTATCAATGCCGAAATTGGTGCTGTTTTGGCAGTCATGCGAAGAAATGTTAGATGGGGAGTTCATTATATGTCAGATGATGATCAGTTGGAGCATTCCCTTGTTCAGTCTTTGAAGTCATTAAGGAGGCAAATTTTTTCGTGGCAGAATCAGTGGCATGGAATCAGCCCTGCTTTGTATCTCCAGCCTTTTCTGGATGTGATTCAATCAGAGGAAACTGGTGCACCCATTACTGGTGTTGCTCTGTCTTCTGTTTACAAGATCTTAACTCTGGATGTAATTGATCAAAACACTGTTAAGGTTGGGGATGCCATGCACTTGGTAGTTGATGCTGTCACAAGTTGCAGATTCGAGGTGACTGATCCTGGATCTGAAGAAGTGGTTTTAATGAAGATATTACAAGTTCTTCTAGCTTGTGTGAAAAGTAAAGCGTCTTTAATGTTGAGTAACCATCATATTTGCACCATAGTGAATACTTGTTTCCGTATCGTTCATCAAGCAGGAACCAAAGGTGAGTTGTTGCAGCGGATAGCCCGATACACAATGCATGAACTTGTTCGGTGTATTTTCTCTCACCTTCAAGATATTAACCGCACAGAGCATCCATTGGTAAATGGGAGCAGTACTTTAAAACAAGAGGTATAGCGTTAGTTTTACCTTTGTCCTTTTGGTTGCAATCTTCACACACACACACACACACACACATATATATATATATAGAGAGAGAGAGAGAACTACGTTAAAACAAGATGAGCATATATATATATATATATATATATAGAGAGAGAGAGAGAGAGAGAGAGAGAACTACGTTAAAACAAGATGAGCATATATATAATATATATATATAGAGAGAGAGAGAGAGAGAGAGATGGAGAGTGTTAGCAAGTGCCCCAAGGCCATTGTTTAAGGAAGAGAAAAGAGAAATCTTGCATTGCAAAATGACGTTTTCAATCTTCGAGAATTGCTTAACTTACTTTTCCAATGCTAGTTTTATTCTTCTGTATTCCTTAAACAATGTCCTTAGGGCACTTGTTAACACAGCCATATATATATTTATATTCATGTGACTGTTCTTGGTTGCTAGGAATGAAAATGATTGTAAGGAGAAATAGAGTTCCAGTTTATACTAGAATTTTGTTTTGCTATTGTTTGTTATTCACTTATTCTCAGCTGACAAAATCTGAAATCACTTGAATGGAAAACTTACTTCACTTTGATACTCTCTGCTTACATTATTGTTAATTATATGTTTCAAACTCTATTGGGTTATTTTCCCCAACATTTTTATCCCACCAATCTTGTAGGTAGATCCTCTGGAACTTTCCAGTATTCAAGGAAAGTTCCCTGGAATAAATCTTTGAAAGTATAAGCTGCATCTTGTTTTACGCGTAGCATGCCCTATATTATAGTTTTTTTTGTTATTATTTATATTATAGCTTATTGGTATAATAAAAACTGAACTGGTAAAAAAACAGCGTTTTAGAACTTCTTTAATTCATGTAGGCATGGACAGAGCTAGAGTAAGATAACAAGGGGGCCAATGTGAAGTTAATGGTGGGAGGGACCAAATAAATATTTAAAAAAGCTCATTGAAAAATTATATCGGGATATTTATTGGGAAAAGAAATTGAAGGGGCCATAGCCACCCTAACCTGCAAAGTAGCATTGCCCTTGCGCATAGTACCCTGATAGAACTTTATCACAATTACGGAATAGCACTGCATAAAATTACCGGATATAAAATTCCTAAATATATCCTCTAGAAAAATCAGATGGAAATGACAAAAAGCCAATATAAGCTTATAATTAACCACCCACTGTCCTGTACGACCTTCTTGTTCCACCTCTAAATCTCTAATAAAGGGTAAAACATAAAAGAAAAGAATTGTCGGAGGCCATGTATGTGCATAGTTACTATTTAGGGGTAGAGAAGTTGTTTTCATGAATCATTACAAAGTACAATTATTGATATTCTTACAGTCAAAGCTAGAAAACTTCAAAAGTACTTATTTAATTACTGATATTTCTTTGGCAGACTGGTGGGCTAAATAATGAACAAAATTCTGCAAGTATACAATTGGAGAATGGGAGCTTGAATTCTGAAAGTGATGGTGAACCCTTATCTACAGGTATTCTTTCCAGTACTGTTAGTGTCGTGACAGCGGCCGTTGTGGATGAAAACACAGCTATTGCTAGCAATGGCAAGGAGACTGATCTGCTTGAATTGCAGACCACGACCGGCCCATATGGTATTCCCTGCATGGTGGAAATTTTTCACTTCTTGTGTTCTTTGTTGAATGTTGTTGAGCATATGGGAATGAATCCTCGATCAAATACAATAGCATTTGATGAAGACGTGCCTCTTTTTGCCTTAACTTTGATAAATTCAGCCATAGAGTTAGGAGGGCCCTCTTTTCAACTACATCCTAGATTGCTGAGCTTGATTCAGGATGAATTATTCCACAATCTTATGCAATTCGGTTTGTCAATGAGTCCCCTTGTACTTTCAATGGTGTGTAGCATTGTTCTAAATTTGTATCACCATCTTCGTACGGAACTCAAATTACAGCTAGAAGCATTTTTTTCTTGTGTAATTTTGAGGCTTGCACAAAGCAAGTATGGAGCTTCATTTCAGCAACAGGAAGTTGCCATGGAGGCCCTTGTTGACTTTTGCAGGCAAAAGACATTCACGTTGGAGATGTATGCTAACTTCGACTGTGACTTAACATGCAGTAATGTCTTTGAAGACATTGCTAATTTATTGTCCAAAAGTGCATTTCCTGTGAACAGTCCACTGTCTTCCATGCATGTTCTTGCTTTGGATGGTCTTATTGCTGTCATACAGGGAATAGCTGAAAGGATAGGCAATGGATCTTTAAGTAGTTCAGAAAATTTTTCTGTGAATCTTGAAGAGTATACTTCATTCTGGCTGGAAAAGTGTGAAAATTTCAGTGATCCAAATAATTGGGTTCCTTTTGTTTGCCGAAGAAAGTACTTCAAGAAAAGATTGATGATTGGATCTGATCATTTTAATCGTGATATTAAGAAAGGTCTTGAGTTTCTCCAACGAACACATCTCTTACCTGAAAAACTTGATCCCCAAAGTGTTGCATGGTTTTTCAGATACACTGCTGGGCTAGATAAGAATCTCATTGGTGATTACCTGGGAAACCATGATGAGTTCTGCGTTCAGGTTCTTCATGAATTTGCTAGAACATTTGATTTCAAAGACATGACATTAGACAATGCACTGCGATTATTTTTGGAGACTTTCAGACTGCCTGGAGAATCACAGAAGATACAGAGGGTGCTTGAAGCTTTCTCTGAGAGATATTATGAACAGTTGCCTGATATCCTTGCTAACAAGGATGCTGCTCTCTTGTTATCATACTCTATCATAATGCTTAATACAGATCGTCACAATGCACAGGTCAAAAAGAAGATGACAGAAGAGGATTTTATCCGAAATAATAGGCGAATAAATGGTGGCAATGATCTACCTCGAGAATACCTGTCAGATCTTTACCATTCAATCTGTAAGAATGAGATCCGCACAACTCGTGAGCAAGGTTCTGGATTTCCTGAAATGACTTCAAGTAGGTGGATTTATCTCTTGCACAACTCAAAAATCTCTGCTCCATTCATTGTTTCTGATTCCAGAGCATACCTCGATTATGATATGTTTTCTATGTTGTCTGGTCCTACAATTGCTGCAATTTCCGTGGTGTTTGATAATGCTGAAAATGAGGAGGTATACCAAACATGTATGGATGGATTCTTAGCTGTTGCGAAGATATCAGCTCACTATAATCTTGAAAATGTACTGGATGATTTGGTTGTGTCTCTTTGTAAGTTCATTACTACTTTGGATCCATTATCTGTGGAGGAGTCAATCCTAGCCTTTGCAGATGACACAAAAGCAAGAATGGCAACTGAGACGGTTTTCACTATTGCGAATATGCATGGTGATTACATCCGCACTGGGTGGAGGAATATTCTTGACTGTATCATAAGATTGCACAAATTAGGCCTTCTTCCTGCTCGTATGGCCACTGATGCGGCTGAGCAGTCAGAGCTTTCTACAGAAACTGGTCATGGGAAACAAAATACTTCTGTATCTTCAACATATCTTCCATCTGTTAGTACTCCGAAGAGATCCTTGGGATTAATGAGCAGGTTTAGTCAACTCTTATATCTTGGAGCTGAAGAGCCAAGATCAGTACCGACTGAAGAAGAACTTGCTGCTCAGCAGTGTGCTCTTCAAACAATACAGAAGTGTCACATTGACAGCATATTCACCAAGAGTAAATTTTTGCAGCCTGAATCTCTATTGCAGCTTTCAAGAGCACTCATTGGTGCAGGAGATCGACCTAAGAAAGGGTACAGAACATCTGAGGATGAAGATACTTCAGTTTTCTGCCTGGAGTTACTTGTGGCAACCGCTCTGAATAACAGGGATAGGATTGAACTTCTTTGGCAGGGTCTTTATGAGCACATATCCAATATTGTTCAGTCAACTGTGATACCATGTGCACTGGTAGAGAAGGCTGTTTTCGGACTCTTGAGGATTTGCCACCGCTTACTTCCCTACAAAGAGAACATTACTGAAGAACTTTTGAGGTCTCTTCAACTTGTCCTAAAGCTTGATGCACGTGTTGCTGATGAATATTATGAACAGATTACACAAGAAGTCAATCACCTTCTGAAGGCAAATGCTTCTCATATTAGATCTCAGTTAGGATGGCGGACGATTACGTCACTGCTTTCCATCACTGCTAGACACCTGGAAGCATCTGAGGCCGGATTTGATGCGCTATTGTTCATTATGTCAGATGGAGCCCACTTGCTTCCAGCTAATTATGTTCTCTGTGTGGATGCTGCAAAGCAGTTTGCTGAGTCTCGTGTTGGAGAGGTAGAGCGGTCTGTAATGGCACTTGATCTTATGGCAGGGTCTGTCACTTGTTTAAAAAAGTGGACCAGTGATGCTAAGCAAGCATTGAAAGAAGAGGAAGTGGCAAAGATGTTGCAGGATATTGGAGACATGTGGTTGAGACTTGTACATGGACTAAGTAAACTATGCTTGGACCAGAGAGAGGAGGTTAGAAACCATGCGTTGTTATCACTGCACAATTTCTTGACAGGATCGGTTGGGATACATCTCCCACATGATTTGTGGTTACAATGTTTTGATCAAGTGATCTTCACTGTGGTTGATGAGCTGCTTGAAATTTCGCAGACACGGTCTCAAAAGGACTACAGGAACATGGAAGGAACACTTGTTCTTGCCTTGAAGCTCTTATGTAAAGTTTTCCTCCAGTTACTCCAAGACTTATCACAGTTGACAGACTTCAGCAAATTATGGTTGGGTGTACTAAGTCGGTTGGAAATATATATGAAGATAAAAATTAGGGGAAGGAGAAGCGAGAAGATTCAAGAGCTTGTGCCTGAACTTCTTAAGAACACTTTGCTTGTTATGAAAGCAGGAGTCATACTAGTGCGGAGCAGTAGTGTAGATGGAAATAGTTTGTGGGAACTGACATGGCAGCATATAGATAACATTGCCCCATCATTGCAGTCTGAAGTGTTTCCTGAGCAAGATTCAGAGGATTTGCAGCACAAACAATCTGAAATAGTTAGCAGTTTGGGACCTCATGAAAACATTTCTGTTCCTTCAAATGGAACTGCAGTCCAAGATGGTGGCGCTGGTGTTGGTTAATCATATATGCAGTGCTGTGGCTGCTTGAATTGGTTTTGCTGTGTCCCTATGAACCCACCATCTCAGTTTTTTGGTTTGGAGGCTGTTTGGGACTCTGGGTTCTCTCACAAGTTGATTATGCAGAATATGAATATCTCAGTCACAGCTTCATTGGGACTCTTGATACCAGTAACATTCTTGGTTGTGAAGATATGTTATAGCTTGAGAAACATTGGATTTCTCCTCCCCTTGTATTTTTGTCCTCACAGAGACCGCCACCTCTCTCCTTGAGTCAATTCTGAGCCTGTTAACTGCAAATTATTTGAAGTGTTGTCTTGGTATATTGTACAGAACTCGAAATTGTTCTCTTACTTGTGGAGATGTATTTTATTACTCTGTATGATGCAAACAACACAAGTTTTGAAATTAGTATCATAAATGGAAAACATTTAAAGTAAAATTGTCTTTAAAACACACTGGTCTTAATTTCATAAATTTTAATTGTTGGTACATTTATTCATTTTAAAGATAAAATTCATTTGGACATTTGAATTATTGAATATATATATATATATATATATATATTTAAACTTCCAACTTTGATACTTTCCTCTTTTTACCCTTGCTGCAAGGGCAAGAGAAAAAGGGTCAACTGGATTTTACACAATTTTGTTGTGATAATTGTGGAATTGCAATTATAAAACAAGAGTCTAATATTTTTGCAATGCGAATCATATATCATTTATTTATATTATGTTTTACATTATTTTAGGGCTTCTTTCTGCTTAGTCTTGTGATAAGGTGGCAGAACATGTTCTGTTGATGGCATGCTAGGCTAACTCCGGATATAATAATGCTGTTTTATTTTAACAATAATGCATTCAGGCAAATATTAGTATTAATATTATTTATAATGGGTTAAACTCAGACTCTCAACTTAATCATTACTATTCCTTCAATCAGTAATGAATCTAATACCCATGTTAAAATTAAAATAATAAATATCGTCAATTATAAAAAGATACATTAATGTCAAAACTACAAATTTTAAATATATTGAATAAAATAAGTAACATATTTCATAATTATTTTTTAGCTGATTTTATATTTTGAAATCGCTAAATGATTAATTCGTTATCAATGTTGTTGAACACATCTCACTAAGTATAAGTCATTAGATAGTTATTCATGTATGGATCTCTCATTCGACTATGCACCCTAATTTTCACAATTTTAATAGCCCAATTTTTTTTTACAGTTGTGTTGCTAACTTTAAAAGAAGATAAATCAATGGATAAAGAATGTGTCTTTCACTTTTAATTAGCTTATCTGACAGATTATTCATTCATTTTGAAAAAGTAAATTCAACACTATTATTTATATCAATAATGTAAGTCTCAAATTGGTTATCAAACATAACCAAATCAGTTAACAAAAATCATGTCGATAAAAGTTTATAAATTTAATCAGTTTTATCATATCAAAACTAAATAATAAATTGATTTGACTCAAACAAGATATAAAAAGAAACAAGTGAGTATTTGTCTCGGAGAAACGATAAAAAAGTTTCTTAAATTACATATCTACAATATTATAAAATAATTCAACATTATAATAATTATTTGTTTATCGCCAAACATACCATATTGTTTCAAAAAAATAAATTTGAGGCCTACAGAATTATAAGCAGTATATATTCTTTTTTAAAAAAAAAATCCAAGATATTGATTTGCGCACTCTCAATTCCATGTTGCTTCGTCCCTACCTTCAACCTTTTATCCTAACTACTTGAACACCTTATCACTCTAGCTACTCAATGGTTGTTTATGTATTCAACATGAACATGTTGTGTTGATGAATTTGGAAGATTCTTAGGTTGCATTTCATATGTTTGTATTTCATGCTTCATGTTTCATTTAAGCTATGTAATATGATGAAACCCTAAACTCATTATATTTATTGTTTCTTTGAACTTCAAAGTATTGCTTTCCAAGGGTGTTTATTCATCCAAGCATTCCATTGTTTAACTCTCACATATCCTTTCTGTACAAAGAATATTGTGAAAATGGGGCGTCTAAATTCTAAAATTTCAACACGTTATCAATGCAATAGAGGAGGAGGCAAAGAAATGTGGTATCATATATCTTAACAAAACAACTTTAGCATGCATGACCAATTCAGAAATCGGTGCTGTTTTGGCATGCATGCATGATAGCTAGCTAGAGCACACACTGATTCAGTTTTGAAATCAATGAGGAGACAAACCTTTTCATGGCAGCATTTGCATGCTACTAACCATTTCTGAATGTGATTCAATCAGATAAGGCCAGTACACCAATTACTGGTGTTGCTTAGCTTTCTCATCTGTTTACAATATCTTAACTTTGGATGTGATTGATCAAAGTACTTTTAATGCAGCTGATGCTATGCATTTGGTGGTTATGATGTCACTAGATGTTGATTTGAGGTGTCTGATCTTGCATCAGAAAAGTTGTTTTAATGAAGATACTCCAACTTCTTCTGACATGCATGAAAATTAAAGTTTAAAGTATCTATAGTGCTGAGTAGCCAACATATATTTGAACTATAGTCAATACTTGTTTTCGAATAGTTCATTCAGCAAGCATTGATAAATCATATTAACTAAAAGTACTTTATTTATTCAACACTGTTGGTCCCATCTAGGGATCTAATCTTCATTGTAATTATTTTGTATATAGGTAAGTACCGTTTGTACTCCTTTAATACAATCTTTTGCTTACAAAAAAAAAAGTGAGAATTGGTGATGCAATGTTATCAATTATTTGTCCTTGTTTGTGTTTTGCTAAGTCATATGCGCGGGGTTAGAATATTATCACTGCCATGTTTTACAATTTCCATTGTATTTTCTGCTTGTAAATTGCAGATAATGGATTTTAAGGTGTAATACAAATTACATACAATTAATAGTGTTAACCTACTAACTATAACCAAATGGTACATCCCAAAATGGATTTCACATAATTGAAACATTTTTTTGGGTACTGTTATCTTTTCATTCTATAGGTAAATAACTAATTTTATTTGGTATACTCCTCCTAACAAGTGTCATTCCTATCGAGAATCCATAAGTATTGATGTCTACAAATGACTATATTTGTCTTTGTTTATTATTCAAGGGGACCTTAAAATTGAGGTTGCAGAAATCCTAACCAGCATTGAAGATAAATTGATATCAGAGCTGAACAATCTCCAACGCTAACGTCCTCTTGTACCACCTTTTTTTGTCAGCCACACCCCTTTCTCAAAAACACCTTTTCTTTTGAGAGTGAGGACTCTTTTACTAGAATCTATTACACTATTTTTGGCGAAATATTATACTATTATTTTGGATTCACGCGTCAATTTCTTTATCATCTTGGCATAGTTTTCTGTACTATTATTGTCTTTCTTTCCTGTTGAAATTATGTATCTACAACTATCTTAACATTGTTAGTTTTTTATCTTGTTCAGTTGTAACAGTAGTATTCAAACATCTATGATATCATGAGTCCTACTAGTTTAACATCAACTTTTCAAGTTTAAACATTATATTTTGTCATTATATAGCTTTATCACTTAATTACTTATAATTTATTTTTATGGGTGTATTTACAAAATACATAAAAAAGCATAATATGGGATAGTTAAAAAACGTTATCCCTATTATGCTTTCAGCTCTATTTGGGTGGGGGATAAACTAGTGTTGCTGTGGAATTAGTAGTTAAGGTGTGTGCCCTTGTAGTTCACACACAAATCTCTTATTATAACAACAATGAAATTGATATTTTGAGCACCTATATATAAAAATATATTAAACTTTTTATATGAATTTCACACACAAATTTCAAGATTTAAACAACTGGGTTACTAATTGCATGGGAACATGCATAATTCCTTCACTACAAAAGCCAAAGAGAAGCACAGGACTTATAACTAGACCTTTATAGCTAGTCCTTTTCTCTTCCCTCACACATTGCTTTCAGATATAACTACAAGTACATCATGCACCACCCCCTACACCATTTATATTTACTTCACTCCCTATAGCCTTTTTCATTAAACAAGTTGCTTCAGCTTGATTTTTTTGCAAGTGAGAACCATCATCATGATGGAGGAATCTGAGTACTTGATGTGGATGAAGAGAAAACAATTGTTTAAGTCACACCTTCAAGCAGTTGAAGATGGAAGCAACAACAATTACTACTACTCATCATGGGCAGAGAGAGCCTTTGCAGAAGATGCAGGTAGGGTACTTGGTGGGAGCATGTGGCCTCCAAGATCATACTCTTGTACTTTCTGTAAAAGAGAGTTTAGGTCTGCTCAAGCACTTGGAGGTCACATGAATGTTCACAGAAGAGACAGGGCTAGGCTTAATCAAAATCTTAGCCCTAATAATGATCAAACCCTTGTTGAACTTGATCATCACAAAAATGATTGCAAATCATTAGGTACTCAATTATTTTCACAAATCTCATGCTCCCAGCAGCTACATTGTTGTCTTAATCCTAATTCTAGCCTTGCTACTTCAATCACAACAACTAGAATATCACCTTCTGGGCTCTCAGGTATATCTAAAGGTAAAAATTGTGGTCAGCATATTCTGTCTCCTTATTCTTCAACTATTAATATAGGGTCTCCTTATTCAGAACATGAAGGGATAGTGGATGCAACAGAAGAAGGCAAATTTAAAGGCTTGGGGTGTAATAATTATGTTGAAACAAGTTTGTCTGTGGGTTTGAGTTCTTCTATGTTTCCACAAAAGTCATCACCAATCATTCCAAGTGGGGACAAAACCATGATTAGTTGTAAAAGACTGAAGACTAACATTTCTTCACTGCCTGTGAAGTCCCTCAAACCATGTTCAAATGATAGAGGTGTGGATTTCCAATCAGCAGAAGTCATAATGGAAGACTTAGATCTTGAGCTCAGGCTAGGGAAACAACAGAAAGTTAAGTAGGAATGCATAGTAAATTAGTAGAGTTGTTGTGAAATTGTAATGGATTCTAAGTGTTGCTTGCAATCTTAATTTCCTCTATTCCTTTTCATTTTTCTCTAAAGTTCCTTTTGGGTTAGGTTGATAGAAAAAATGTAAGAAAACCTTTTTTTGCCTAACTAAATCATGATCTTGTAATGATTTAAGGTTAACTTTCTTAAAATCTCTGAACACTAATTCTATCTCTCTTGATGTATGTGATTATTTTTTCCCCTTCTTGAATATGTAGTTCTTAACTTTTCAGTTTGTGCATAGATTTATCAGAATAAAATGGCGAAGTATAAGGGTACTTTCAATGAATTTTTGAAATTAATTTCAGTCTCAGCAGCTCATTGTGATCAAAATGGATAACTATATTATTTGTTGATTTGAAATGATATCTAAGACCTAGGGTTCAGTGAAGAGGGAGGATGAACAAGTAGAATAACTTTCACATAAAGTCAAGTTTGAATTTTGTTAAAAAAAACACCAGTGGTGATATTATTATTAACCATTATTATTTTTCTTTGTTTCTATTCACAACAACATACTAAACATACATGAATCAGATAGGAGGAAAAGTTAAGTGTAAGGTATTAAAGTGGTGACATAACTAACAGTATCTGACACAAACACTTCAGCGACACATGTTCCAGAGAGCTAACAGTACTTTCTCAAAATAAAACGTGCACAAAATAATAAATATCCTTTCTACCTTGATGAATTATCATTAAGTTATTTGTACAAACCTTTTATACTTGAGTGTATTAAGTTAGTAAAACACATTATCAATGGTATATATGCCATATGTTTTTGGTTACTTTCACTACTATTTTAGCTTGTGAGTAGGATTAGTCATGTGTATACAAAATATGACTAGTAGTTCCAAACCCTTCAGTTCATTTCCACATCTTTCTTCCTAACCAAGCGGCATAACATCACATCACTGGTTTAGTTAACATGTCTTTGTTTTTTACTCTTGTCACCATCATATATCCATGTTAGCTGCAGCTATTACACGGATGGAAGGAAAATTACCGATGTAGCTTGAAGAATGATTAAAAATTTAATTCATTATTTAACTTGTTAAACTTTGTTTATAAATTTAATATTCACAAACTTTGTCTTAAGTTAATTATATGTATAATCCACCAATATCTCATATGCCATTTAAATGTAGGTTGAAGAATAATATAAATTTGAGTTTGTTAATTTCCTCTAATACTAACTTGATTCAAGTTAATCCTTAAGGATATGATGTCTCAAATTAGAATTCAAATCATGTCTCGCACTAATGAAAATATGTCATGTTAATTAAAAAATTAAATATTTATTATTTTTGTATTCTTTGCTTCATTCTTATGGTGTGTAACATGATTTGGGACACTGGGACAAGAGATCATTCTTACTAGAAATGTCCTTAATGTCCACGTGTTTCAATACCCAAGACTTCAAAAACAGTTTTAGAACCTTGTTGTGACATGGACCGTTCCTCAAGAATGCACACTGTCATCACAGTCTCTCAACTTTTGTAAAGAAATTTGATGAAATATCGCATTTGATTTCATGTTCTTTGCAGTCCTTCAGACAGAGAACAGCAGAGGCATTGCTATGTATTAATTGAAAGAAATTACTGAAACCCTTTTCTCATAAATTTCATATCATGTGCTGCACTTATATTGCTTCATAAGTAGATAGAGAGATTAATGAAACTTATATTGAGTCAAGTTAATCTTAGGAAGCATCTAACTTAATGATTTATGTTGTTAGTGGTTTCACGGGAATTTGAATCTAAGATAGTTGATAGGAGCCCTTAATCTTTGATAGGACTAAGAAAAAAACCTTATACTATGAAATTTACCTATCAACACTTTTTCTTAGCTATAAATTTTTTACATTATTCCCATGTTTAATTGGAGGGTGAGTTTAGCGCAATTATAAGGGTGTTGCTTAGTGACTATAAAGTCACTTCAAATCATAAAAACAATCTTTCTGTCCATAGAGTAAGATTGTATATATTCACACTCGCTAGACTCCTACTAAGTGTCACATGGGGATGATAGATACCCTCGTGTGTTTTTATACGTATTTACTGAGAATTTCCTTATGATACTTGATTTAGCAAGTTTCTTTTTAGTTACTAGTGCTTTTGATATATAGCAAGTGTATTTATAGTAACTTCTCTTGCTTTCTTGTTGAAGTTTTAAGTATAGTTCATAGTCTAGAGAAGGTTTGACATTGCAGCTTCCTAGCACGTGCTTATCTTACCTAAGGTTTGACATAATCAGTTGTACTCAACGCTGTCCTCATTTACTGTCCCAGCTAATTGAAAAGTGACACATACATAAAATACAAATTCATAAAAATACAAATTAACAATTTTATATTATCAGGTATAATGTTATTGGTTAGAGACAGTAGAACATGTGTTTTTTGAGACAGAAGATGTCGGTCCATAAAAACTTCTTCTAGTTTTGGCAGTGAAAACAACTAAACACACATTTGGTCTATAATTAATTAATATACTCCAATTGGTTGTGAAAGGAACTTTGACATATGACACTTTACAACCTTATTCTCCTTTCTTGTTGCTCTTTCCTAGAAACCAAACTTAATTAAGTTGTTATACCTTGATCTACACTTACCATACACGTGATGGGAATTTTAACTTACAATGAGTAATGAATCAAATCCGTGACTTTGATGTATTTTAATTTATGTATCCTTTATTTGAATCTGCCTAGATTCTTATTTGAATGGTAACCTTTCCTTAAGTTTCTCACTTGAACTAACACATTATTAATTCGTATACTTTTTATATCTGTAAGACAAATTTGATCCTATAGATTAGTAAATGTGCCACTACATGCAGGTGAATGACAAACATAACAATGAGCTCAATCTTTGAAATATTTTCATGAATATGTGGATAAATGATATTCAATAATCAAGATTTAAGAGGAGTGTACCTTTTATTGCATATGTATAGTTTACAGATAAGTCGTCGTGAAGTTACCAACATCTTCATTTTAATTTTTATCAAAATGACGAAAAGATATCACCTGTCTCCAATAACATTGCATAAATTGGAATTATGTGATCCTTAATAAATCATATTAGTAACACGTATACTTTTAATTCTGGCGCAAAATTCATATTAAATCTACAAAATAAAATAGATTCATGCGATTTAATGAATTTCACATAAAATATTAGAGAATGGGGTATAGAAATTTGACTAAGTATAGATGAAAACAAGTTATATTCATTATTGTTGGAGCAAAACAGAAAACAGAATGGATTGAAGAATGAAGGATTTGAATATGAAGTAGAATGATAAAAGAGTGAAGAGAGAAGAGAGAATGTCAATGAATATGTCTCTATTGATTCGTACATCCAATGGATTACAAGATAATATACTTATACTACACAAAGCATAAGCTTCAACTGAATCAGATGAAGAAAACGGTTTCAACTAGTTTTTAAAAATAGAAACTAACATAACTGACTTTCAAACTTATTTCCAGAAATGGAATTATTTCTTAATACTTTCCCTCAATTCCTATTCTCTTGTACATAGTTATTCATTAGACAATTCTATAACACCAATCATGTTCCTTACTTTCTTGAATCTGATGCCTATCAAAGCTTTGGTCATCAGGTCAACAAGCTGCATTTCGGTATGACAATGTTTCAACTTGATTCTTCCCTTGTTCACTTGATCTCTTAAGAAGTGGAACTTAGTTTCGTTGTGTTTGCTTCGCCCATGAGATACATGATTCTTGGCTAAGTTAATTGTAGACTTGTTATCAACTTGCAACTCAATAACTTCATCTGTTTTCAATGTCAATTCTGCAATTAAGGATTGGATCCACAAGGCTTGACATGCTGCATTATACGCAGAGATATATTATGCCTCACAGGTGGATAGAGCAACCACTGACTACTTTTTGGAGTTCCAAGAGACTGGAGCACCACAGAATTGGAACATATAGCCCGATGTGGATTTTCTTTCTACAAAATCTCCACCCCAGTCTGCATCTGAGTAGGCTGCAATGTGAATTTTGTCTTCTTCATTCTGATGTGGGAGCAGGATTCCATGGTTTATAGTGCCCTTAAGGTACCTTAGGATCCTCTTTGCTACTGCAAGATGAGACACCTTTGGATTAGCTAGGAATCTGCTGACAAGGCCTACTCCATACGATATTTCTGGTCTGCTATTGCAAATGAATCTCAAACACCCAACCAACTGTCTGTATGTGGTGTTGTCCACTGATTCCTCAAGCTCACAGTTATCTAACTTGAGATTTCCTTCCACTGGTGTGGTCGTTTCATTACATTGGTCCATATTGAACCTTTGTAGAACTTCTTTTATGTACTTCTTTTGATGCAAGATCAGACCATCTTTGTTCTCAAAAAATTTGATGCCAAGGAAGTATGATAACTTGCTCAAGTCAGTTATCTCGAATTCAAGCTTAAGACTTCTCTTTATCTTTTCCATTTCTTCTATACAGTTTCCTGTGATCAAGAGATCATTCACATAAAGGCATATCATCACAATTCCCAATTCAGTAGTTGTTTTTATGTATATGCCATGTTCCACAGTGCATTTTGTGAACCCCTATTGCAAGAGAAATGTGTTTATTCTTTTGTTCCAGGCTCTAGGAGCCTGTTTCAAACCATACAGAACTTTGTTCAATTTGAGTACTTTGTTTTCATTACCTGAGATTAGGAAGTCATGGGGTTGTTGTATATATATCTCTTCATCCAATGGACCATTAAGGAAGACAGACTTCACATCTAGTTGCCAAATCTTCCACCTTTTCCAGCTGGCTGGACTTGCTATGATTCTCACAGTCTCAAGTCTTGCCACAGGTACAAAGACTCCTGAGTAGTCTTCACCTTCTTTTTGCATAAATCCATATGCTACTAACCTTGCTTTGTGCTTGGCTATGCTTCCATCAGGTTTGAGTTTTGTTTTGTATATCCATTTGACTGCTATAGAGTTCTTTCCACTTGGTAGTGTGGC
>NC_032010.1:22357046-22360816 GCF_001865875.1 Lupinus angustifolius
TTAATGATTGCACTATCAGGGAACACATGATAGTCTCTTAGTCTTGAAGGCATGCCTCTAGTTCTTTCTGATCTTCCATGTTGGGTGACTTGTTCAGTTGCTTGTTCAGTGACTTGCTCAATATTTTATGCTGGAATTGGTGATATTTCTGCCTGATGCTCAACTGATTTCATTGGGATATTCACTTTGATGGTTGTTGTGTCCTTAGTGTCCATCTTGTCATTCCAATGATTCAATTCACTAAATTGAACATCTCTATTGTAAGTCACTTTCTTTGTCCTCGGATTGTACACTCTATAGGATCCTGTAGGATGATATTCAAGGAATATCATTGCCTCACTCTTGTCATCAAGTTTTCTTCTCTTCTGGTCAGGAATATGTGTAGCAAAGAGAACCAAAGACTCTAAGGTGTTGGACATAAGGCTTTCTTCCTGACCATGCTTCTTCAAGTACCATTGATGAAGCATTCTGAGTTGGACACAAATTTAGTACATAGGTGGCTGTTTCTACTACTTCAGCCCAAAAACTTGATGATAATCCAGTGCCTTTCATCATACTCCTAACCATATTCATTATGGTTTTGTTCCTTCTCTCAGTCACACCATTGTGCTGAGGTGTGTAGGGTGCTGTGATTTCATGAGTTATCCCCTCTTTTTTGAAGAACTCTTCTAGTTCTCTAGAAGTGAATTCTCCACCTCCATCAGTCCTCAATATTTTGATGAGTTTGCATGATTGCCTTTCTACTAAGGCTTTGAATGCTTTGAATGTCATAAACACATCATTCTTGGCCTTCAGGGGATAAGTCCATAGTTTCTTGCTCAGTTCATCAACAAATGACACAAAGTATTTATTTCCTCCTATAGAAAAGACTGCAAAGGGGCTACATACATCATAGTATATGATGTTGAGTAGGTCTTTAGCTCTGTTTGGTGCATTAATTCCAAATGCAGATATGTGATGTTTACTCATGATACATTTCTCACAAATAGCATTATAATTCTTGATATGAGGTAAACCTTTAACTAGGTTCTTGTTATGCAGCAAATTCAGGTCCCTAAAGTTAAGATGACCATACCTCATATGCCAAAGTCGTGATTCATTTGATTGAGATCCAGTCAGCAAGCATTGTGATTTCCGTGTGCGATTTGAAATTTGAAATGTTCTATTTACTGATAGTGGTTCTATAAGAACCTTTTTGTTTCTTGCATCAAATAGTTCTAGGCTCCCTTGATGTAGGTTCATTGTGAACCCCTTTTCTAGTAGTTGACCAATACTTATCAAGTTGGTCTTCATGGTGGGAACATACAAAACATCCTTGATCAGTGCCTTATTTCCATTTTGCATGGTGATTAGTATATCCCATGTGCCTTCAGCTTGTATCATCCTATTGTCAGCAAACCTCACCTGACTTTTCCTTGATTCATCAAAGTGTGTTAACCAGGTTTTGTGCCCAGTCATGTGATTGGAGCATCCTGAATCTAGATACCATATCTCTGCATCACCTGGTTCCTTTGGTCCATTTTTCATCATCAAAATGATGCTCACATCATCTTCATCAATTGTGCTTTTGGCCTTATTGACTTCATCATCATGTCTTTCAATCTCTTGAGCCTGTGATGGAAGCTGACATTCATTTGAGAAATGTCCTAGTCTTCCACAATTGTAGCACTTGAGCCTTCTTTTGTCTATTCTTTTCTTGTTACCATAAGAACCTTTGTACCCTCCTCTCCTAGAAGATTCAGGCATAAAGGTCCCATTCTTTGAACTTCCCTTGTTTTCTCTGCCACAACCATTTCCTTTATACTTTATTCTTCTACCAAATGATCCTATTTTCTTGAAGACTTGTGCCTGCAGAGCCTGATTTGGTGATTTTCCTTTAGAGCGTTCAATGATTTTTTGCTCATGTGCTTCAAGTGAGCCCTGAAGTTCTTTTATCTTCAAATTCTCCGGATCCCTAGATTCTTCTATAGCTACCACTATGTGGTCAAACTTGGGATGCAAGGTGCGCATGACCTTTTCTACTATGGTTAGATCAGTTATCTTCTCCCCACATGATTTCATGCCATTGGATAAGGTAATTATTCTCTTGAAGAATTCAGAGACCCTTTCAGATTCATCCATCTGCATTAGCTCGAATTGTCTGCGCATTGTTTGAAGGCACACTTTCTTCAATTGATTTGCACCTTCATTCCATTTCTCCAAGATCCTCCATGCTTCAGTTGAGGTTCCAACACCAACTATTTTCTCGAAATGAACATTATCCACCCACTGGTGGATTAGGCATAAAGCTTTGCAATCATTTCTCAGATTTTCTTTATGCTTTACCTTTTCTTCCTTTGTGGCATCCTCTGCTAATGGTGGAAAGCCATTCACCACAGTTTCAAATGTTTCTTGATACCCTAGTATTATTTTCATTTGCGCATACCATCGATACCAATTCTTGCCATCTAGAATTGGTAGATTTGCTGGGAGGCCTCCTTGATTCATCTTCGGTTTGATGATGCTTTGTCCAGAATCGTAACTGCTCTTGATACCAGTTGTTGGAGCAAAACAGAAAACAAAATGGATTGAAGAATGAATGATTTGAATATGAAGTAGAATGATAAAAGAGTGAAGAGAGAATGTCAATAAATATGCCTCTATTGATTCATACATCCAATGGATTACAAGATGATGTACTTATACTACACAAAGCATAAGCTTCAACAGTTTCAACAACTAGTTTTTAAAGATAGAAACTAACCTAACCAAGATAACTGATTTTCAAACTTATTACCAGAAATGGAATTATTTCTTTAATAATTATAACGGGAATAAAAAAAACGTTCATTTCTTTATGATCTTTAAACGAAAATGTTAGGAAATGCAGTAATCTTGGAAATTCCATGATCGTGTGATGTCTGTAAATCATATTATTAGTTTCATGAACTAAGTAACTTTTGCACTTGAAACTATTCCCTTTGTGAGTTAAGATAACATGACCTTGTTAAGATACCTGCAACTGCAAGGCATAGTATAGGATATACATGCATGTGTATATATATAAGTATATATATATGTAGAGTTTGTAACATTTAGAGTAAACATAATGAATGAACATTATAGATGCTTTACCTAAAACTTTGGGATATACAACAAAAGTTGAATTTTACAAACGAGTTAAGTGATGAACTGGCACTAATAAACAATAAACAAATGCTAGCAGTTATAAGGAAGTGGTACTTGCAGCATTGCTAATACTTCTCAAATGAGTATGATCCTATTTTGGTGACATCCCCGTTACAAAGGATCAAATACTAAAACTTGTTTTATACCCATTTTATCAAACCCTTAGTAGGTGCTTATCACAAACCAAGACCCTATAACTTGCATGAGGACCCTCAGCTGTATCTCGCAATGTCACTTGCCAGCCCATAGCCTTGCCAATCTCTACAAGCTCGTCCATGATCGCGAGAGAATCACGGATGTATGCCCGTCCACCAGGCCTTAGTATCCGATCCATCTCGAGCATAATTGATGACACATTACATCTGATACAGAGAAATGCAACATATATAGTAATGAATCAATGCAAAAAGCACTCAAATGTCACAACATACACCACAACCAAGAACACAGTAAATTGTACAAGTCTCTTACTCGCAATGAGCATTCATTAAGTCATATGCATGCTCTACATGAACAGTGAAATGTAAGAACTAGAAATATAACCTCCAAACCATTCCACTTTACTAAAGAGAAAGAAAAGAGTTATGCTTCCAAAGGGGGGG
>NC_032010.1:22360916-22500078 GCF_001865875.1 Lupinus angustifolius
GTGTATTTGTGTCACCTCATCTTACATTTTAACTTGGCTTATTTTCACTACAATACTCATTTTTCTTTCTTATCAGCACAAATACAACAATAATTAACATGTAATAAGATAAAAGAGCAACCAGTTACGAAAAGGGTACCTTTTCTTCTCAACAGAAAGCAGGTTAGCAGCATGCAGTAAATCATAGGTTCTTGGGTAGGTGTCAAATGGTTCACACCTGAATTGCAAATCACATATAGAGAAATAATACTAAATGCTGAGAAGTTCAGGAAATATCGGTACAAGATTAGGCATGGAGAGAAAATGAGTACACTTGTGCTTCATTAAATAAGTTTTGTAAATACCAGTCATGCATAACTCCAATCAGCCCACGGTCAAATATAACAGGCAAGGTGTTTGGGCCACTAACAGGAACAACATTCATAACCCAGCTGTCAAGCTTGTGATCAATCAATGCAGCCGCAAATCTGAAAAACAATCAAATATATTTATGACATTAAACAGAAAATCATTGGTACATAATATCTGTAACAAGAAAGCAAGATAAAAACAATACCCTCCAAAACCAGCTCTCATGTCCAGAACATTTCTTAATTTCATCTTCTTCCAGTGCAATGCCCGTACATAGCCTTCTATTATCTCATTCCAGTATTTTGATTCAGCCTTAAAAAGCTCTTTTCTGGATATGAAAGCATCAATTTTTATGCTTTGAAGCCTATCAGATGGGGTTTGCAAACGTTCAGGCCATCTGGTAACATTTGCTCCATATCCGTTCTCAGGCAATGGAGAGATGCATGCTTTTAGATTAACATACCTAAATTGATCAAGCAAATAATTAAATCACCAATAATGGATCTGTAAATTTTAATAAAAAACTGATGCATGTTAAGCTATTATAAAGTAGGGTCCAACTTGTTCAATTACTAAATTTTTTTATCTAATAAAACAATGCTAAAATATAATTTAACGTTTTAACATCAACGAAGGAACAAACCTATTCAAATTTTATAGGTTGTGTCAACCTACATGTTGGTATAATTCACTATTTTAAAAAATCATATATATACACACACGGTTTGAGGAAAGCAAGACGATGATAATAAACTTATATATTGTCTGTGACAATAATCATATAATTGGAAGAAACAGTCAGAATTATCAATAGATCAGGAACGCAACAACAAAATACCAAATATTGTCTGGATCATCACTTGGGTCGCATAGTGGTGGTTTGATTCCTGCCTCACGGTTTACATAGCAGCTATTGTCGGAAGGTTTCTGCCATATTGCAACGTACCCATCTTTTTTCAAAAACTTCCAGCATAGACGAGTAGTAAGATTAACCATCTCTGAAGATTAAAAAAAACCTTAAACAGAGTTAGACCAACGCTAATAAATACAAAATATTCACGTAAGTTCAATACGGGTAGCAGAAATATCTGAAGTATGAATGTCGCAGCAGATAAGCAGGTATTTGACAGTTAACACCACCACATTTTAAGATGGTTCTCATCAAACATCTTTTAAGTCACAGCATGCAGAAAAGAGAATAATAAATTATAAATTATTACACATGAACATTAAACAGGAATGTGAAATTTCAAACTTTTGCTTACAGCAATGAATGAATCATTGGGAGAGGTACTAGGTGAAAGGGTTAACCATTAAAAGATTGAATGTTAACTCTATTAGATATCCTGTGATATTTAAGGAAACATGGTAAAAAAAATTGGTTAGGCAATCATGGTAATAATTAATAAACAATCTGGATGAATACATCATGTCTGAAATTTTAATAGTAACACAATTGAGCAATCCCTAAATACTATAACTTTGTAGCCTGTAGCTAAAAAACATCAAAAAATTCAATCTACAAGGAAGTCAATTTGAATAATACCTTCCCATTGTTCTTCTAAAGCTTCCTCGTGCTTATAAACTGGTTGAGCAGCCCAGACAAAGTACCCTCCTGCCCTTAGAATCCTATTAACTTCAAGTAGCAAAATACCATCTTCATCAACAGTAAAAAAAACTGTGTTAGATAAAATTTAGAAAGAACGACTAACACGAAGGTGGGAGTGACACATTGAAATAACACTCCTTTTATTTTTACTAAAAGTGTTTTATTAATAAGATTTCAAGCAATCAGAAAGGAGCCCAGCATCCTCTTCATTTTCCTTTTCTATTAATAAGCCAAAGATGACATTCGCAAAAGATTGGCATTGAATGATTTGAATCTACATCTACAATTATTAGTTATTACTTATTAGCTTTCCCAATAATAAGACATCTCATGGGGGATGACATACGGGTTCAAGAAGAAAGATTCCAATTATCAAAAGAAAGACTACATGATCTTTGCTCGAAATAGTAATTACCATCTCGAGTCCAATTAATTCTACAGCGCGAACAATGTATCAAGTCAAAAGCTTGGCTTGGATATAATAAACGTCTAGTTGCAAATGCAGCCACCATCGCTGGTACACCACGCTCAAGAGCAAATTGGATCTGATTCTCATGAACGTCCTTGGGAGCTACAGACATAGTGATGACATTTCTTGACAATAAGTATGCACCAAAACTAGCTACGCCACAGCCAACATCAAGAGCAACTCTTACATGCTGACCAAATGTAATTTCAGGAACCATCTACAAAACACAAATGTATAATAACATCAGAATCAGAGAGGCTGCACCTATACCGATTTCAGAAGTGAAACCAAAATACATAATAACCTTAGAAATATGGTCCAAGTACTGATCAGCTCCATGTATAAACTGGGTACCTCCCCCTGGAAATTTAAACTTATCTTTGTCTTTGGAAATCCAGTTTTGACCCCCTTTATCATCAACAAGCCGAGTGTGAGGAACATTATTGTACCACACCTAAAAGAAGAAGATAAGAAAGATAACCTTGTATTAAGAAACCAATGTACCCAGAGAATAATATATACCTGCATACTAAATTTCACACATAAGTTTTCTAAGTTCTTATTTTTCTCAATAATTTAAGGGCCATAATAACCATGGTTTAAAGCTGGTATTGCATTTAAGCTGCAATAATAAATTTTACGCACAATTGTGGTTGAGGGAAAATGGGGTTGATGCGGCTGAAATTCAGGTAACAGAGATCTCTAAAACTGCAACTTTTAGACTCAGTAAGGCCAGAGTCTGGGTAGTTAGTTTAGTGTATGGTTGAGACATTGAGTAAGCTAGGCTGGTAGTTATACAGAGGGATCGATAGTTAAATAGACAAAACTGCATAGAGGGAAGCATTCTTTGAGTTTGTGAAGTTGTAAACAGAGTTTCTGCTCAGTTTGTGAAAGGGAAAACCTTTTTCATTTCCTTTGCTTGTTGTTTCTACCAATTTCTCTGTTTTTCTTTTTCTTTTCAAACAGCAACATTGTGGCCACGAACTGCAATTTAAAATCCTATACATAACTAAAACATATTTGGCTAACTAAAATCCAACTCAGTATAATCTGATAAATCATGCATTGATTCTTTTCCACCAACAAAACAGTATCAGTACCTCATCCCGGCTTTTCGGCCACGGAATTGGAGAACGGTATCCTTTAGGCGGAGGAACCACACAATCCAACCCTTTCCCCTGAGAAGGACAATGCCGCTCAAACCTCTCCCCTCTCTCCGTAGATTCGAGATTCCGAATCGCCTCTGCATTATCCAAACAAGGTATATACTCACTCATAGCACTAGGGCAAACCCGAAACCTCTTGATCGCGAAATTCTGAGCATTAGGCATTGCAGAATTCTCAATCCGGGTCTCGTTATCACTCTCACTATCCACCATATCCGGATCAAATTCCCCAACCTCGAACTCCTCAGACATCGTTCCATTCTCGTTCACAATCCCAAATTTCTTAACCAAATCCACCGGCGGCGGAGGCGGTGGTGAAACCGACGGTTGCGGTGGTTCTAGGGTTTGAATTTGGGCAATTAGGGCAGAATTGTTGAATGAAAGGTTGAAATTTGGGGAAATGAAAACCTGAGGGGACGAAACAGTTGTTGAAGTAGTGAAGAAGATGAGGTGATGGTAACCGTCGGATTGAGACCATTGTTTACCGAAGAAGAAGAAAGTTACTGCGACGAAGAAGAAAGCTGTGATTTTGAGGAAAATGGGTGTTTGGAGAAAATGGGATTTCATGATGAGATTCAAAATTGTTACTATTTTTGCATCTGAAGGAAGTGATAAAGATTGAAGTAGGTTGTGAACTGTGACTGTTATGATTGTTAAGGAGAACGAGAGTGATGTGGGGTAAGGATCTCTCAAAGCGCATGTCCCAACTAATGTCATATCAATTAAAAAAAATTAAATACTTATGATTTTATTTATTTCTGCTTTATCGTGATTGGTTAGGGACAAGTTTTGAGACATACTTGAGGACAACAGATTCATCGAAGTGTAAGCGGTGCTGAAACGGGAAATTTGCTGTGTTGAAACTTGAACCCGTGACACACCACAGTCATTAATGGACTTTCCTTGGATCCAAAGTTCCATATTTCATTTCTTAATCATTATACATTTTAAGGTTCTTTAGTGCTGGAATTCGAGGGAAAAAGGTGTTTTGTAATTTTAAATTTTATTTTATTAAAAATAATTAAAATCTTTACAGTAAAAAAATATTTGTCTAGTGCAAGCATCTAAATTCACTATTTCACTTTTTAGCAATGTTGTGATAATTGGATCAGACTAGACGCGGTTCGATTGATTTGACCACTGGTCGAACTTAAAAATGATTCTGATTTGTCCCCTTAACCGAGTGAGGGGTTGGATCACTTTGAACCAGAGAAATTCCGGTCCAACCATGTTAAACTCGGTTGAACCGAATAACTCGGGAAGTGAACCAGACGGTTCACTTAAGATTTAAAAAAATAGAACACTACTCTAATGTTTTATTTTACTTCGGTCCAAAAAAACAGAAAAATGTTACTTCAGTATAATTATTAATTATATAAAACTTTATATTTATATATAACTATATAATAAAAATAATAAATTATATATGAAATCTCCTGGTCTGCCCGGACGATTTAATCGTTTTAACTGATAAAACTTAATACGAGACCTCTTCTAATTTAACGTCCGACTCAATATTGATTTTAAGTGTTAGGAGGATCTCTCCTCACATTTTAAACTCATAAATGAACACATGATTTTACCACCAAGAATAAGGTGATTGGATACATAAGGAAGCATGAATCAACTATGAATATTGAGTTTTGAAATGGAAAACATCTTAGACTTCATTTTTAATCTAAGACTTGCTTTATAACTAGGTTAAGACTAGATGGTAAAATAGTCCCTTTTGCACATATTCGCAAAATTTTAACTAGAGGCAATATCTTGTATTATCTTAAATGAATAAAGTGTCATATCATGTTCATTTTAAAATGATCTAACGGATATTTGACCAGCCCACAGACGCTGATAAACAATATAGAAAGAAAAAAGAATTATAAAATATTAAAAAAATGGTTAAAGAAATTTTTTAAATTTTTTTTGCTATTTTATATGAAGTTGAACAAATTATATTACAAATTTTTTGAGACAATAAATCACATATTTGATAATTTATTTGAAATTTTCTTCATTTTTTATCTTACATACACCCACAAATCATTCATATTGCCTAATAGAAATGTTTTTGGATAACAACATGACTAAACGTGCAAAAAGACAAATTTTATAAGCTTGCTAGCAAAATTTTGTGAGCTACATTGGCCCGGAGCTTTTGCCTCATCATATTGTATTCATTAAAAAAATACATACACCAATCATATTATCTTTCCATCCGAGTGAGAATTAGGAAATGAATATTCTCATGTAAGATCAACACTCAACTCACTTAGTTTAATATAAAAAGAAATAATTTAAACACAATTTACATTAGTTCTGCTCATGGAACCAAATAGAGGAGTTGGATACGCTTTTTCCTTTTTAATAGGTGATACTATCTGATTAGATGAATGCTTTATACTCATGATAAATTATTGTAAATAGTGATACATGTTGTTTTCTAATACTAGGAAGCTAATAGAACAAAAAAATTTATTCTTATTTGGGTCTCACACATTATTTTATAATTTATTATAATTCCCCATAAAATAAGAACATTTACTTCCTTCATAATTCTTATTCTTATTTGGGCCACACAACATACCCCACACTTTTATATTCTACAATAAATATAGCAAAGTATCAAGAATAAATACTTATTTATTTATTAATAAATTAAAAATGTTATAATTTATTACAAATATTAGAAATCAATTATAAATAAAAATATAATTTTGTTGTTGACATATATGCAATTGGTGGAATTTTCGTTCAAGGAAGACGAGTTGAGGTTCTTCCATTTTTTTAATTTTCGTTTCTACAAAATTTTAATTTTTTATAATGATTTTGGACTTTTGATATTTATGGAGATTTTGATGTTTCTAGATATGATCGTGTTTGTATTTATTCATGAATTGTGTATTTTCCTAGTTTTCTTTCCTCAACAATGAGTGTTCTTATTTAAGAACAAAACACAAAAAAAGAAGAACAGCCTTAAAAAACCATGTATGTGCTCTAATGAGTTATATGAAATAACACAAGTCACTTTTAATGGTTAGAAAAAATTTAGAATTTTTTTTAAAAATGAAATAAGATTTGTATTCCTTCACCCCTTCTTTCTCTCTTCTATTCATTTTTTGTCTTTCTTTCCCTGATATCAAACCGAAAATTGTCGCTGAAGCAGAAAAATATAGAATCTGTAAAAATAATTTTGGTAAACAAATTTGTATTAAAGAAATATAAGAAGGGCTAACTCAATATAAAAAAAATATATTTTTTTGAAGAAGTTAAAGGTACTTTTGATATGATACATATAAAAGAAACAACATAAATTATAAATCTGTTGCTATGGAAGCATGTAAGACAGTGAGAAACATTAATCTCTTCTCGAGTGTTAGGCTTAGAGATGGATTAGAAACTTTAACCTCTAGGAAAAGAACATGTTTTCTGTATCAGTGTATGATTCGATGATACAGATGAAAAAACAGTTGAAACCTTAAAATAGAGAGTTCAAGTAAACATTATATTATACAGTGAAGTAGTATTTATAATCTACACAACACCATTTTTTGTTTCTAATAAACATTCAAGCAAAAAGTAGTATATATAATCTACATTATAATTTCCTTGTTTCTTACAAACATTGAAACATGTAATTGCACTATGTATAATTTCCTTGTTTCTTCATGACTTTGAATGTGTAGGCCAAAGAAAAGCACCCATAGCAAACTCTCTTTTGTAGGCCAAATCACCATGTGTAGGTAAACCATACTCCTTCAGGAGCCGGTCCAGCTTCCACTCAGCCATGTCCTTGTAATCTTTCTGGGTATATCTTGGATAGTGAAGAGGCATCTGAAAGAAACTTACATTACTTTGCTTAGGGCTTTCCATCTCTCTCTTTTTTCTCAATACTAGTTATTATACTTAGCCACAGTTTGAAGATGCTGCTGCTATATATATATATATATATATATATATATAATAGTGTGTGTGTGTGGAGTGTTATTAAGTTGATGTTAGGCTCTGTTGGCATGAAGGGTATCACATGAATGAGTTGGTGTACCTTCTTGCATGCATTAAGTTATAGTGGCTCAAATGTTTCATGTCATGTGTGCCCGTGGGTGGGTGTTTGAGAAACTAATTAAGAGGACAAACAGAAGAAAAGGTGATATATGAGCATAAGAGCATCACATTACACATGTGACCTAGCTGGGATAGGGATCACGTCTCTCCAATAGTGTCACATTATCTATTCCAAATCGATGATATATTATCACATGAATAAAATAAAAAATTTGAAAACAAAAAATAATATTATGATTAGCTCAAACAAGACAATGTTTGTTGCTCTCATGGATGCACCAATTGCAGAAAAGGATCCAAGGTATTGGTATTTTATGAGTAAAACAAATCTTGTGTCTAAAAATATTTGCTAGTAAAACAACTGCGCTTAAAATTGTTATTTAACAATGTTTTTATGGCGTTTCTATGTGAATGCAGTAGTACATAAAGTTATATTCAGCAATGTTTTTTTGTAGCTTTCGCTTACTAAAGCAAGCGTTGTTAAATGTCTAATTTATAAATAAGACAATATCTCTCTCAGACATTCTATCAAACAAATGATAAACATGCCAAACTCCACCACATTTACAATAGATTTGTTAAATCACCAACGACTCTAGCTATATTCAACCTTAATAGATTCCAATGTTATAATAAAATAACATATGAGTAATGAGATCTTACGCAAATTGTTCATTCTTTACCCTCCAATTAATGTGCAAGTCCTTACAAAGTGTCTTGTGTTCCTCAATGATCAATGCAAGCTGCAAATATAAATAAAAAATGACATTTTTAAACAAATTGCCAGAGTTATAAAAAAAAATACAAAATTAGCAGTAATTCATAAAGAAAATTTACCATGTACTCAAATCATGTCTTCTAAACCAATGAACCATAGTCAAAAACCTAAAACACCAAAGGTGTATAACTTCACAACAAATAAATATCACATCATTAGTGAAGAAAGAAATAAATAAGCTAAAATAAGATAACAATTTACCTTATGCTTGAAGAGAAAAATGAGAAATTGAGAACTTGCTTGAAGAGAGAAACTAAAATCAAAAGAGAAAAAAAAATGTAACTTATGGAGAAGAAAATGAAAGTAAAGGAAATAATAAACGAAGTGATATGTGTATTATTGTATTATTGTGTGAGGTTTTGTTTTTGAAAAGATTTTCTCTCACTCACTAAAACAAGCGTTTAACAAAGCTTATTCAAAAAATGATATTAAATATATGACCACCTTTAACATCAATGTCTTCAATAAGCACTGTTAAACATAACACATCTAACCGCGCTTACTGAAGAAGTGTATTATTAAATATATGAACTATGACATTTAACAGCGCTTTCTTTAATATGCGTTGTTAAAGTTGTCAAAGATAACACATTTAATAGCGTTTTCTTCAATAAGTGATGTCAAAGATAACACATTTAACAACGATTATTGAATAAATGTTGTTAAATACATGAAGTATGACATTTAACAGTGTTTGCTCCAATAAACGTTCTTAAATGTGTTATCTTTAACAGCGTTTACTTCAATAAGTGTTGTTAATTCTTTTTCACCCTACATTTAACAGCGTTTAACACATAAACATGGTTAAATATTAATTTTCACACAATGAATGAATAAGTTGATATATATAACTTACAAGGCTAGCTATTAGTCATTCATGTGGCATATAAGCAAAAAAAAATTGGATCAACTTGTTTGTGATTCCCTACAGAAGGTCCATTAATTGTTCCCATTCCCAAGTTTGTTCATCAATTAAAAGAAGCGTGCCATGTGTCATAAAAAAACTACTAGGTCGCCTTAGCATGCAATGTGTCATAAAAAAACTATTACGTGGCTTTAATGTGCAATAAAAAATAGAGTAAATTATACTGTCACCTCCTGAGTTTTAGTGAAATTATATAAATTATCCCTTACTTTTCTACACCTACACAAACCCCTCATTTTTTATACTTTCATTACGCTGACCACCCCTGCATGAGAAATAAATGTAATTTTGTGAACAAAAATGCAATTAAGTTAAACAAAACATGATATACTATGGAGACAAGTCCAAATAATATATGAGTTGATACCTCTTTATTATTTTTGGTTTGTTACGATATAGTATAAGAGTGATTTAAACAATATCTTTTCAAAATTGTTGATACATTTTGTAACCAAATATAATAAAGATACATTAATTTGTATATTATTTGGATTTTTCCTCATAATATACCATGTTTTGTTTAACTTAATTGTTTTATCATATTTTTTGTCTAAAAAATTAGACTTATTTCTCATGCAGAGGTGATCAGTGTAATGAAAGTATAAAAACTACGAGAGGTTTGTGTATGTGTATAAAAGTGAAGGGTGATTTTTGTAATTTCATTAAAACTCAGGGGTGTCAGTGTAATTAACTCTAAAAATTATCAAATAGGATAAAAGAAGAATAGAAGTAATTAAATAAAGTCATGTACTTTTCACATTACTTTCACTTGGTGATTAGTACATGACCCTACCCATTCAGCCTGTTTAACTCAATCATTATTTATTCTAGGGTTGAAATCGAGTTCAAAAGTTAGACCCAAATAATATTTATGGTCAAATATGAACAAGAATGACTCATCCTGGCTTGTCTCATGGACATTAACTTATCAGGTTAATATGTGTTTATATTCATTTGTGTATAGAATAATGACATCGCTTTAGTTGAAATATTATTGATTCTCTATTTTTTATCATATATACATATATTATTTGATATATCAAATTACACATCCATAATAATAAGTAAAATATATCAATCAATATTTGAGGTCGAGTTAGCTTTGTGTCTAAGGTCGGATTATGTTCAAGAAAAAAATCCTAACTGATAATATTTAAGGTCGGATAGGAGACAAATCTTACCCGAACCAACCTAACCCATACTCACTCCTAGTTTTACTGCTAATTTATAAATTCATCCAAAAATGTCCTTGAACAATGCTGGAAAAGTTTCCCAATATGAAATCAATCCTTTATTATATATTGACATGACAATGGATTTCTACACCAAAAAGAAGGAATTGTAAGATGTCCTAAAGTCAACCTGAGAATAAAAATTTGATCAAAGCTCATGTCTACATCTCTTTCTATATAAAAAAAATTCAAAAATAATGATTTAGGATTTGAACCTTAATCTCACATACAAACAACACAATTTATATTAATTATGACAAATCACTTTCTTCCAACAAGCATTTCAGTGAAGTTTTGAATTTTCTTTTTTACACATATTTTTTTTTATTTTCGTTTCCATCACCAGATAAAACTAATTGCTCGAGCTTAACCAAGTTTACTTTGTTACACTTGTTATATTATCATTACTACTACTCCAGTTAAGATCCCTTGTGATTTCAATAATTGAATCATGAAAAACTCCTTGTTATGTCACTACACAAACCATTCGTCCACACATGCATGCTCACCACACGATCTAATTCCAAAACGCAATTACCACCATCCAATGATTGATGAGAGAAACATCTAACGGTTTTAACTGAATGGGTCCCAATCTGATACTTCACTATTACCATGCTTCTCATGGAATGCAACGATACACGTCGTTATTAATCAAAGGCTCAAAATTAAAAACGTGAAGGCACGTGATTGCCTCAAACTTCACGGAAACTGTACTTGATAAACGGTAGTAAAGCATTTACCCATCGCCTTATCATGGGTCCGACCACACTTAATTATTACCGACTTATTCTTCACCTAGTTATCCAAATCATAGGGCCCGGCCCATACGACTATTGGTGGTGACTGGTGAGGTTTGCGTCACACGTGACGTCATAAATGCGTGGGCCTGATTCATGATCTTGATATTTGAGGCCCAAATAGCAATACCCATAATTATAATTATATAAAATTAAAAGTTCAAAAGTTCAATTCATGAGATGAGAGTGACACTTGTTGGGAGGAGCAATCACGAACCCAGAATAGATTAGTTTCTTATGCGAAAGAGTGATGAGATATCCTTGATAGTACCAAAAATATCATCATATAAAATAAATAATCTAATTTTAACAACTCACTGAGAAATGATATATGAGCGTACACCAACATGTCTATAGTAAAAGTTAGGCATTAAAACATACACATGTTGATCATCTTATGAATTTTAAGGTTTTTTTTGGGTACTATCATGACTATCCTTTCACCCAAAGAGTAAAAAAGTAATCATTTTCGGTGTATATGGTTGTCCTTTTCAACAAGTGTTGTTCCCAAGAATCTAAACATTTGATCTTTTGATCATCTTAAGAATCTAGTTGGGTCTTATATCACTAAATCAATATCTTGATAGACACTATGAAAGTCATGTCAAAGAGGTAAACTCATCCTAATGACTAAGTCCTCACTAATATGAAAGTAACTTAGTAGAACATATACACATAATGTTGATAACTTATTCTTACTCTAGGAATTGGTTTATTAGAATGTCGAACAATACAATTAATGATGAGTCAGACTTAGGTAAGGATTGATAATAAATAGGGATTGGTATGCTTTGATTTGAACATGAAGGTGTTAACCTTTGCTTCACCTTTATGAGAGTGATGTGGTGGTTGTGACTTATGGTTAATACAGTTAACAATGACATAACTAGTGATGTAACTGAGTCTTATTTGTGGCTGTAAGGGAGCAACGAACCGCAAAACTATTACGTACGGTTAATGCATGTGGTTCATTCGTGTGCACATATATGTCAATTTCATCAACAATTATTGAAGAAGCACCCATAATAAGAATTTGGACCTTATTCTAGAAATAAGTTAATGAAACTGTAGTGTTGCAAAAATCTTAATGTATCCATCACAAAATCTTCAAAAAACAAAGTTTTGGGACCCTCCCATGTAAATATATGAGATTCCTATTCACTTTGCACTCTTTAGCCATTTGCCTTTTATTTCGCATTCTGAAAACTGTGGTCACCAATGGCACTATATATGTATGCAAATTAGTGATGGAAGTGATGGAGCACACTAAAAAGTAGGAAGTGGGGAGAAAAAAAGAAAGTCAATAAGGACGTATGCTAAAAGTAATTCAATATGATAAGCGTAGAGGGACCATAAAAATTAATGCATGACATGTTTATATATGATGACTTTTCTCCATAAGATAAATAAAAACTTTACATTAAAAATGTGTAAAAGAAATTTAATCTTTCATTTTGGTAGTCATTTTTTGAGCAATGTCACCAATCCAAATTGTATTAAGACTTGTGGATATTTACATTGTTGATTGAGCCATTGTTAGTATTATCCTTTATTTGGCTAAGTCTACTATCCAAATATGATTGATAATTATATAAATTGGATCTTCTATATTGATATTTGGCCGAGATTTATGCCAATATAATCGGACATGAAGAACAATTATCCTGGTAACGTTTTTGGTATTTTATTAAGAATGAAATGATGAGGAATTTCTCGCCCAAAAAAGGAACAGGAAGAGGAGTTTGAAGTGATAGGTTACAACTTTATTTCCAATTAATAGTTAATCAATTATTTGGTGTGGTATAACATTGTTTTTGAATAAAATCACCTTCATCGATGAAAAAACAAATATTTGTTTATTATTTATTTTTAATAACAAAAATATAAATTTATTGTGATTAAAAAAAATGTGTCATTAAAATTTTTATTAGCTCATTATTTTCATATTAGTTACAACTTTATTTTCAATTAAAAATAAGTTTAATGTCAGGCTTACATTTTCGTTTTTTAATTAATAATAATTAGAAATTAAACATGGATAGTAAAATATTTATTGTTAATAATATAAAAAATATATTGTACATTTATACATCTAAAATCCTTAAACAATCATCTAATTACTCACAATAATTAAAATAACATGAATAACAATAATTTTAAATAATGACATTTCTTTTAAAAAAAATACTAAATATTAGATTGTATTTTGGTATTTAATACAAAAATATTGAGTAGTATTAATTATTTTTATTTCCTTTTCCGGCATACAAAACAACACGTAGCAACACATAATGATTGGAGTTTCCTTCTTCGAGCACCACGTGGCGAAGAGTGGAAGCAACACGATAGCTCTTAAACCCACATGAGTTCCAGAAACTTCCACGGAACTAGTGGCCAAAAATAACAGAGCCTTTTAGAGGCCAATATAAAGCCACGTGTTCAAACACCCATGTTAGCATCCGACGTGGCAAGCTGAAACTTATATTAAAATAAAGAAACTCGTGACTACTCCAAAGTCCAAACACACACAACACAATCTCTGTTCCTTTCAGTTTTGTCTCTCCAAACAGAAGAAACTGTCACAAAACAATAACGAGAAAAATAAAATCTGAAGGGGAAAGAGTTTTAAGTTTTAAGGAAATTTGGTTCATTTGATTTTGCCATGAATGTAAGTGGAGGAGTTGAAGTAAGACATGGTCAGAAAATGGTTTACATGTGTGGTTATCTTCCCGGTGCTACGACGCAGAGGTTGCCTCTGTTGTCTCCGGTGGCGGTTAATTTTCCGGGGACTTGTTATTCATGGAATGATGTTTGTGGTGGTGGCTGTGGATTTGCAATGGCTCTATCTGGTGTCTTATTCTTATTCATCTTTTCTCCTTATATGCTCGCTTTAATTTTGAGTATCACGGTTTTATGAGTTTTTTGCGTCTTATTAAAATGTTGTTGCCTTGAATTTTGATACTCAAAGTGGTTGTGATGAAAATGATTAAGTTTTTGCATTTTATGTTTCATTTACTTTTAATGGAAACTCAACTTGGTTTCAGATGCTTGAGCTTATTTGGTTTTATTCTCGATAAAGTAATGTCTTTTTTCCCCATGTGTCCATGGTTCTAAATCTTTTGACTTTTGTATTCATCCACATAATTTAAATTACTATTTTTGGATAAGGGTGTGTTCATGGAAACTAACCTTATTCATTAAGATTCTTTAAAGAGCATTGCTATATCCTCCTACTATATGGAGGAGGATACACTAGGAGGATATATCATTTTCCTTTTTTAAATAAGGAAAAAAGTGCATTAGTTTCGTGGGCTTTAAGACATTAGTTTTATGGGTCTTTCCTTCTTATAAACTCTTTCATTCCTCCTTGCATATTCAATGTGCCCACAAGGCTAAATAAGCTTGACAAGCTCTTCCAATAGCCCTTCAAGGCCATGTTTTTTTTCCTTTACTTCTACTGTCAAGTTAGTTAGTTATGTCTATCTCCTCTATTCATAATAACTCATTCGTTCTTCCTTAATCAGAGTCAGGAAAACTCATCACATGGGGTTCAACTAATGATCTAGGCCAAAGCTATCTAACTTCAGGCAAACATGGGGTAATCCATAACCATATTCAATGACACTAAGTAACTATATCGATGTCCCAAAAAGTTTGTCACTTCATGTATCCACTTGCTCTTATTGGTCAGAGATATACATTTTTTAAAACCTAACACATCAAGTGATGCATAGAATGATACATTTTTTTATGACAACATATATGGTTTAGTAGTTATCACTCATCTTCTCTTTTGTATGTTTGTAAGCCAGCTAACTTTTCTAGTTTAATTGTAAAGGAAATTCCGGAGCCTTTCCCTCTTCCTCCTGAAGCCTATATCGTAAATGCTGCAGCTGGATGGGCTCATTGTGTAACTGTAACAGGTTGGTTGGATTTCCTTATAATGTGTACAAAGTAAATTCAACAAATTAGTATCAATATATCTTCCAATTGTGAAGGATTTTATCCATTAGGCTAAGCTTTCTTCCTGGTCTTACCCGAAAAGTATGTTCGCTGTTCTTTTTCAGATTGTGGAGAAGTTTACACATGGGGATGGAAAGAATGTATACCCTCTGGGAAGGTATTTGGTGAACCATCTATAGGGATAAGTCTTGAACAAGATGTACCAGGATGGCAGAGTTCATTGTCAACAGAGCAAGGTATGTTTGCAATGCACTCTTTACAATGGCCTTTTATCTACTCTACCGCTATTTGTCTCTCTCAAGGAATGGTCTAAGCTAGCTAAGATGTACCAAGCAAGGAGTAGGGAAGCAAAGATATTGGATGAAATCTTCACAACCCGAAAAGAAAGAAGAAAAGAGTTTTAAGTTTTAACCCTTTTATGTTGAGCATTACTTCCCCTTCCCGGTGCCTCCAACAGTTCCTCTCCGGAGGTTGTTAGATATATAATACACAAAGCCATTCAGATGTATTCACCTAACAAGTCTTGCCACAACATTAAGGTTGTGGCATTGTGACATGGAGGTCATAAGTTTAAATTCTAGTAATTGTCTCTATGCTTACGGGGTTTTGTACGTTTACCCTCTCGAACTCCCACCACGTGAGCCTCGTGCACTGGATTGCTGATGATATATGTCTTCACCTAACAACTTAAAGCTTCGGATTAATAGTTGATTCATGGGCATGGTCTTAGAGACTCTATGACCAAGTGGGCTAGAGTTCGATCCATGCTGCTCTCATTGCATTGTCCACCCTTTAAGTTCAACGCGTTCTTGTGAGGGGATGAGTTAGATGTATAATCTTCTATATTGATATTTGGCCGAGATTTATGCCAATATAATCGGACATGAAGAACAATTATCCTGGTAACGTTTTTGGTATTTTATTAAGAATGAAATGATGAGGAATTTCTCGCCCAAAAAAGGAACAGGAAGAGGAGTTTGAAGTGATAGGTTACAACTTTATTTCCAATTAATAGTTAATCAATTATTTGGTGTGGTATAACATTGTTTTTGAATAAAATCACCTTCATCGATGAAAAAACAAATATTTGTTTATTATTTATTTTTAATAACAAAAATATAAATTTATTGTGATTAAAAAAAATGTGTCATTAAAATTTTTATTAGCTCATTATTTTCATATTAGTTACAACTTTATTTTCAATTAAAAATAAGTTTAATGTCAGGCTTACATTTTCGTTTTTTAATTAATAATAATTAGAAATTAAACATGGATAGTAAAATATTTATTGTTAATAATATAAAAAATATATTGTACATTTATACATCTAAAATCCTTAAACAATCATCTAATTACTCACAATAATTAAAATAACATGAATAACAATAATTTTAAATAATGACATTTCTTTTAAAAAAAATACTAAATATTAGATTGTATTTTGGTATTTAATACAAAAATATTGAGTAGTATTAATTATTTTTATTTCCTTTTCCGGCATACAAAACAACACGTAGCAACACATAATGATTGGAGTTTCCTTCTTCGAGCACCACGTGGCGAAGAGTGGAAGCAACACGATAGCTCTTAAACCCACATGAGTTCCAGAAACTTCCACGGAACTAGTGGCCAAAAATAACAGAGCCTTTTAGAGGCCAATATAAAGCCACGTGTTCAAACACCCATGTTAGCATCCGACGTGGCAAGCTGAAACTTATATTAAAATAAAGAAACTCGTGACTACTCCAAAGTCCAAACACACACAACACAATCTCTGTTCCTTTCAGTTTTGTCTCTCCAAACAGAAGAAACTGTCACAAAACAATAACGAGAAAAATAAAATCTGAAGGGGAAAGAGTTTTAAGTTTTAAGGAAATTTGGTTCATTTGATTTTGCCATGAATGTAAGTGGAGGAGTTGAAGTAAGACATGGTCAGAAAATGGTTTACATGTGTGGTTATCTTCCCGGTGCTACGACGCAGAGGTTGCCTCTGTTGTCTCCGGTGGCGGTTAATTTTCCGGGGACTTGTTATTCATGGAATGATGTTTGTGGTGGTGGCTGTGGATTTGCAATGGCTCTATCTGGTGTCTTATTCTTATTCATCTTTTCTCCTTATATGCTCGCTTTAATTTTGAGTATCACGGTTTTATGAGTTTTTTGCGTCTTATTAAAATGTTGTTGCCTTGAATTTTGATACTCAAAGTGGTTGTGATGAAAATGATTAAGTTTTTGCATTTTATGTTTCATTTACTTTTAATGGAAACTCAACTTGGTTTCAGATGCTTGAGCTTATTTGGTTTTATTCTCGATAAAGTAATGTCTTTTTTCCCCATGTGTCCATGGTTCTAAATCTTTTGACTTTTGTATTCATCCACATAATTTAAATTACTATTTTTGGATAAGGGTGTGTTCATGGAAACTAACCTTATTCATTAAGATTCTTTAAAGAGCATTGCTATATCCTCCTACTATATGGAGGAGGATACACTAGGAGGATATATCATTTTCCTTTTTTAAATAAGGAAAAAAGTGCATTAGTTTCGTGGGCTTTAAGACATTAGTTTTATGGGTCTTTCCTTCTTATAAACTCTTTCATTCCTCCTTGCATATTCAATGTGCCCACAAGGCTAAATAAGCTTGACAAGCTCTTCCAATAGCCCTTCAAGGCCATGTTTTTTTTCCTTTACTTCTACTGTCAAGTTAGTTAGTTATGTCTATCTCCTCTATTCATAATAACTCATTCGTTCTTCCTTAATCAGAGTCAGGAAAACTCATCACATGGGGTTCAACTAATGATCTAGGCCAAAGCTATCTAACTTCAGGCAAACATGGGGTAATCCATAACCATATTCAATGACACTAAGTAACTATATCGATGTCCCAAAAAGTTTGTCACTTCATGTATCCACTTGCTCTTATTGGTCAGAGATATACATTTTTTAAAACCTAACACATCAAGTGATGCATAGAATGATACATTTTTTAAAACCTAACACATCAAGTGATGCATAGAATGATACATTTTTTAAAACCTAACACATCAAGTGATGCATAGAATGATACATTTTTTAAAACCTAACACATCAAGTGATGCATAGAATGATACATTTTTTTATGACAACATATATGGTTTAGTAGTTATCACTCATCTTCTCTTTTGTATGTTTGTAAGCCAGCTAACTTTTCTAGTTTAATTGTAAAGGAAATTCCGGAGCCTTTCCCTCTTCCTCCTGAAGCCTATATCGTAAATGCTGCAGCTGGATGGGCTCATTGTGTAACTGTAACAGGTTGGTTGGATTTCCTTATAATGTGTACAAAGTAAATTCAACAAATTAGTATCAATATATCTTCCAATTGTGAAGGATTTTATCCATTAGGCTAAGCTTTCTTCCTGGTCTTACCCGAAAAGTATGTTCGCTGTTCTTTTTCAGATTGTGGAGAAGTTTACACATGGGGATGGAAAGAATGTATACCCTCTGGGAAGGTATTTGGTGAACCATCTATAGGGATAAGTCTTGAACAAGATGTACCAGGATGGCAGAGTTCATTGTCAACAGAGCAAGGTATGTTTGCAATGCACTCTTTACAATGGCCTTTTATCTACTCTACCGCTATTTGTCTCTCTCAAGGAATGGTCTAAGCTAGCTAAGATGTACCAAGCAAGGAGTAGGGAAGCAAAGATATTGGATGAAATCTTCACAACCCGAAAAGAAAGAAGAAAAGAGTTTTAAGTTTTAACCCTTTTATGTTGAGCATTACTTCCCCTTCCCGGTGCCTCCAACAGTTCCTCTCCGGAGGTTGTTAGATATATAATACACAAAGCCATTCAGATGTATTCACCTAACAAGTCTTGCCACAACATTAAGGTTGTGGCATTGTGACATGGAGGTCATAAGTTTAAATTCTAGTAATTGTCTCTATGCTTACGGGGTTTTGTACGTTTACCCTCTCGAACTCCCACCACGTGAGCCTCGTGCACTGGATTGCTGATGATATATGTCTTCACCTAACAACTTAAAGCTTCGGATTAATAGTTGATTCATGGGCATGGTCTTAGAGACTCTATGACCAAGTGGGCTAGAGTTCGATCCATGCTGCTCTCATTGCATTGTCCACCCTTTAAGCTCAAAGGGGTCTTGTGAGGGGATGAGTTAGATATATAAAATCATTTATGTACATTCACCTAACAATTAGAGAATTTGGAATAGCTGATTCATGACAGAGGGACAGTGAGCCCTCTTTCTCAAGAAATGAGTAATAACTGATGCAGAGTTGTTTTGGAACAGTGAGCCCTCGTTGTCAAGGTTCAAGATCTACCGAAGGTACTGCCTCGACTACCAGCGGAGAAGATAGCATGAAGCGACGGAGAGTCTCTTCAGCAAAGCAAACTGCTGAAAGCTCGTCATCCGGTGATGATACTCTGACAGCATTGCCTTGTCTTGTAACACTGAATCCGGGTGTAAGGATAGCAAGTGTTGCTGCTGGTGGACGTCATACCTTAGCATTGTCAGGTATAGACTTTGATATGGACTACATAAAACCTACCGAAGATTTTATGTATGTTATTTTTACTTGATTGTACAATGTGGTCATGTTTTCACTGAAGCGCCATTTTTGTAGTCTAAGACTTCTCTTTGATTCTAATTTTCTGAGAGTTTCAGATATAGGACAGGTTTGGGGTTGGGGCTATGGAGGTGAAGGGCAACTTGGTTTGGGTTCCAGAATACGTATGGTCTCCTCTCCTCATCTTGTTCCTTGTATTGATTCCACTTCTTATGGTAAAGATAGATCTACGACACTGGCTCGAGGAAGAATGTGTTCAGAGGGACAGGGTTTAAGAGCCCCTGGAAGTTATGTAAAGGGCATTGCTTGTGGAGGTCGACACAGTGTGGTGATTACAGGTACATGTTCCGGCATTTTAGTTACTTCTCAAAACTTAAACGAGGATATCGATATGATTGGTTTATACTGTTGCCTTTTACCTAGCTGGTATCATGATTAGTGCTTAAAGGTGTTTAGAATGAGAAAACAAGTATTACAATAGATGAGATGGTCATATACCTGCAGGAATTGTATGATTTGATAAAGAGAAGGAGAAAAAAGTATCCCTACAAAATATCCTCAATTTTGTGAAATTATCTACAAGTGTTGTTGTCTATGTAGATACTAGGTTTAAAATTGATTGGTTACAGTATTGAAATCCGAACAACTTGCTTAGTAGCTTATCAAAAACAATTATTTCTTCGGTTAATTTCAGGAATACTAATATTTCAATATCTATCTGTTGAATTAACAGATGCTGGAGCTTTGCTTACTTTTGGTTGGGGACTCTATGGGCAGGTAATTTAAACTGAACTACCGATGTTTTTGATCGATTTTGCTCTACTTGGCATGCTTATTCTATTTGGCAACTAATCTTGCTGAGTTTTTAGTTATTTCCTATCTCCAGCATATGGCCAAATTATTATTTTTATGGCTTTCTAACAAAGAATTACAAGTGAAGAGCTTTTCCTATTCAGCAACTTTTATCACTATTAATCATAATTGAAATCTTATGACGTGTTCCATGTCGGAAGCATGTAGTTGCTCCGGTGGGTGCTAATATTATTATTATTAGAAATTTAGAATGCATGCACTATCTGGTGCAAAGTTCCTCTAGGAGCAAACCATGAACTTTACCTTCTGGCAGTAATGGACCCATAAATTTTAGCTACTCTGAGCAAAAATAACATTTAAATACATAAACACAATTCTATTAAGGTGGAAATAAAAAATAAATTTCATATACAATAGAAAGTTTTCCAATTTGAGTGGGGGCAAGTGCCCTCACTCTACCATGCAGATGGGTACCTAAAAAGAAACATGATGAAAAGAAAATTTATTTTCTTCGGTGTCTATAAATTGAGCTAGTTATTTTTCAATGTAGAATATGGTGGACAAAAGCAATGTAGATGTTGAAGATGAGGTTCACTCTAACAAGGGATAATCTGTTCTATTCTCTTATAATATTTATTCTTGCTAAACTATATTGATGTCATCTTGTTTTGGTCAAGTGTGGGCAAGGAACTACAGATGATGAACTAAGCCCGACTTGCGTATCTTCCCTCTTGGGTATCCGAATAGATGGAGTCGCTGCAGGACTATGGCATACCGTATGTACATCTGCTGCTGGTGATGTATATGTGTTTGGTGGGAATCAATTCGGGCAACTGGGAACTGGCTCTGATCAAGCTGAGGTATGCCCTGATTATTGTCATCCTATATATTCCTCGCTCGGTTTGTCATTAAAACGACAGAGTAATGCTAAACAACCAGGAAAAAAGGCCAGTTTTTGACAAAACTACAAGGGTGGTTGTTGGATGGAAGAGTAGTATGGACCACTCATCCACCCAAGAATCAAGAAGAATGCTACATTGTTATTGCAAATAGTTCTGGCTCTCTAACATTTTTATAAAACCAAACATTTTTACGAGATTACATCAATCGCTAGCATAGTAGCGTACTATGATTGTTTCACTCATCATAGTTTCTGTAACCCAAAGCTCAACTATGTATGTCATTTTTATATTTCTAATAGTCAAGGGCATATACTATGATAGTCGTTTTTTAAGTGTTAACTTCAATTTTGAAGCAGGTTCTACCGAGACTAGTAGATTCTCCAAACTTGGAAAACATGCATGCAAAGAACATATCTTGTGGTTCTCGTCATACTGCTTTACTAACAGGTATACCATAATACACAGACTTCAAATGGCATGTACATTGATGTGTTTTTTTGTCCGAGATCAAATTTGTGTGTCTATTGTTTTAGAGAAAGATTCTCATTAGTTCTGTTCCTTTTGCTTGTGTTTCTTCAAGAGGGTGGCAAAGTCTTCTGCTGGGGATGGAACAAATATGGACAGGTACTTATATCACTCTACATTTTTGTTATGTATCTCCTTTCTATTTCACATTTTAATCTAACCACATGTATCTTAAGTGATGTTCTAATGTATCATAATGTTCTAAGTTGAGGTATCATAATGTTCTAAGTTGTAATTTCTGGGTGTGGCAGCTGGGCCTCGGGGACGTGATTGACCGTAAAATTCCTTCTGAGGTCGCCATTGAAGGTTATGTCCCTAAAAATGTTGCTTGTGGTTGGTGGCATACTCTTCTTCTGGCCTGAGTCCCCTAATTTTGTTGAATAGTTAGCACTTAGCAGTTCTCTTTGACAGGTAAATCATAAGTCACGGATATATGTACATGCAGTAGTGTTATACATAAGCATATATGCTTGTATTCCTCGGAGCGACACTTGTTGGGAGAAACAGTCACGCACCCCGAATGGAATTAATTCCTCACCAATAGTGTGAGGGGATACCTTTGGTTATACCGAAAATATATATGCTTGTATTATTTCATGGTGTGAGTCACACCATGAATGGTCTAGTTTTTAAGAACACATGAAAGCAATTTCTGACTTGAGAAGGAAGTATTAGGTCCTTTTCATGTATGTAAACATTCTGCACCGTTCTGTACATTTTAATTGAATGTGTATACTTTCAAGTATAATTAGATGCCATAATCAAATGTATGGTTCAGATTTGTGGCTTGTTTGGTCCCAATAATCCTTGAACAATCTACTTAAAGTAGGACTCATTCCATTAAAGCAAAGTATTGAATATGCTCTCGGATCCATATTTCTGGTAATTCTTCAATTTCAGAGACATTGGTTGGACAGTTTCTATGATGTAACATAAATTAATACTTCATGCTCATTAAATTCTTATATGCAAGTACACCCTAAAGAACCTTTACAATTTTTTGGTAGATCTGCATTCAGACATAATACACAGTCGATAGCCAATAATTTTCTGAACCCGTGATTTGCAGTATTCATATATTTCCTTTAAGTAACATTAATCTATAAAGTAGGAGGGAGCTACATTACATCAAGCAATTGCAGCGTCAGTTTTTGTATTTGGTTCATTGCTGGCATTTGAACCAACATATTATCATAACAAAGAAATAAGAGTGTAACATTTTCTACCATTTTCATTTAAATTACTTTTATTTAAGAGTCAATAACAATTAAAAATAGATAATAAATAATACAATAATAATATAAAAAACTCGTAAACTCTTGGTGTATACATATATTTCTCTTTCTCAATCAATATAATCAATTGGATACATAACCATATCAAAGTATTTGAACAATGAGATGACAGCTAATCTAATCCATGTGAAGGTTGAGGCCACACATGACAAACATTTACATATTCATTGCCACAACAACCCAAAGTTAATTAGCATTAGAATATTTATCTATGATACAATAAGGTGCATTATAATGTTTTTCTAATAAACGATCCAAGGTAAAAGCATATTTAATAACTCACTTTAAAATAAAATAAAAACTTACTTTACACTTCATAGAATCCAAACACATGTACATATGCATGTGTATAAGTTGCAAAACCCGATGATATAAGAGGAACATGACCACTATTGACCAGATTACTAACTTGCAATTTTGTCAAAGGGAAAATGCCAGTCAACGCGTATAGTTAGGTACTGTATAAAATTTTAACATCAAACTCATCCCTTAAAGAGACTTTGACTGCAATTTAAAGGTAACATAAAATAAATTGAACTGAATGGAGAGACAAGTCACTTTTAAATTTGTATGTTAGGATAAAAATATCCTCTCATTTTATATTAAATAAAATTGCCAATTATAGTACATTTTATTATCTTGTTTTATGTGTACTTATTGATCCTAACTATGCAAAACCTTCATGTGTGCTGAAGGTTGAGAATATTTTAACAAGAATCAATAAGAAGGACCAAAATGATTTTATTTATAAATAAAGGAGTAAAATAAATCCAAATTGATACCATGTTAATGATAATACTAATATATATATATGAGATACCATATTCTTTTGGGCTTTGTTATGAAGTTTTTTATATTGGTTAAAAATATATAAATTTCATTATAATTATTTTTAGGTTTATTTTCTTTCCCAATTTAGACAGGTGTATCTTCTCTTTATCTATTTTTTAAATATAAAAAGTGATATACAATTATTCACAAATTTTAAAAATAGAAAATGACGAAACAACATAGGAGATAGGATCACTTAATAATAGATGAAGCTGTGTACTAGTAAGCAAGAAAATATAAAAAAGTGATGCAAGCAAGTGTAAAATTGAATACATTATCACATGATTAACAATTAATAGTCTTAAACACATTTTCATTGTTAATATATAATAATAGCTTAAAGTTAAATTGATTTATTTCAAATGAATAATGTGAAAATAGTTACACATGATTGGTTTTCAACCATATAATATTTTATAAAAAGTAATACCAAAATTTGAAAGAAAGGAATTGACCAAAGTGTGAAAAACATGGAAGGATGCCACCGACGGTATTGTCCTAACAAATAAGGGAAACCCCACACCCATGCCTACAGAAAACAACTTGCTTCTCAATAATTCAATTAAATGAATAATTAATTTTCAAATCCACACAGAATAAATATTATAATAAATAAAAAATGCATGAAAAATAATAAATAAAAAAATGTTTTGGCGCGAGTGCGGGTATATAAAGAAGCCTCGTTGGCATTGGTTCATTCATTATCTTAATTTGGCTCGTTCTAGATTCACTCACTCGGACTCGGCGCGTTGACTCGGTCCGTGTTGAGGTTTAACCGTGAGACTCTGTTCTGTTTTTTCGGTTTTTCTGTTTCTCGTTTTCGACGAACGACACAGATCTAAATAAATAAAATATAAAGGTAATTCAATTCTCCATTCTCATTCTAACAATGTTTCTTCGTTTTGTTCAGTTTTTTTCTATTCCTTTTCGGATGTTTGGATTTGTTATCTAATTTCAATTTCTGTTAAAAAACTTTATTCAGATCTGTTTACGTTTTATGTGTTGGATTCGTTTATTTAGTCACTGTTTTTACTTCCGTTTTTTCATGAATCTGGTTAATTTCTGATCTAATTTGCAGCATAAGAATAAATAGAGTAATGTGGTGGACCAAGAATTTTTCATTTGCAAAAAAAGTAGGTTCATATGGATAAATAAACTACCATTCAGGATAATTTTAAAATGCAAGGTTTTAAATCGCTGTTTAGACTTCCAAAACTTTCACACAAGGGATAATTGCGGTTGTGATTCAGTTTCAGCTAGTCCCAAAACCTTAACATATCGGGCGTATCACGGATACAGATTTAAAACCTTGTTAAATTGTGTCAATTTACTCAATGCTACTTGTTCTATGATATATAGAATTCATAACACATCACTGCATCTTTTGATTGGGGTTTTCTTTTTATCAAGTAAGTTTTTAACTTTTTTGGTTTTAGATTTTGTTGAGAGTAGTAGGCCATGTAAATTGTAGAATAAGGAGATTGATTGAAAGCTACCGTTCCTTTACAACTCACTTTCTTCCATGATAGCCAACCTAATATCTTTATGTTAAGTGTATTTGGTTCTCCTATGTTGAATCAAAGCAATGTGCTTTACTTTGAAGGATTTGAATGCAGAATTTCTTTTAATAAAAGCTATATAAAATAGATTATTCCATTGAGAGAATGAAATAGCTGCATATTTTAAACTCCCTGTTCAATGTAGTATACCAATCATTTACCATGCACTGTGAACCCGGGTATACATTTGTTATTATTCTGTGCATAAACTTACCTACTTCAGAACTCAACCATTTTGTTGTTCTTATTAAATGCCACCTCATAATACAACCTTTCCTGGGTTTTTGCTTTCCTTTCTAGCTTATGTCTATGACACATATAAGCTCGGTTTCAAGTTACTTGCCAGTTGTTCACTTAAGAATTCTGTGCAACTTCTTCTTTCTTGCCATTGTTATTTTTAGGACTGGGTGGAACCTATCTTATCATATTTCAGACTGTGTTATCTTTCGGCTTTTGTTGATGTACTTCAAATTTTATAAATTTATAGGAAAAGCAAAATGAAGGCATTAATTCTGGTCGGAGGGTTTGGAACAAGGTTGAGGCCATTGACACTCAGTTTCCCTAAGCCTCTCGTTGATTTTGCTAACAAGCCAATGATTCTTCATCAGGTAAAGCTATTTTAAGTTAATTTTCCAGAACTCTTAAAACTGTTATGCTAGATATGTAAATTAGGGATATGATTTGCTTTTGAATTCCTTCTCTATGCAATATCTGATGTATTTATTCTCGACAACATGGATCTGTCAACCTTTGAAAAATTAGAAGACTTCTCTTTGTATATTATAGATATATGATAAGAAAAAAGCAACTCTTTTTTGTAGGTGCATGAGTGAGTATGGCTTTAGGTGCATCTTTTATGTCTATTCCCATTAGAGTGGCTTGATAAACCATCCTACTGATATACCTTTTAATTTGACTTATTTTTCAGATTGAGGCTCTTAAGGCCATTGGAGTTACTGAAGTTGTACTAGCTATCAATTACCAACCAGAGGTAAGAGTCTTGGCTCTCATTACAACACTTCTTATGCAATGCTTAAAAAAGTTTATATGGATGAAGTCTCTTCTTTGTTTTGAGTCTGTTGATATTTTCTACTGCAGGTTATGTTGAATTTCTTGAAGGATTTTGAAGCAAAGCTTGGCATCAAGATCACTTGTTCTCAAGAAACTGAACCACTTGGAACTGCTGGCCCCCTGGCCCTTGCCAGGGATAAGTTGATAGGTGATTCTGGAGAGCCATTTTTTGTTCTCAACAGTGACGTTATCAGTGAGTACCCACTGAAAGAAATGATTCAGTTCCACAAAGCCCATGGAGGAGAGGCTTCTATAATGGTGACAAAGGTACCTTAATTGACCAAAAAAATATCCATTGCAATCATGTGAGTCCCTACATTTAATTTATCATTTTCCTCTATATGTGTAGGTTGATGAGCCATCGAAGTATGGTGTGGTTGTGATGGAGGAGACTACAGGGCAGGTTGAGAAATTTGTCGAAAAACCAAAGTTATTTGTTGGCAACAAAATCAATGCTGGAATCTACCTGTTGAACCCTTCTGTTTTGGATCGAATTGAACTGAGACCCACTTCTATCGAGAAGGAGGTTTTTCCGAAGATTGCAGCAGAGAAAATGCTATATGCAATGGTCCTGCCTGGATTCTGGATGGACATTGGACAACCAAGGGACTATATTTCTGGCCTGACACTCTACTTAGACTCATTAAAGAAAAAATCATCTCCCAAGTTGGCAAGTGGCTCTCACATTGTGGGGAATGTCATTGTAGATGAGACGGCCAAAATCGGTGAGGGATGTCTCATTGGACCTGATGTTGCTATTGGTCCTGGCTGCATTATTGAAGCAGGAGTTAGGGTCTCTCGCTGCACAGTAATGCGAGGAGCTCGGATTAAAAAGCATGCTTGTATATCTAGCAGTATCATTGGGTGGCATTCTACTGTCGGACAATGGGCTCGAGTAGAGAATATGACTATCCTTGGAGAAGATGTCCATGTATGTGATGAAATTTACAGCAATGGTGGTGTTGTTTTGCCTCACAAGGAGATCAAGTCAAGTATTCTGAAACCAGAGATTGTCATGTGAGTTTAATGTTCAAATTGGTTCTGAAGAGGTAGTAAGTTATCGAGTCTGGAATATGTTTGTATGTTTGTTTTATTGTTCTTTATTCAATTCCTTTTTATTCTCCCTACAGTGTACAAGTCAGTTTTTCCTTTAAAATGAGTGATGCCATTACAAGTTATAAGGTAAAAATCTTTGTAAGGGGCATAAATTTGGTCTTTTGTGCAAAAGTTGTGTATTTTTAATGTATGGTCACTATGGTGTGTATAGAAATAAATTATTATTTGTTTATCTCCTATCATTGCAACTTGACAAGTGGGGCACCCTAATATAAATGATTAGTTGGTTAATGATATCTTGGAAAACTAGTCATGTGGTGTGTTTCGATGAGTTATTCTGGTGTCTGATTGTCTTGACATGATTAAGTTTTCCTTCAGTTTAAGTTTGTGTTTGTCTAATGGTTCAAAGAGAAGGGATGGTAGTAAATGGGTAGTAATCTTTATTCCACAATTTTAATTCGTTTCCTATATTATTATCATTATTAATCTAATTTATTTACAAAGCATTTTTTGAGTTTAATATCATCAATGCATATTGTCAATGTAAAATTTCTTATGGCGTCAATGCATAATTTGTCATTCATGTGTTACTTTTATTTAGAAGTTGATGATGATTAATACATAAATGATATATGATGTGCTTACCGTAAAAGACACTCTTCAACTGTGAGTGTAGTACACTCATTTTTTATAATGCAGACTTCAATAATTTATGAAGGAGTTTTCACCTGTGAAGATATGCTCTCTGGTAAAGGGCTACAGGTTTCAATGCCCCATTTTTTTTCTGATGTATCTATTTATGTGTGAAACTTATCTCCCTTCATGGAGAAATTACTGTGTAGTCGTGGACCAAGGATTCCAAACACATATATCCTATTGATATTATAAATATATGTAAATATAATTGAATAATGCATAATCAATAATGTGATGTATCTGGGAGTATCTGTCCCAAACCACACAAATTTCTCCGAGCGAAACAGACATATTTTCACACTTGTCTGCATTCCAATATCATGATCGTGTCCCTTATTGGTCATAAATTGCTTCCATGGATCCAAATGGCAAGTATAATATAGCACAGGAAATTACAATGAACTGTTAGTGCCAGAGAAAACTCATCTGCAGTAAGGTCATGAACACTATCACTTCACATGTTTAGAAATTAGAGTAGACACCTATCTTGAAGGAAACTTCAAATTTGTCCAATGAGTCACTTCTTCACTAATTTCAGCACGTCACCAACAAGATGCAAAGAACCAGTCACTAGGACCTGATGCATCAACCAAGCCACATAAAGGGTAATCATTTTTATATGAAGATTTATAATTGTATATATTTCAAGAGCTATTTGTAGATATCCATATTCTTTTCTTTACCCTGCCTATGTACTAGAAGAGAATAGATCAAGTCTGACATGTAGAAAAAGATAGTGAAAATTTTGAGCCAAAATTCAGAATATAGTATATACTATATATACAATCTTGCATCAAATCTTTCAAGTAAAAGAAAAACTAGTTTAAAATGAGACCTAACTGTGTGAAAACATAGAATAACACATACCAAGTGCACATTATATAAGAATGAATTTTATAATTAGATTTCTTATCTTCTGATGTGAGTAATCACAACTCTCCGGCGTAATTTATGTTACCTGAAAACGAACTGATCGGTTTTGTTGCACTCTGTCCCGGATCCATTTGATAGCAGCTGGCAATGAGGGAAACACAGCACTATGTTCACAATTACTGGCACTCATTTCCACATCATCTTTTAGCTCTTCAGAATCAATCTCAGTACTTTTACCTGCTAAGTCAACAGATTGGTCAGAAAATTTTCTAAAGCTCTACAACTTAAAAGTCATGTCGAGGAAATAAAAATGCAAAAAGTTGGGTATTAAGAAGGCATTTTGCTATTACTCCACCTTTTAATAAATCTCAATGAACCCAAAAGAAAAGATAAGTTTAGAAATGAATGTATGTGAGTAATGAGTGTTGAAGAGGCTTGATGGTGTAGAGTTAATCATGGGCCAGATTTATGTCATAATGAGGGGATATAGTGAGACAAATGTTGGAAATCAACTCCAAGGCCACTGTAAAGCTTTCATTACATGAAGATGAATGCATCAAAATTTAAATACATACATAACAAATGTTTATTGATCAATACCTTGGTTATCTTGCATGAGATTTTTCCACACTCTCTGAAGGGTGAACTGCCATGACAGATCAACATTAGGATCACTCAGTGTTAAAGCCTGGGATCCAACTTTGTTATAGACAGATAAACTTGGTACAAAGAGGGCCTTCTTGAAGTGGACACCTACAATTTCAATTTACTTGTATCTTTATTCCATGGATAAAGAATAAAGAAGTAAAAATTGCTACTGAAAAAGAATATTTTGCATACTTTTCTACCGACGGAGAGAAGTAACCACAGAATTAATAGAGGAGAAAATCACTTTTTTGCTAAATATTACTAATGTATCAAGTTATTTTAATTCATTACTGGACTAGACCATTACTGGGAAATTATGTTCTAGAAAAGTCCCGAGACTACTCACCATGATCAGCACATGTTTTCATCAGGCGAGGAAGAAGCATCTGAGGATCTCGTACTGGCAAACAATTGAATAGCAATATCTGCAAGTAAATCAATGACTTCAACTCAAAAAAAGTTCCATGAAGCACGTCAATTTTATTTATAAAAAATAGTAGCTGTTCCACTCTTATCAGTGTGAGAAAAGGGCCCATGAGTCAATAGATGTGAAGCAAAAACATAAAAACTGGGTGTGTTCTATAGAAGATCGACCAAAGGTCGTCAAATATCAATCAGGAAAAATGTCCAAACTAACTAAAATTAAAATGCACACAGATAACAAAGGTGCAAGTATAACTCCTTTGCCAAGAGTAAAGAGTTTAGATACACCAAGTCCCAATGTCCCATGGCTGATTTAGTTAAGATAATGCTAGCTTTAAACTGAAATCTGAATAGAAGATTATGGTAAGTTTACCAAGAAGATGATCAATTCACCCGTCTCAAGTTAAATACTTCAGAAAGAAAGGTCTAGGAAGTTTGAACAAATTGATAATGTTTACTATAATGGTTCCTGATTAAAATCAATCTTACAAGCCTGAAGATAAAATTAAACACTTGACAGTCTCCCCAAATTGTGATTATCTAACTGAGGGCATACTAAACATTAGTTTTTCTTATTTTCGTTACTTCGCAAGTTTCATATTGACATTCTTAAAACTTCTGTGCTTGGTCAACAGAATAGAAATTGCAAAACTTTATTTTATAGTGACAGATCCAACTTCAGCTGTTATTTTCTCAGCTACATATATAATATTTTAAATATGCACTCTACCTGAATGGATTTTCTCTGGACTTCGCTTTCACCATTATGAATCTTCACTGCTTCATCAGGTTGCTGATGAAACAAGGTCTGATCCAGGTTGTATTCCTTAATTGCAAGAGAGAACCACCTTGCACATACTTCCATGCTTTCTGGACTATGAGCACCATCTAAAAAGAAGACAAGTTCATTTGGTTTTTCATTATTGATGTGTTGGTCGGGAACAATCTGAGCCCTTCCTTGCAAACTTGCACTTGTTAACCCTTTTATGATCGGCTCTGGCAAAGTATTCTTCATGCAGGTATATAGACTACTTCAGCAGTAACGCATAAAAAAGGAGAGAGAAAAGAGTGTAAAAAGAACCACTTTTAAAACTTACAGTTTGTTCTAAATCAGTGTCTCCAAGATGTCCTGTCCTTTTCAGCCATGTAGAGCACAATGCAACGGCAAGACCAGCATTTAGATACTGGTGCTCACCCTTAAGACCAAGTGCTAAACCATTTAGCAATTTGGCGTCTAATGGGGGTGCGACTTGAAGAGGTACCTGAAGTTAGCAAGATTTGCTCAAACATTTCCTGAAAAAGCTGCTGAGTTGAATTTAAAAAGTGCACAAAATGTGAAGACTGAAGACACACCCTAATCAAATGCCACATGTATATAAGGCATGCAGAATTAAATTCTCGATATAGAAGTTTTAAAGATATATCATCCATTAACAGAATAATCAAATGTGCTTGCACAATATGCAAAATTGCTATTGAACTCATCACATGGCAAAATAAACTTGGACTTTTGATCTGAAATAAACATGTGCCCAGTTGTATCCTTTTATTTGATTTTAGCATGCCAATTTAATACAGTTACACCAAGTTACCAGCCATTCAAATATATTTCAGAAGAAGCAGAACAAAGTCAAGAAAGAACATACTTACATTTAATAGAGAAGCTTTCTCTTCAAGTACATGCATCGCTTCATCAGGCTGACGCACTGTGAAAGCTGGAATCCGGTCCTACATCAAAATCAAAATAGAAAACAAACAAATAAAAGGACTTCATTGGGAAGAAAGTGCAGATTATTGACACATGACAGACTTCCAAAGTATTTTTCATTATTGAAAAGAAGAAATATTTTACTCCAAAAAATACCTTGAATATGCCAGCCTTCTCACCAGCAATTTCTCCAAGAGTATTTCCTGTTGATAAATCCAGAAGAAGTAAACCAAAGTACCCAACTGACTGAATAAATCAGTGACATTGCAACATTATGTTCAATCATACTCTAAGTAAGAGATTGTATCAATTTTAAAAAGACATATTTTCATAAGCTATATGTATGCATTAAATAAGTGATCACCTAGAATCTCCATGTGGTCATACCCAAGGGATGTTATACCACAGACAATAGGTTCTCGAACCTGAAATATTAACATGTCAATATGAGCTCGTTCGGTCGTTCCTACATATTATCATAGTAACTTCGAAGAAAATATTAACACAAATACCAAGATTCAATACTCAAGCAGTCGTATAGTGTTAGGGACCGATAGATTTCTGCTGAAATGAAAACTATGCATACCACATTTGTTGCATCATATTTGCCACCTAATCCAACTTCCATTATAGCAACATCTACCTGCACAAATATTGAAAATAAAGTAACTTTAATTCATTAATAACAGCATACAAGAAAATAGTGTATCATTATCTAGAAAACAATTTTGCTTAGAAATTTAAAGCAAAGGCATCAAACCTTCTCTGCTGCAAATATCTTGAAGGCAAGTATAGCAACGAAGCGAAAATAGTGAGGCATTGGAATATTGTCATCAGTTTTTTCCTGTGCACCATATGAGAAACCAGTTATATGAGTACTATGAGCAAGCACATCAAATAAGAAACATTCTCTTCAGAGATTGTATCAACATTTCTAAGTGATCACTATGATGACCAGGCTTAAATAAAGCTAACAATATGGTATTATTACTGTTATACAACAACATAATTGTAATTATTGTATTAAAATTGTGTTGCTCTTTTTTCATTTTGTTTTGTTCCAGATGACATTCAAATTGATAAAGCCTTAACAGTTTCAGCTTCAAGTTCAACAGTCACAAATCACAACCTTTTGTCCCTTTCTCAACTAAATGATATTCAAGACCCTTTTTCATCATATGCTTTACAAGCTCACACTAAATATTTGATTAGGGCACCATCAGGCTTAAGAATAATAATAATAATAACAAATATTATTAGATGATATAAGATAGAACATACAAGAAGAGGATAAAATATCCCTGTGAAACAAAAAGAAACACCTAAAAACTAATAAACAGGGCCATCATGCCTAACTATTTCCTCTTCCATCACAACTATCTTCTGAAGTCAATGCAACTTAGAAGAGAATAATGGAATTGCTTCAAGACTTCAACAAAATTAGCTTATCCTTTTGTCATTCTTAAGACTAACTGGAAGACTTGTTTGTAGAACTTCAAAGCTAAAGTTGGGATAAGCTACCAGTATACAACTATAGTAGAAAAACAATTTGGTTCTGGTTCAAAATAAAAGACATTCAAATGAAGTGTACATGCAGAGAAACGTACCTTTAGTCTATCATAACACCACCAGAAATATGCTAAGAATTTCTCTTCACTGATATCAACACTGAAGAAACAACAAGAATAATTGTAATGAATCAGGGAACAATAGCTATGTTACAATAAAGGCACCATGCAAAGTATTTTACAGGTCTGTGAAATGTAGTAAGAGAACAAAAGTACAAAATCTAGGACTAGTACTAAAGTGTAAAGAATAACTTTGTACCAAAACAAGTCTAGTTTTAACAAAATTATCAGAATTCATAAATTTAATTGGTAAGCACCCTTGATAAAGCAGATGACAGACACATAATCAAGATTGAAGAATTCAAAATTGCCCATTCAAATTAGTTAACGAATTCAATATGAAAAGTGACACGAGTTACTGGTGATTGATGAATGCATAGTAAAAGCCTAAAAGGAAATAAAATGAGCATATGAAACACTCGCCCATCTAAACGAAATCTTTCCCGGATATCAATGAGGTGAGGAGATGTGAATAGACCGGTGTGAAAACCGTAGTTACGCAATATAGATTCTGTAAAGGTACATGTAGATCCCTGTGAAAACCAAAGTTCAAAAGAACAACTTTCACCATCACAATAAGCATAGAATTGCTAATCACAACAAAAACAAAAACAGAGAATTATAAATTCATAGAAGCCAGAAATCTCTCTAACAAACTATAAGAGGTCATAAACTACCAGCTACTTATGAATCATTGCAAGAGTTTAGTTGAACCTCTTATGATAGCTTCATGTTAATAAAAAAAAGTACCTTTCCTTTGGTACCAGCCACATGAATAATGTTCATATTTGAAATTGGCTCCTCCAAATCTAGCATCTATGTAGTTTCACACACCATTATTAATATTAGCACTACCAACAAAATTACCTTAACATTCAAAATCAAAACCAATTCACAAACTTTTTACCTTAAGGTACTTGAATAGCACTTCGAATTGATCCTCCAATATGCTACTATCTACACGAGTGCGTCTAATGATTAAAGAGGACAAAACCTCCAATGCTTCTTCATAAGGAGTCAAAGATGAAGAGTTTGGGGACCCATTACCACCCTCTGGAAAATAAATAAATAACATAAAGATCAAAACTTTAACTTGAATTGAAGTACCCAGAAGCTAGAAATGAAGATTAGATTGAAACGAATCATATCTGAAAATTGAAAGTATATTAGTATACAAAGAGATCATTAGGGAATAGCACCTTGTTCAGACATAGTGATTGAGGATTTTGAAATCTGAATCAAACAGTGAAGAAATTGTGAATGAGAACTGAATGCCAAAGGGTATAGAAAGAGTTGTCTCTTGTGGTTTGCGTTAGTTTAATTGATTGAATAATAAAAAAATTGGATGATAATATAAAAGTTTTATATATCGTCAATCAATCTCTTGATATGATAATAAGAATAATTAAAATTATATGTATTCTTTTGTCTACAGCAATCTATAATTGTGTTATTTAATAGAGAAAGACGATGTATAAGATTTATACATTGTCATTGTATCATCCAATAACTGATGTTCAATTATTGTTGACTCTATTCAATATGATACATGTATACATTATAAGCTTCAATTGACCATAATGTGATGCTCACAACATATGATTGTAAATTGAGCTTAAAGCACTAAATGCTATTTCCATGTCTTCCTAGTGTTTTACTGTTTTTTGGTAAAAAGAATTCTCTTAATTACATTTATCAGATGAGATGTTTTTGACAAAAGTATGTCATATTAAGGCAGTAACCAAATTCATATTCATGCTTATTCACAACATAAGAGCTCGCACATACAAAACTTCTTCAAATATGTAAGTTTAGCACATAAATATCATTATATAAACTATTGAAGAGAAACTGAACATGAATCACATGATGCTGACCAACGTTAAATATTCATCAACTGGTTTTTATCATGCCAAGTTATAATCCGTCAGTTTGAGTATATTTGTGAGTTGAATTTTAGAATGAAAAGAATAGAAATGTTCATTTGTAAGCTATAAAATACATTTATGATATTAATATTTAAGAGTAATGATTATCTAACTAAATTTTATTATAAATCATTATAACCAAAAAAAAATATGACATATATCTCTTGCAAAGCAATCATTAATAAATAAATTACTTTATGAGATATCATTTTCTTTCTTTAAAGGAGAAATATCATTTTCCAATATTTAAATCTAATCCGCTTTGTTTTAAAGGATTTAAAGCCCATCTACCATCAATTTCATACCATAATTCGTTGGTCATTTGATTTAGTCAAATCTAGGTACATGTACTAAGGTATGCTAATGAATTTGACGGAGGAATCCTCTAAAATCCAGTGTAAATTGAACCGGTTAAAAATTATAATAATGCAGCATTTCTTATTTAATCAAGGTGTATTGAAATTTAAACCCACTTTACTAATCAACTGCAGGTATATTAATACTTTATCAATTTAGATTTGAATCCACTTTACAGGAGCATTATCCTATAATATAAAATCTTAAAACCATCTAATCCATCTAATCCATCATGCATGTAAATTTGATTTCGTATCTAATATAATATTTCAAAATTCATAACTAATATTCCAAAATCAATTAGCCACTTGACTTAAATCTCTGACATAAAGGCAAACATTAACCAATGTCTCAAAAGAATAGCAGTAAAGTGAAAATAGTAGCTTAGGTACCACTGCAAAGAAATTTTCACATTTTGAATAGTTTTTTTTTTGTTGCAATTTTTGAACATCTTTTTGGGATAGAAAGAGGGGTTATAAGATATAGATCAGATCAACCAACAATTCCATAATTGGAAAAGTATAATCTCTGTACATTTTCAATAACCCTATTCCATAATTGGAATCTTATATATTCACATCAATCAAAGCATTTGTCTGAGCTGTTGGTTTTCCTTGCGAAGAGACTTCACTTCATTTAACAACTCAGCTTGGTTTTCCATAATAGATTTCATCACACTTGACATTTCCATCTGTTCAATGTGATAATTAATTAGGAGAAGAATTTAACAAAATTGAAATAACCAATTAATTCTAGATGCACACCTCTTGCAGATGAAACTGTCTTAAAATTTCAATATGAAGGTTTCTCATGTCCTCGTGTATGGATTTCTGAAATGAATCTAGGGTTTCTTCCAGGGTTCGCTGAAAAAGCTGAAGCGTAAATGAAGATCCTTGTTGTGCATCTGATTGAGATGCTTTGTGTTGTGAAATTACCCCCTGTCATAAATTTCACAAATCAATGAACATAAGACTATAGCAACTAACATAAATATGTATTACCAGACGTAACGGATTCTATAGAAAGAAAAAGAAAAAAGGATTATGATAATGGATTCTACAACTAATTTACATTCTGAGTGACACCAAAACTAAAACAATGTATATCAACTAAATCAATGTATGGCCTGTACTATGATGGAGAAGAGAAAAATGTTCTAGTCTCTTCTAAAAGCAAACAATATATGCAATGCAATCATGAGATCTGATTAACTTGTATATATTAACGCACATTTGTTAGTGGTAGTGAGCTTGATTCAAGTGGAGCAGAAGTATCAGACTTTGACAGAAAACTATTTAGAAGTTCTTCTCTGGTTTCGGCGCCGGATTTCTTTATCTTAGGTGAACTGACTGAAAGAGATACTCCATCGCCAAAGGTAGATGTAGTGCTGATTCTTTCCGCATAAGTAGAAAATCTCCGAGGAAAAGGTGACATTCTTGGAGAATCAAGGATTCTTGGGGAATCAATATTAGCTTGTCCGATGCTTGTTTTTGTATTGATGGACAGAGACGAAGAAGTAGAGAACAAGTGATCAGGAAATCCCAACGAAGTCTCTTGGCTTGTAGAAATATCCTTAGAACGTAAGTTGGCATAACTCAGGCTTGAACCTGTATAGGAACCGATACCCGTTGATGAGGATGTACCCTGCAATCCAGAAAACATAGATCCTGCTATTTGACCACCAGAAGCCAACATCCCAAAATGAGATGGTGCATTGATAGGCTGGCGTGAGAAATTATATTTATCAGATAGCTTTTCACCACCCCAAGCTTCTGGAGGAGTTGTGGAAGAATCTTCATTCTTTGAAGATAGAAGAGGAGTTGATCCCACAAGTGAAAAGGAAGATTGAGTTATATCCTGTTTTAAGTAAATATATCGATCAAAATAGGACGAATCAATGAATAAAACAGACATATTCTCAAGCTCGCAGAACTTCAATTAGAAGAAGCATAAACCATCAAAATAAAGATGGGACTTATATTAGTGGTGCAAATAAGATCTAAGATGATTAAAGTAAAAACAACACAACCAACAGTTTGGCAGTGTTCTTGGTCAACAAGGCACTTCTTAATAAAGAGGGAAAATGAAGAAAGAAAACTGACATTTATATTTAAAGAATTCCAATTAAACAGCCTATATCAACAGCCAAATTCTCCCATTGTGAATTATGGAATTCAGGGGCAATACTGTTACGTAGATGACATGGATAGCAGGATAAACAATTTGAGCTTTGAATTGAAGGTATGGTTTTGTATTTCAGAGAAGTTAAATTCAAAATAAGGGCGAAGGAAAAAAGAACCTGCTTGGCATTTGAGCTAGATTTCCAATCTAATATTGGGTGATCAATGCTTACTTCCTCTGAATTAGGAAATCTCCGACTAGAAGATGGAAACTTCATTGATGGTTTTCTATCTGCAAACATACTATCCTTCTTTATTCCATTTTCATCCCATATTGATGGTGTAAATGGCTGAACATCCACAAGAGGGGAGAATACCTCCATGTCATCCTTGACATTATAACTAGAATGCGGAGCATGCAACCTTGACAGTGTTCCAGTTGGCCATAAAGAGTTTCGATGCGGTGTTTCCTCTCCAGCAGACACATTTAGTAAGGCCGATGAAAATTCACTGTTGGAGGCAGTAAGTGAAGATGCTTCAAAGGAGGCACCCAAACGACCAGGATTCCTTGCGGTGGACACCGATGTCGATAGGAAAAAATTTGAAGTAGCTGAAGGTAAAGGATCAGGCATAAGGATTGAATCTTCAACTGCATTCCCCACAAGGGCAGTCTCAGGAGTGCAATTCCTTTCATCAACAATAACAGGTTTTGACCTTTGCCAGCATAAGCTAGTAACAGCCTGTTGCATGCCAAGAGAATTTATAGTAGAATAAGATATTAAATTCACAAACATAAATCAGAGTGCTATAATCAGGGGGTTGTTTTATTCAAAACAATTTCATTTTATAGTATTCTTGAATGACTAATGACATAGGAGTGCACCTTTACTACACACGAAGTACTTGTCAAAGTGATTTAATAGAACAAGAAATCTCTGACTAATGACCCACTGACTTCTATTAATTTGAAAAAACCATATGATTGAATAATAGATTTTGAGCAATAAAAATTTATGAACGTGAAAGAAAAAAGACACGATTAACATAGATTTGTGAAGGAGCAAACACTGGTGTAGCGTTGCTCAATAAACTATGGTTAGAGAACTATGGTGGAGCAAAAATTAGGAAAGCAAGTACTAGCTGTTGATCGGAAACCAAAGAGCCACTAGTGAATCGATCTTGTATATCACTATATCCTATAATGCCAACTTTAACCAATCCCGGTTTGAGAGACATTAAGTACTTTGGGATGCTTAAAGTAGTTTGCAAAGTTTCATAATTCCATGTTAGTCATATGCAAATTTACAAGATAAATCAAGCAAGTGGACAAGTGCTTCCACAACCATTAGTCCATCTTATCAGCTCACAAATACTAAACTGTAGCCAACTGACAGGGAGTGCAATAAACCATGCAAATCAAGACAAAATATTGTAAATGAGGCAAAACTTACCTCTGAACTACCATGAGCATGAAGAACAACGAAAGGTTTTGGTTTTCCACGAACATCATAGAATGCCACATGGCCATTGCTAGTTCCAGCAGCCAGCATCAAACCATCATCTCTAAAGGCCAATGAGGTGAAAGGAGCTTCATAAGATATGCAAAATGATGGTTTTCTAGAACCAGAGTCATAAGTATATAGTTTTTTGTCAAGACCCACACTAGCAAGGATCTGTCAATGGGAGAACAATGTCAGAAAGTAAAAGTATCCTCACTAAAAAAAGGTTACTGATAGTAGGATGAAATGGTCCCACTATGTACATATGTATATAAACTTAAAACAAGCCATGAAAAATGAAACCTTGTCATTGGATGGAGAGAAGCTAATACCAGCAGTTGGTGCAGAATGCTGCTTCAACCATGAAACCTTTTTTTTCAAAAAGCAAAGGGAAAAGGAACAGAAAATATATATTGTCAACTCAAAAAGATCCACTTGAAATCATAATAAAATAAAAAGAAAAGCCGAGAAAGGAAGAACTTGCTACAGGAAGAGTTAATTTTCTGAACTACAATGTTATTTGAAGGTAGTATGAGAAAGATGATAAGAGAATAAGTTATTCTCTATTACAAACCCTAATGGAGAAGATCAAATAATTTCTTCTAATATGAACCAATTAAAATGACTTTTCATAATTGTACAATGTTATAGCATATGCAATATAATTATTAGATAATACTATTGCACACCTTAGGGCTACGACCAGTTGTATCCCACAAATGTACTGTCCCATCATCACCAGCAGTCACTAGAAGGTGACGACTAACCCGAGAATAATCAAGAACTCTCAACATCTGGTCTTACAATTTCAAATATGAGAGATTAGTCCACACACTGATGCAAAGCCAAGCACCAAGAAGTTTCAACAAAGCATAAAAACCTGTTGATTGGGATCTTTGAGATCTGCAGCCCTAGCCCCAGAAGCAAGGTTATGAAGTATAAGGTCCCCACTAAGACTGATAGAAGCCAAATGTTCATCTTTACAATTGTACATTACACCTGTGACAGTATTAGTATGACCCCTCAGCCATTTAATGCAGCGTTTCTTTTGCAAATCCCATATCCTTACAACTTGACCACTTCCTCCAGAACACATGTATTTGGATGCCTTGTTGCTGAAGCTGATAGCTGATATAGACTCCTGAACAGGGGACCAGACAGCATGAAGTAACCCAAAAAGAAACAACTGGAAGTGCTTAATTTTGCAGGAATCATGTTAATGTCAGGACCACTAACACTAAGGAGTGACCAGATAATTAAAGCAGATAAACCAATAGAAAGAACGTTCTTATGAACCATAAGCAACTCTAATTACAACACAAGGCCAGACTAGAATTTTGGCTATTTCTCTGTACCGGCTTAAAAAGTTGAAGCAGATACCAAAAGATGAAACAAAAGTATTAAACAAAAAAGGTGTTGTTGCCTTTGTTGCTTCCTCTACAAAAATTTAGAAAAGGAAAACAGCCAACTTTGACAGGACAGGACAGTTTTCCCCTATGCATAAATTCTTTGAAAAAAGGGTTATAAGACCTTCTTTGAACTAAATTCATTTTACACTTGAAAACACTACAAAATATATGCCAAGAGTTTTCATATACAAGTTTATATTGATTATAACATTGCATTTAGCATGTCTGAAGTTATAAATACAACCACTTGAAACAATGCTAAACAAGGCAACGATTCAGCACCAGTAGACCCCACGTCAGGCTTTTGAACTTTTGCAGAACGTTCATTATTTTGTGTATACACAACATATTCCAACAACAGCAGAAATTACCTCAATACCATCTCCACTACCAGTGCCAGCAACATGAATGGTTCCCATGCTGTTTCCATTCTTATGCCACAATGAGATCTTCTTATCATCTCCAGCACTTGCAACAACCAAATCTGTTGAAGAAACCAAATTCAATAATAACCATAAAAAAGAAGCAAAAATTGCTTAGCCATAGCACATTTTTTTGTTCAGCTTGAGCTCAGTAAGATTTTGACCACAAAATAACACAATCTATACACACTTAACATAAAAAAGAATCATCCTATTCTATAATTTTGAATCTACAACAATTTGTAAAAAAACAAACCCTAGAAATCAAAAAATGAGAGAGAGAGAGAGACTCACTAGTGTGGTTCCATTTCACTGAATTGACTTGATAACCAGGGGAAGAGGTGTAGCTAAGAATGCAAGGATCGCCGGGCTTGACGGAGGCGTCAAAAAGCTTCACGGTGTCGCCACCACTTACCGCCAACAAGGACATTGACGGATCCAAAAAACTTCTGACACTGTCACTACCAAACAAGATCGTATGAAATCAGAAATGGATTTGAGAGATTTAGGTGCAAATTTTTGGGGAAATCGATTTGGTTTTGATTTTTGGAAATGGAAAACCCTTCAACGGTTGAGACTTTCGAAAATTTTGAAGTAAAAGAAGTTATAGAACGTGAGCGCCTTTATATGCATCATTTATCACATTTTTCCATTTATATTTTGTACTTAGGCTTAGATCTGATTTATTATTTAGATGTATAATATAATTTTAAATTGTGTGTTGTCACAAGTGGAAAAGTTTGGGTCCTTTGAGCCATATCTACTTAAAAATTAATAACTTCTCCAATTATCTTATATATAGAGCAGCAGATAAATTAATTTTCTGATCACATAATGAAATTGTTAAGAATTTCCAAAATATGAGTTATATGGATTAAGAAAAGTCTTATAATAAAACTTCTTGAATATCTCTTATAGTTTTGAGCTCCTCGTTAATAACAAGTAGTATAGAGTTGAATGTTCGGTCCAAATAAGTATAGAGCCGAATATTTGATTCCTCATTTTATGTCTCAGTCCATTTCGAATATGTATTGAAAGTCATACTAAGAACATGGAATAAGATGGAGTGTTCAATGGACAAAGGGATACAACTAGAGAATGAAAAATCTATCATGAGCTGTATGGAATAGTGGGGAAGTGAACTAAATCTTCTTGACATTATCAAATACTCCAAATTGTTTCCACTCAAGGGGAAGTGATCATATGTTAAGGACTAACATTTGATGAGAAGATTATTAGGAATTTTCAAGTGTCAACTATGTAGATAAAAGAAGTCTCATGTTCAAAGAGAATATATAAGATAAAATTCATATAAATGATAAGACTCATAAACCTAATACCTTAAGGTTTTTGATTAATGTATATATTAAGATAATTTATATAATTCATCACTTAACCCATTTGATCATATACCTTTGGACTCACCCATTCTTGAGAGAAAATTTGTTTTTTCCATTTTACTACTTAAGTGAGAAGTTTATGTTTATGGAAGAAACATATTGGGTAAAATCCCCACCGTAATAAGTGAAAGGGACAGAAAGGTGAAAATACAATATAAAAATTTGATGTTCAAATAATGAAAGTAATAAAACTTTTAATGTCGTACCATATTGTCTTTGTTTGACACAACTGATTGGCTAAAAAACTAAATACATCCTAAAAATGGTTACACCCTGTAAAATTGGGGATTGAAATGCTGATGAATTAACTTATTGAACCAGAAATGTTTTATTAAACTAGCTAGTAAATATAAAATTATATAAATAGTTTATAAAATATAAGCCTGCTTATAAATCTAGGACTTTTTCTCAAAACCTCATATAACCAACTAAGGTTAAAAACATATTTTTCATAAAAATAAAATCTTTGACTCACTTAGGTCCAAGCTTATAAACCTATAAAAACAAAATTGTAAAGAGAAAGACTCCCATATATAGTTGTAAACATGCATACGAATGGCGTAACCAAATATAAAACGTTCGACTGTACCAAAAATATTAGAGTAATTATACCGACACCCCCTGAGTTTTAGCGAAATTATATAAACTACCCTCACTTTTCTACACCTACACAGACCCCTGATTTTTATACTTTCATTCCATTGATCACCCCTACATGAGAAATAAGTGTAATTTTTAAACAAAAAATGTGATAAATGCAATTAAGTTAAACAAAACATGGTATATTGTGAAGACAAGTCCAAATAATATATGAGTCGTTATATCTTTATTATTTTTGGTTCGTTACTATATAGTATAAGAGTAATTTAAACAATATATCTTTTCTTTAGAATTGTTGATGCATTTTATAACAAAAAATAACAAAGATACATTGATTTGTATATTATTTGGATTTTTCCTCACAATATACCATGATTTGTTTAACATAATTGCATTTATCATATTTTTTTGTTTAAAATATTACACTTATTTATATTTATCATGCAGGGTGATCAGTGTAAATGAAAGTATAAAAAACTAGGGGAGGTTTGTATAGATGTAAAAAAGTGAGGGGTGGTTTGTGTAATTTCACTAAAACTCAAGGATTTAATTAACTCAAAATATTAGCAGTATATTAGCAGTGTTTATGAGAGAAAAGAAAATAATAGTTTGACAAAAAGGAGATATTAAGGTTATTTGTCCATAAAGTAAAAAAAGGAAAGGAGAATAATGCAAACAAGAAATTTTGAAATCTTAAAGAGCTATATTTAAAGAATACAAAATTTGCATTAAAATTGGTGTTTTCAAATCTTGAAATTCTTAAAACTATTTTAATGCAAAATTTATATTTATTCGATTCTTACACAATTGTAACAAAATACATTTTAAATAAAAAATGGAAAAGTTAACGTGATGTTTGAATTACGAGAAAACACAAAGCAAGACATGTTATAGGCTTGGACCATGATATGGCTTGATGGAAAATAAAAGGTTGATGCATATTATTAGTCATCTTTTTCATCTACTACAGTATTTCTTCTGATAAAAATAAGTTCAAATAAAAAATTAAAATCTTCAAAGCGAAACATAAAACTCAATAAAAAAATAAGAGAGGAGGCATTGGAATCCACACATTTAACTTTTTTATACAAGATATAGATAAAGATATAAATTATGGCGGTGGATGAGTTAAGCAAATGGCCTACTAATAATTGAGGCATAACCATGTATAAATTCTTTGGTAAGAGCACAGGATTATAGTTAAGGTAATGGAGATGAAATGTTGAATTCCATTGCAAATATCAATTTTAAATGTCCCTTCTTATAACCTTGTATTTTTTTTTTTAAAATTAATCATATTCATTGAAACGTTTTATTATATCAATAAAAGGAACAGAACTTACACATACATTGGTTTCAGTTTGAATAAAATTATTATTCCTAGCCCTTAAGATAAAATATTAAACACATTCACTACATCAAATATCCAAAGCAAGGTTGTTAAAGCATAGAGTCAACCTTGGAGCAAAAGGGTGGGGTAGGATCGTAGAAGCGGTGGAGCATAACACGAAGCATAGCTCTACCTAAAATACAATGTTACATTAAAAAAAGACACGGTTGAGAAAGTAAACAAAAATGTTCAGGAGGGAGAAGAAGGAAAGTGGGGATGGGTTGCCCTTCTGTTTTAAAAAGGGGAGGGAAAGTGTTTTTATAAAAGAGAAGGGAAGGTGAGGGTTGTAGTTGGATTGAGCTGGGCAGCAAATGTTTATAAAAGAGTAGGAAAAGTGAGGGCTAAATTACTAAAAGCCCCATGCTACGTATTAAAAAATAAGGGCAATAATAACTTCTTATTTGTAAAATTAGGGTTTTCCTTCGCCAAAACAACTTGGAGCGGGTTCTGACCCACAATTTGGAGAAGAAAACCAATGCTCTTCAACCCTACAGCAGTGACGGCTCTCTACACTGCTAACCATCATTTTGTAGCGTTGAGGGGCTGGCAACCTCCAAAAACGGAAGTCTTCTTCCACAACTCGAAAACGCGCAACGATTCTACGATTCGATGCTCCAACACGTCGCTCTGCCACTGGTTCGCTTTTCTTCCCGTTTCAACACGGTTTCCACCATGAAAAGCGTTGAATCGTGCGATTCAACGCTTTGGAGCACGCTTTAGATAACCATGATGCTAAGGTATTCCATTGTTTCATGGGTCAGGTTATCATGGTTAATGTGACAAATAAAATAACATGGTATGCTGACTCACACAATGTAACTTGTCTCTTGGGTTGAGCAAAGAAAAAGCCTTATGTTACTTGGAATCCAAGCAAAAAAAGCCAAATATCAATATTTCTGTATTCTGATAAGAGAAAAAAGTATCTCTTCATAACATGAAATAACTTATCTCCTCCCTCCAGTAAAAACATGACATGTGAACTGTTTTATTTAGTTTTAGAAATATTTTTGTAGAAAATAATTAATTATGACCCGTGTGATGATTTTATTGGCTGGAAGAGATAACTTATATCCTTATCACATGAGATACATTATTCTCTTATGATAAATAGCATAAGATCTTAATCTAACAGTGCAAAATACAAACCAACATGAATCCATAAAATCCAGCAAAAAACACCTTTTCAATAAAATTGGCTAGAATCATCAACACAAGCTGCTTAACTGCTTCATGAATGTAAATTGATAGTCTAATACAATAAGAGACCTTTCAGTGCAAAGGATGTCATTTCAAAGGGCCATCTACAACACATATATGTACATATTGTGTTGTAGCATAATTATGAAAAAACTAAAGAAGAAAAAGAGAGATAAAAACCTCTTTGCTTTATGGTCATCCAGCAATGCTTAATAGCCTATAACTAGTAAATTATGCTCACTGTCTGCTTGGATGGATAAGGCATTAATTAAAGATGCTCTTTGTCACCACGGAATGGATAAAACTCAAGACCAGATAATCTAAATCATCTTCTGATTTTAGTTTAAGTCGACAAATCAGCGAATATGCCTGCACCAGAGGAAATAGAAATAAAGAGGATAAAGGTCAATAACTATGATGCACCAGCTGGTGAAATCACAAATTAAGCACATGATTGGTTTAACATGAATACATAGAAGCAAAAAAAATAAAGTAGTTTCCTTTTATCATTCAAGAATACTGACCGAGGAGATTCCCTGCTGTGTGCCAAGATAATATAAGAAAATCAATACCTTTGACACTCGGAAAATATTCAGGTACACAAAAAAGTGGAATATACATACTTCAGTTTTGACCTAGTTATTTTCCAAAATACAGAGAATTTTGAAGAAAAAAACTGAAATTATTACTTGAAGAGAACAACAAAACAGAAGAACATTCATGAGGCATATTATGAAAAACCACACAACAAAGCAGCCTCTAAATATCACTAGGTTTGTATAGTTTTGGAATGCCGAATGAAATGTCCAAGTTTTCTGACTAAAACCACAGACAGGTGATGTTATATTTGCATGTAGTGCTTCCTAGAACGGTTTTATGGACTATAGAAAGCAATGAAATATTGAATTCGCAACAACCAGCAAGAGTTTGATTAGTTAGCCACAGAAATTTTGGTCGACAATGTCACGTTTTCCAATATGAATACTCTCATACATTCTAAGGCAAGGTCTTCGATTTTTTCAGGTGGGGTGTGTGCAATGGCAGTCAAACTAGAGGATGAAAACTCAAATTGAAGAAAAAGTTTCCTATGGGAAAGAACTGAAATATATGACCTTTTTAATCAGAAGGGAAAGAACTGAAATATACTAAAATAAATCATACTAAAAACATGTTCCTAATTAATAATCAAGATAACGGTACTACAGATTCTAGAGGTGATCAAAGTTGGAGGCCATAAAAGAGTCATCTTTCACAAAATTGAACTAAAACATGATGCCAAAAATTGGGTTTAGTCAGTTTGGTACGAGAATCAATAAGAGATGATAGGCAAACAATTACAGGCCAAAGAAAAATCCTGCTTATAAAAGATGGGGTATGTTCGTGAATTAGGAAAGCCTTGCAATTTTGTTCTATGCTGATGAACAACATGTAAGCAACCAAACAAGTATACTGGAATTATGAAGAACGATAACGAAGAAGAAAGAGAAGGAAGAAAGGTGGAGTCGAACAAAAATCACTTGATGTAGGAAAATCAACGTGTTAAGTAGAAAGGAAAGAGGTGGAATGTTAAATTAGCTAAAACTCTAGGGGGAACCTGCCACGTATTAAAAAGAGGGTCAAAACATGTAGCGGGTTGTGACCCGCAATTTGACCTATGATTCTGCTGCAGCTTTACCTGTTATGAGCAATACAGCCATCTACACCACTATCCCCCATGGCATCACGGGGAATGGCTGAAAACATGTGACCCTCTGTTGTTGCACGCTATTGACTACCTAGATGTATAATTTTTATAAGTAATCAATGCAATCCCCCACCATAAACATGACCAAAGTATACCTTTCTTTCATTTTTGAAAAGCAATAGAAAACTTTTATGAAAGGAAAGAAATATTCTAACTTTGCAACAAAAAAAAAACTGAACGGTTCCAATACAAAAACCAGAAATCTGAAATTAACAATACTGCACATTTTAAGAATATAAGTTCAACTAATGCACTTATAATACCATGAAAACAAAAGAAATGATTAACAGACCATAGTTGATTAAGGAAAAGTGATGATCTTTGAACCATCACATTTTGTTTGGCATCATGAACTTTGTCCTTTTCTCTGCAGGCTTGAGAATCTGGAAAGAGCACATCAAGTTTTCATCCACACTCATCATTGCACCAGCATTGTCAAATTCACCACAGTAGTTTGGAGCTGAAAATATTGTAACGAGTTGCCGATCTGCAAAGAATTCATACCCATCCTCTACAACCTATAGAAAAATTATAATATCAGCTTCTAGAGAAGCACCAAAAGTTTCCCATTTTATTGGAGAAGAAAAAATGGAAGGGTGACAAGAGGTGAAAACCATAGAGTGACCTGATGAGCACGACAGATCAGGTCCAAGTCATGCTTTGCCAAAAACTCAGCCACCATATCAGGGCCAAAGGTGAAGGAGACTCCTCTGTCATTCATACCCCAACCCTTCACATCTCTACCAGGATCCGACCAAAGCAAATCACAGAGCAAGCCAGTGTCCGGGATAGCAATCGGACGGGGCAGATTCCTGATTTCATCCAAGTGTGTAAGTTCAGGAGAAAGACCACCATGCATGCACAATATTTTATCATCTATGAGGGCTGCCACAGGAAGGCAGTTAAAACAGTCTGTAAAGGCTTTCCAAAGCCTCACATTAAACCTTCGTTTACATTCATCGTAAAATCCATATATTCTGTTAATGGAAGCACACTCATGATTCCCCCTCAAAAGGAAAAAGTTTTCTGGATATTTGATTTTATATGAAAGCAAAAGACATATGGTTTCTAAGCTCTGCTTCCCACGATCCACATAGTCTCCTAAAAAGAGATAATTAGCATTAGGAGGTAAACCCCCATACTCAAAGAGCCTTAACAAATCACTGTACTGCCCATGAATGTCCCCTGAAAAAGAAGAGAGATATTTCAACCATACCAGAAATAAAAGAGTACAGGCAACCCAGAGTACAGACACAGTAAGCTTAACAATAATCAGCAAATCAGATCACGAAAAGCCAAGGGAAAATATGTCTAAAGATGAAGCAAAAACATAAAAACATTGAAATACTACCTGCATTGGAGATGAATAACTTAAAATATGGACCAGTATTTCAAAATCAGTGGAAAGGTTAAACAAAGAAAGCGATTTAGACAAGCTTAAAACAAATTCCTGAAAATTTCTCAGATTTGATTTGCCGTAAGAAAATTTTACCCACGATTATAAGACCTACAATGTCATGAGACTGAATGTTGGCGGTAAAATGTGAACAAGAGAATAAACTCAATATAGCATAAACGAGAATGTTGCAATGGATAAGTGAACACGCTAGACAATATAGGATTATGAATGAATGCATTATAGAGAAAGTTGAGGTAACTCCTATTGTAGAGAAGATTATAGAATCGTGTCTTAGGTGGTTTGGGTTGTCACCCAGAAAAAAGAGTTCAACTGTACCAAAAAGGAGTACAGGCAAACACCAAATAAACTAAACTAAACAGCAATCAGCAATCTACAACATGAAATGCCCAAGGCGCATGGGCAAAAAAGAAAAATGTTGAAATATTACTAGCATTGCAGATAAATGTGGAAATGTTAAAATTACATACATAAGATTAAAAACAATTTTTCACAATCCTCTCCTCCACAATTTTGTAAGCCCTAAATACTACAAGGGGAAACGCCAAAGGTAAGCATGGCAAACATGGTCTGTAAAGGCTTTCCAAAGCCTCACATTAAACCTTCGTTTACATTCATCGTAAAATCCATATATTCTGTTAATGGAAGCACACTCATGATTCCCCCTCAAAAGGAAAAAGTTTTCTGGATATTTGATTTTATATGAAAGCAAAAGACATATGGTTTCTAAGCTCTGCTTCCCACGATCCACATAGTCTCCTAAAAAGAGATAATTAGCATTAGGAGGTAAACCCCCATACTCAAAGAGCCTTAACAAATCACTGTACTGCCCATGAATGTCCCCTGAAAAAGAAGAGAGATATTTCAACCATACCAGAAATAAAAGAGTACAGGCAACCCAGAGTACAGACACAGTAAGCTTAACAATAATCAGCAAATCAGATCACGAAAAGCCAAGGGAAAATATGTCTAAAGATGAAGCAAAAACATAAAAACATTGAAATACTACCTGCATTGGAGATGAATAACTTAAAATATGGACCAGTATTTCAAAATCAGTGGAAAGGTTAAACAAAGAAAGCGATTTAGACAAGCTTAAAACAAATTCCTGAAAATTTCTCAGATTTGATTTGCCGTAAGAAAATTTTACCCACGATTATAAGACCTACAATGTCATGAGACTGAATGTTGGCGGTAAAATGTGAACAAGAGAATAAACTCAATATAGCATAAACGAGAATGTTGCAATGGATAAGTGAACACGCTAGACAATATAGGATTATGAATGAATGCATTATAGAGAAAGTTGAGGTAACTCCTATTGTAGAGAAGATTATAGAATCGTGTCTTAGGTGGTTTGGGTTGTCACCCAGAAAAAAGAGTTCAACTGTACCAAAAAGGAGTACAGGCAAACACCAAATAAACTAAACTAAACAGCAATCAGCAATCTACAACATGAAATGCCCAAGGCGCATGGGCAAAAAAGAAAAATGTTGAAATATTACTAGCATTGCAGATAAATGTGGAAATGTTAAAATTACATACATAAGATTAAAAACAATTTTTCACAATCCTCTCCTCCACAATTTTGTAAGCCCTAAATACTACAAGGGGAAACGCCAAAGGTAAGCATGGCAAACATGAAATATTACTTGCATTGCAGATGAAAGTGGAAATGTTAAAATGACATACAAAAAGCTTAAAAACAATTTTTTGACAATACCCAACAATTTAAAAACCCTAAAACTAAGAGGGTTGCCCACATTTTCTTCTACCCCTAGCAACCAAAAAAGATACCCAGAAACTAAAATCACAAACTTGCAACAAATAAACGATACACAGCACCATCCAATTAGAAAAAAATGTAAATTTTAAACCCTAAGAGCAATTATGAAACAAAAATGAGAAATGGGTATACCACAAATCTTAATGGGGGCTTCGAGTTCAAGCAAATTAGGTTGGTGGAGGAAGATATCTCTAGAAGCAAGACAAAGTTGTTTGATTTCGGATTCGGAGAGTTGAACCTGTTTACCGGGTCGGGCCAATCGGACCTCCGTGAGTCGCCGGATTATGTCGTCCAACACCGCTTCATCAATCCCTATTTGTGTGCTCATCGCAAATTCGGTAATTATGAACCCTTTTTCTTCTTCTTCTGAGTTCTTATGTTCTCACTTGTGAAACCAACCAAGAAAGAAATAGGACTAGTGTCTTTTCTTGGTTTCTTTTTGCTCTTCCACTCTTCTTTTTTTTTTCTCCATTCTCATTTTTTATATTTAGGGCTTGGGAAAAAAGTTGACACTTTTTTTTTGCCTTTAATAAATTAATTGCGTACTTTTTTGAATATTAGTACTTTTTATTTATTAAAAATTATTATAAATTAGAAAAGATAATGAAAACAATGCACATGGTTCAGCCAAAAGATGATGCTTAAGACTATAGTATAAAAGATCATATGAAACGTGTTACTTTTGGTCCAAACTTGACCAAAAAAATCAGTACATCAATGTCTTGTCTTAAATAAAATGTGTGATATTTGAATGTCATTTTTTATCAATATTGTCTTAGATGTTCTAAACAATCATACCATACTTATATACAAAGATGGATCACATTGCACCAAAGCAAGTGCTTTCAAACTATCTCCTAATGAAATATCTTCCTCAATTAACCATTGAATATGTTATTTGAGATACAATTATACAATTATTTGAGCACATTAAACATGGTATCCTTAATCTGATCTCATAATTTATATATATATATATATACTTGACTTGAGAGATCATTCTCTCACTAGGATACTCTAAAAACCAAAAAAAGTAACCCGGTTTATTTTTGTCAGCATATTGTTTAGGAATTAGGAGTATCAATATTGAATTTACTCTAAACCATGTTTTGGATTCCTCTTTAACATATTTGACATCTCTAAAAGCTTGTTAGTTTGGAATCCACGACTTCATTAGATAGTAAATGAAAACTTATGATTTCTCCATTAACAAAGACTTTGCTTCAGCTTTCAACAAACAGTAATATTGGTTGAATAAAGAGGTAAAGTATGCCTATGACACCTGTACATGGCATTTTATTATAATGAGAAGTACATTTCCAACAATTCTATTTTAAAGTTGATTTCTCATATTAACAGAAGCAAAGTTAATCATAATTTGTATCACCCCGAAATGGATTAATTCTTTATCCAAAAAATGATGATAACGTATCAATGGTTATATCAAAAAAAAAAATACTTGTGGTATGACTGTATAACAAGTCAAGAGTTATTGATAATAAAATTATAATTTGCCAAGTGCAAAGTCTTGGACAATGGAGTATTAATCACCTAAAATGACAAAAATAAGGGATCTAAAGTACTCATGTAAGTGTCATTAATACATGTTAGTTCTCACAAGATAATCTCTCGAGAAATTACAACCGCAAAGCCTTCAACTTCACTTGCTGATGATGATCAAACATAGATATATTGAACAATGGCCTCTGAAAAGCTTTTTCCTTTGAGGCTCTCACTTGCACATTATAACACTTCCATGCTTTCTTTCTCACAGAAAGATAGCAAAAAATAGACCATATCACAAGAGTTGAAGACCCATTACATCTAATATTAAATGTTGTATGTATAAGTAAAACTATACAAGAGAAAATGCAATCCCCTCAGCAGCATTACAAAATTGCCCACCATGTGAATACATTAAAGAAAATGAACTCAATTGGTAAATGTAACTCTAACCCATTTGCATGGGTGAATACCGAATAACTTAATCGAAATTACTTGTAGATGTAGACCATCCTCCAAAGTTGAAGGGTGTAATTATGCAGAACAAATATCTGCTAAAAGCATCTTCAGTGTCTCATAAGTCATAAAACAGATACCTACACCTGGCACCACCTTGTAGTATTCGGGTAAAATTCCTCTATATAGGCCACGCACACCTTCTGTCCGGATGATTTGCCTAAACACACCAAAGAGACCCATGTTATACACACGAGCTCGCCCACAAGCCCCTTCCAATTGCTTCCTCCGCCTCACAAGATCCAAGGGAAATGTTGCTGCATATAGGATAGCAGATCAGTTGAACAGTCAAAAGAGATCTACTTTGATATGGGATTTTATTACTCAACAGTTCATGAATCTTTCTTACCTATCATAAATTATAATAGTGATAAATTAACTAAAGTCTAAACAATTCCAAAACCAATGTTGAAATCAAAAGTCACTACATTTGAAACAAATAAGCCATGCAAAAAAATAAGACTTTCTTATGGTACCGGACAAAGTTGCGAGTCTGCAACATTATATGAGCTAGTCTAAAGAATAGCCCCAGCAAACATATTATAGGAACTATGGGGGGATCTTCTCATGGAAGCATTAAATAAATCCAAAGCATGAAATAGTACTGCTTGCAAAATTGGCACTGGAAAGCTGCAAAGCAATAACAACCTTACTTGAACATGTAATTGCTGTAGCATAGTGGTAGAAAAGTTGCATGAAGCAATTGATGAATGGGCTATTACTAGGGTTTTGCATGCATGAATACTTTGGAGGAAGGTAGTTAGTGTCTATATAATAAAGTTTTGATACAAGAAAGATCAATCCCCCTAATCAACAATATTTGGTTTTTCTCCTATGAAAATATCCCCAGCTCTTTCCTTTGTTATAAATTGATGATTTCATTTATCCATTTATTTATGAGTTTTGTTATATCCTAAAAATTCTCCCATCCGATGTCTTGGGAATGAAAAGGTATTCCATTCTTTATTTAGTGAGTAGAAAGATTTGTATGAGGACTGACTAGAGGATTTAGAATTATTCTTTACGTGTATCCTGAGCATACTATAATTTGCTACCGCATTTTCCATCATTTAGGATTATGATGAAAGCAATAAAGAATAGATTCCTTGTAAACAGATCAACAAGGGCCAAAGGATTTGGATACCGATCGAAACAACAGGTGAAGGTTGCCTAAGTGAGAAGCATACCTCAAAGAGGGCACCTCTCACATTTGGTAACTGAGGGAATGACACAGGTTCATCCAAGTAATGCTACCTCGAGAGGTAATCCACTGCATAGCTTGGGGAGATGTGTGTCATAGTATAAAACTCGGGATGATGGTTACTCGTGCAAGATCTTTAGAAAATAATTGAGTTACAGAAACAACAGGTGAAGGACTTTTTCTTTCTTGTCTTCCTTACTAAGTTCTCAATGCAGATAAAATAACAACTCCAACCTCATCTCTGATTCTAGAGGTCAGTCTGGTTAGATAGTTAGTGCAGTACCTGCACCAAACCCTCTTTCTCTGCATCAAAAAGCATAGTGAAGCACTACATATATTAAATTCATGAATATTGTTGGGTTCCGCAAATTCAATAGTTTGACTGGAGGATTCCAAACTGTAATTTGCACATCATATTCATAACCACAATTGCAAGGAAACACTGTAAGTGTGAAACTGCGAATTGCCAAAAAAAACATTTGTATGCCAAGTAACATCACATGTGCAACATATCAAGAATACTTACCTGACAAAGCACATCAAAGTTAAAATTATCGAGAATATTTTAGACAAGGAACATAAAAAATGCAAGTTCGCTATTCGCCTTACAACCACTCACTTGTTGATGATGCAATGCCTGAAAGGCTGCCGCAGGCTAGACTGACAACAACTGTTGAATCGTCGGATCTGATGTATACAGATAATAATATCAATCTAATGCTAGCTATGAAGTACATGATATAAGGAAAAATTAGAGGTAATAGAGTGCTGAAATAACGTGTGGACTGGTCACCTATGAGACTGCCAAAAGGATCTTAATGTTTCATATACGGAGAAGCTGATTGCTATACTTGGCCCTACAGTCTGCACTAGCACCATAGTTGCAGCTAATTACACAATAAGAAATCATCTACTTTTCATGTAATTTTAAATTGATAATAACAGCATACCAATAGTGTAGTTCCGAGACCCTTATATAGGCCAAGCACTCCCTCTTCCTTGACAATTGTTTGTAAAGCATGCCAGATACCTCTATAGTAGATAACATTTGTCTGCAAAATATTACCATAGCTAATTGTTAATAAGCAGAATATGAATGCCAAATGCATGGAGTCAAAAGGAGAAAAGAACCAAACAAATCAAAAATCTCACCTGGGCAGCAAGCCTTGTTCTTACAAGATCCAAGGGATAAGTAGATGTAGCAGCAGTTATTCCTGCCAAGCCACCACCAACAAAATGTACGCAAAGGTCTGAACTGGCCTTATCCCTATGACCTTTCAGTCCTGGAACCATCTTTAATAACTGTACACATAAAATTCTATCAAATATAAATCAATCTGAGAACAACAGTGCTTTCAAATACAGCTTTCCCTGTAAGATAGTTTAACGGAAATAAGTATATCCGTACGAGTAGTAATGCCAATAACCTTCTTGTAGTGCTCGTATGAATAAAAGTTAACAGAAGAATAAGGCAGGCGGTGAGCAATGGTAACCAGATTCCCTTTCCAGAAAGCTCTAAACCCCTCTTCATGGATAATTCGTGAAGCCTCATTCCACATGCTGGCTTTTCTCAAAGTTGCAACATTTGAATGCATACCTTGAATCTATAAACATTGCACAATCATTTTACAAAATAAAAATATACCAGTTAGAAGCTACATTATCTCATTGTTTAACATTGCAAAGAACACACATAAAATATCCATCCCACTAATATGTTTCGGCGTCATGACATTTCATATGGAAAATTTCTAGTAAAAAGAAAAGAAATAACAAAGAAAATTACATATCCAACTCCTCCTCACAGGAACTACACAAAAATATAATTTTCTAGTTTTCCAGCGTAGAACTATCCACTATCACTAATTTCTTGGGGTAAAGTCAGAGGCTCCAAATAGTATTATTTTTTTTCCTCATACAAATTAATATTGCGTACATCTACCCTACCCAGATTATGATGTCACAGGTTCAAATCCTAGAAATAGTCTCTCTGCTTGCTTGTGGCGTAAGGCTATGTACATCTACCCTCCTCCGACCCCAGTAAGTGGGAACCTCGTGCACTGGGCCGCCCTTTTTATGCAAATGAATACTGCCATCAACCTAAGGACTACATGCTTAAGGGACACAAACTACTTACATGCTTAAGGGACACAAGCTCCTTCCAAAACACATCTGTACAAACAGTACAAAAGTATATGACACAGGATTGGAGTACAAATCACATACTGTAAGAACATATATAGTACACGACCTAATAAGCAAACACGGTTATCTCTCTCAAACAAACTCTATCTCAAAAACTCTTTAATGAGAACATGAGAAGCATAAAATAACAACTTATCACTACTAATTTCAATTCAAGTAGCCATAACAAAACGACCGAGGTTTAAAAAATTGAAATTTATCCATAAAAACATCAAAACTAGACTAAAAAAGCAAAAATTTGGAACCTGAAAGAGGATAGTGAGTCTAGCAAGTGGCGCCGTACAAGTTTTGCTAAGAGCGCCGGCAACACCTCCAGCGAGAAGCTGAGAAACAGTACCAACCTGCTTCTTCTGCGGCTGCACCAACTTCCTTACTCCTCCATCCACCGCCACACCAACCCTAGCCTCTGTTTGCATCTCCACCTTCACTTTCACCACTTTCTCAACAACAAAATTGAACCTCTTATAACAATGAAACGTTTCAAAAGAACGAAACTTTACTATCAGAAGAAGAAGGAATCGTAACTGGGTATGCAGAATATCTTCTCCCTCGTTTCAAACAAGGGGTTTTCTTTCTGTCACGTTTCAATTTCACCTGGTTGTTGAGCTGGTTTCAGCGACGTCGTTTTAAAAACTCGGCGATTTTGAAACGATGTCGTACTAAGTAGGGTTAGTTCACTAGAAAAGTGGTTCTATATGTTGCGGTAGGTTGCACGGTAGTTTTGTGTTCTGCGTAAATCAGATTTGAGTAAAGCGATTACGTGTGTAATTCTAAAAGGTAGAAGGAGTGTTTAGCGTGGAAGCGGATGCATGAGAATATTTAAAGGTATTTTTGATGTGGAATATGCGTGACCTCTACATTAAGTTGAGAATGGGTTAAAAGACAGCTGTGTAAGGTCAGCTAATGTCGGTTTAACCTTGTCTCCTGTTAAAGTTAAGACAGGCGACATGATTTTCGTAATATTATATAGTTTATTTTGTTGTTTCAGGATCAACCGCCCCGTTTTCATTGTGCTTGCAAAAATTTAAGTCGACACAAATATGTTACTTAATTGATAAATAGTATATAATGTTCGTTTTAAAATAGACTAACAGTTATACAAGTAGACTGCCGACGTTGATGAGTAATTTAAAATTAAAAATATTATATAATAAAATAAAAATAAATTAAATATAGTAGTTGGAAGAGAACAAAATTTTAAAAAACTTTGATATTTTTATAAAGTTGACTAAATCATATTACATCATAATTTTTTGAGACATTAAATCATATTATAGCATAATTTATGGAATTTTTTTTCTTTATTTCCTTACAATATGTATGTGGGCTACTCGCATTATCCATTAGAAAAACTCACAGGTTTCGTGGGTAAAATGGTCGAGCAAAATAAATAATGAACAAATTTTATATGTCATGCGGGCAGGTCCACTAGCAATACCATTTTGCAATGTATAATAAATTCTAACAAATAAATTAGTCTATAAAAATAATAAATTGAGTTATCACATCTCACTAAAAAAATTATCAAACAAATTAGGATACCGTCCATGTCCTGGAAATTAGAATCCTAGATTTCCTTATTAAAATTCAACAATATGCTTTACAAATTAGTGGAAATACTATAATGCCATTCCTTTTACTTCAATGTCTTTATTATTTTAAAGATATTCCTTCAACTATTAAATTATATCACTTCAACACCCTCTCTTTTCTTTAGAGTTAACAAAATACATACATTAACAAACGGCCATTCATCCTGTAATAACCATATTTATTCAAGAAATTACATTAAACCCCTAACTATTAAGTGCCAAATTGTTAAGTAAATTCATATGTTTTTGGATACTTAGTGTACATTTATGATGTAATTGTATAAAATTTCTTATAACTTAGTAATCTTGTTCTGTGTAGGAAATTTTATGTGTTTATGTTATTTTAGGATAAAATTTAAGAAAAAAAGGAGAAAAAGAATAAGATTGGTACTTTTGAGCACTGCAAGCCTCGCCCAAGCCACAAATAGGAGAAAAATCACCATATATCACTGTTGTGCTTGCCCAAGCGAGGGATTGTCGCCCAAGCGACAATTGGAGCAAAAATGACCTGATGTCAGGCCTGATCCTCGCCCAAGCGAGGGATCATCACCCAAGCGAGATGCTTGGGGTCTGAAATCGGATCATCACCCAAGCGAGATGCTTGGGGTCTGAAATCCTCTTATTTAGTCGCCCAAGCGAAAATCTCTAGCTTGAGCGAGGGCTTGGAAGTTGGAACTAATATTGGCGGTTTTCGGAAGTCAGAGGGGTCTCTATTCACTTTCAGAACATATTCTGCACGAAAAAGGAGAGGGAAAAAGAAGGAGATTATGATAGAAACCATGGAAACGATTCTACTTCACATATTTTCTTGTATGATTTCATGATTCAGTGTTGCAATAGCGAGAATGAGTGATTAGATCTTGCTGAGGGATTCGAAATGTAATCTTCTAACCTTTGTACTCCTGGATTCGATGCTATTGTAATTGTTATTTGATTTTGGGAAGTTAATCTCGTTCTTAATGCATGAATTTAATTTGCTACTAATTTCTTGTTCTTGGGTTCAAGTTTAATTAGGAAGTTAAACTTGACACTGAACTTGGATCATCTTCCTTCATACATCATTTACTCTAGGAATGGAGAATAATGCATGAATTATTTTTACATGGAACGTAATGCTAGTTAATTAATCAAATATCCAAGGAATTGGTATTTGAGCAATTATCTAAGGATTTTACACTCAATGGATTGATGTGAATGATTTGAATGATATGAATGATATGTGCATCTGAATCAGTAACTTCATAATTCACTTGGAATTGAATCTATGGATGTCATTGGGAAAGAACGATGCATTTCGATCCCAATTTATTTTACTTGCATTTTGTTCAATTTATGATTTTTTACAATTAAACAATTAAACATCAAATTTTATACAAACACCATTGCAAATATATACTCAATTCATTCCTGTAGGAATTAGTGTAAATCCACTCTCCTCCCTAAGGACGATATTTTAATACTTTATCGGATTTTATTACTTGTACGATACGTGTACTTGCCATTCCCTAAATATATAACACTAACTTTTCTTAGAATGTATTATATGATGTCAAAAAGTTTGTAGTTCAAATCACACAACTCGTAAATACAAAATGATGTAGTAAAGGAGTGAGACTCTAGAGGAAGTACTTTCAAATACCAAAGAAAAAGCAATATGCATTTACATTTGTATCCTTTGAATTTATAGTGACATTACATTATTACCCTTGAAACTAGAAGAAAAAAAAAGTATTTTACTCTCCATTAATGGAAAGGAGTCTCACTAGTAGTACATATTGAAAAATGAAGTGTTTTTTTTTGGAACATGCACAAGAACAATACAAAATAGAAGCAATATATTCATGGAATATTTCACTTTCAAATGTGACTATTGAAGGCTATAGAAATATGCATCTTCCATCTAACAGAAGAAATAAATACAAATCTGGCAAAATTAAAGGTAGCAACTACCGAACTAGCTACTATTCCTCATATGTTTTCAGACACTAAAATTTCTCAGAAATCTTGTTTTTCCTTCTCTTTTCTACTTAGTTACCCTACAAATTAGTTTGAGCAACAAGCTTTATTGCCAGTGTTACTTGACATATTTGAGACATTTATAGTAGTTCCATGAGGAACACTAGTAGAACTTGCCTCTTGAGTTGCCAGTGCTTTTTTACTTATAATATGATATATATCAAACAAAATGGTTTGAAATGCTTTCTCAACATTATAAGCCTCCAATGCTGAAGTCTCTAGAAAGGACAAACCTTCTTTCTCAGCCAAACTTTGAGCATCTTCAGTAGACACTGCTCTCAGATGATTCAAATCAGATTTGTTTCCAGCCATCATTATAACAATGTTGGAGTCTGCATGGTCCCTTAGTTCACGAAGCCATCTTTGAACATTATCAAATGTTTGTCTCTTGGTTATGTCATAGACCAATAATGCACCAACAGCTCCTCTATAATAGGCACTAGTGATAGCTCTATACCTTTCTTGGCCTGCAGTATCCCATATTTGTGCCTTTACTGTCTTACCCTCTACCTGCATTATTAATTAAACATGCATTTCTAGTTAGGAATTATGCTGGTAATTACTGGGATAAGGTATCAAATTGATGTGAATTGGTTATTTATTAAGAAAAATACTAAAATAATCTTATACTTTCACCCATCACAAAAAAAGAGCAATATTATCAATTTCAACCTCTCTCAGTTTAGATATGATTTTACTTTGGCCGAAGGAAATATAGAATTATGTTGCGGCATGTCTTATGATTTTAGTGATTGGTTTAGTATCTCCAAATTACCCACAAGTTAATTTCCTATCTGATAAGCTCTCAAACAATTGTTGTAACTTGTGAAACCTGAGATAAATATATTTTTGCCAATTCAAAACAATAGCAATTCCTACTCTCAGAATATACCTATCTAAGTAATCTAATAAGAATAACACTTCACATTAATTAATTATAGTATACCTGAAACCATGAATATGGATCTTTTTTTTCTTAAGTGTAGGGGGTTACAAATGTTTTAATTTGTTGGTGATTTCACTCAAAATTTATGAAATTCCATGTATAATCTTGTGTTGATCTCTCTTAAGTTTTAAATAAATAACAATCGGTGTTAATGTATATACTTTACAAATAAGAAGGGTAGTCAACATTCAACAACAATCACAGAAAACAAATGCAGAAGAATAAGATCATAAATTATACCACATATCAATAGAGAGAAATATAAAAGAAACATGAAGGAACAGAAACCAAATACCTGCAATGTTCTGGTTGCAAATTCAACACCAATGGTAGACTTAGACTCCAAACAAAACTCATTTCTCGTAAACCTAGAAAGAATATTGGACTTTCCAACACCAGAGTCCCCAATCAAGACAACCTTAAAGAGATAGTCGTATTCATGGTCCACTTTGTAAGACATGCTGTGCTTTGATTCCTATAGTAGTTGCACCAGAAAGATAAAAAATGATGGGTTGAAGAATGAAAAGATTTGCAGAGAAATGAAGAAGGATTGAGAGAGAGAAGATTAGGGACATTGCAAGGCCAAGAGGAAACCGAATAAACGGACCACAAACTACTTCGAAACTACCCTACATGCTCCAAAACCAAACCTCCGCCAAACTCGCAACATGTTTTTCTATTATTTATTCATTATTATTACCGGCTTCAATTGGCATTACTAATTTTTTATATACTAAGCAATAAAATGTATATATATTGAGAGATTAAAAAGGATTTAAGAGTTTCTTGGTTTATCAATAATTCTAATGTTGGACATTATTATATATATAACTTTTTTTTTTATTGGGAAAAGAAGATTATATTAATAAAAGATAATTACAAAGGAAAAAATAAAAAAATAAAGCAAAACAAAGAAAGATAAGAACCGATTACACATTCAAATTAAGACAAGATATTGGATTAGAAATTCAATCCGAGTAAGAAAAAGAATTATTACTCATTTGACCATTAACCCAAAGCCAATAATTAACTCTTGCAGCTTCAAAAATCTTATGAAGAGAATGATTGACAGTGTTGAAAACAAAGTCATTTCTAAAAAGTCATGTAGCCCAAGTTGAAGCTAACCAGATGATACTCCAAAGATTTGAACAAGTGTTGTTTGATAGCATACCCATGTGAGTAGTAAAGTGGTTTATGGATTGGAAAGGATGCGTTATGCTAAAGTTCAACCAATTGTAGAATAGCTGTCAAACCGAATAAGTGATATTGCAAGTAAAGAAAATATGATTAGAAGTTTCTGCATACTCGTTGCATAAAAGGTATAAGGGACCTCCTCCATGAGATAAAGGAACCCCCTCTTGTGAAGAGCATCCATTGTACGGAGTCTATCCTGAAAAAGTCTCCAAGCAAAGTTAGTGGCTTTTAAGCTAGCTTATGATTTACAAAGGAGACGAAGATGGTTGATGTTAAGAGCTGATTGTTGGTGATGCTAAGTGAGAAGATCGTAAGCAGATTTTACCGAATACTGATTGGAATTGTCATGACGCCACTCCCACGAATCAGTATGCCATCAAATTGTAGACATTAAAATAGTGGGGCAACGTATAGGAATGGAATCCATTTACTCTTTAATATTATAGGGTACAATATTAAATGAGATGTGGACACATATTCTATACAAATAATTAATAATATAGATTTTAAATTGTTTTTTAATTATAATTTTTTATAAATCAACAAGTTTATTATATTATAAATTCATATTTTAGATAAGGGTCTACTAGTAAGGAATATAAATTTCCTGTAAGTGTGCAAGTTGTTGTGGTTGACAAATAGAAACAACAATCTTACCAAGTCATTATCCATGTTTCACAACCTCTACAATTTTAGTACAAATTTTTCTATCCACAATATATTATTTTAAACCAATATTAATTAATAAATATCATTTTATAATATATTGTGAAGAAAATCTTGTTCCTGACCTTGACACAGTTTTGAAGAAGACACCAACATCACCAAAAAGAAGAAAATGAAGAATATTTATAAAGACAATGAAGATTCAAGCTTCAAGATATTCAAGACTTTTAGTCTAAGTCTAAATAGGTACTTCTATCATATACTCTTAATTATACAATAGTAGTAATGCTCAAACTATTTTTTAAGAAAAAATAAACATTTTAGAATACTTAAGATAATTTTCAAAAATAGTGTGTAACATGTTACCTCATCTAAGTAACAGGTTACAAGTGTAAGAAAAAGTTATTCAACTTAAAATTGATCAAAGTAATCCATTGCTGTCTTTGAGTAACAGATTACTAGAGTTATTAAAGTTGAGTAACGGATTACTCAACTTGTTGTAGTCGATTACTCTAATTCGAAAATAAATGATCAGTGGACAGAACACTTGAGTAATCAATTACTCAATGCTGTAATCAATTACTGAGAGTTGTTATATTAGATTTTCAAATTCAAAGTGGATGAGTTTTAATCCAAAAGACATGTTTTCATTCCAATCAATTCCTACATTTTCAAAGAAACATTTTGTGTGATTGGAAAGCCTATATAAAGGCATTGAAACTCACAATCACAACACAGCATATATATAACTCTTATAAAAATTTCAAAAGCTGTTGCACATATTCTGAAATTATTTTCCGCACTTTTTGCAACAAGTTCTTAAACTTTCAAAGTATATATATATATATATATATATAAATTTGTATAAACATTTAATAGGAGTATATATTATTTAGTAAGAGAAAAAGTCATAAAATATTATAATAAGATCCAACATTATTTATGGAAGGCCAATTTATCCACTCGGATATGTGACCACATGGTAAGCTTCGAGAGGGCCTTTCATGAGTAAAGGTACTGATATTTTGATTTAGAGAATATTTGTAGTTAGTTCCCTAAAATTATCCCATGCATGTCCTTTCCTTATCCATAATTATCCAGAAGTAACCCCAGGAAAATAAGGAAATTCTTTCAGCATCGGTATAGTTATGTTGTGTGTATATATTTAAAGCTGAAATAAAACATGGGCACATTTTTAATTTAAAAAAAATAAGAAGAATAGAGAAACACAAATGTTTTATTTCACATTTTTCCTTTTTTTCTAAAAAGTATGTGTCTATGTTTGATATCAACTTTAGATGCACACATAACATTATTCTCACCATATATAATTTCATATGATATGATTCCCACATATAAAAAAATTCTCCCAATCCCTTTACATGCATATTCCTCCATTAACTTGGTCCACCCTTCATTTTTGTGTGTGTATCCCGTGTGACCTTCTAAAAACATTCCTCCATTTCCTCAAACTATATTTTCTTATCTAATACTCATGCATATCAAGTTCACTGCATTTAAAGGTAGGTCATAAATGTTGGAGAAATATTATTGAATCTTGTTATGAATTGTTTTGGTGAATTAACTCACTTGAGAGGTGAAATCTCATATATTATCACACATCAATTCTAATAAAACAAAAACAACAATAATAATAAATATTTAAAAAAATTAACCGACATATACATGTGCTAACTTCATGTGCTCTCCCACTCCTCTTCTGAACAAGGATAACATCCCAAAAAATTCATTATGAGCTCGTGTCTCAAGTCAATCACATTACATCAAATAATATAAAAGAGTTATTTTTTACTTAATTTTTTTTAAATAATTGATATTTTTTATTGGACTGAGACACAAATACGACAAGTAAACTTCATTCCTTCTCTACCCACTTCCCACCTCTCTATCTTTATGCTTATCTTCTTTTATTTGTTGGATCCAATGCTTTCCCTTATTCTTGTCTTTGGTCGTTAGCGAATATAATACTCATCCAATTACTAGTTTTGTTTGTTGATTGGTAAAAAAAATATCTACGATCAAAAGCTTGGTATATATCTATTAATAGCATAAGCCCCCCTTGTATAAACATGGAGAAGAACAAAAAGAAAATAGTTGAGGGTTCTTCTTCATCAACCATGAACTTTGATTATCTTTTTGGTCCAAAGAAATCCTCCTCTACTTTATCTTCCTCATCCACTCTCTTTGGCTCCATATTCCCGCCTTCATCATATGTATATGCATCACCTTTTCTCATATATACTTCTTCTTTTGTTATATATACTCATGAAGATGGTTATGATCTTATTTATTTTAATTTATATGCATGCTTGTAATATATATGATTATGATCAAGGCAACCTTTGATCAAAGTTAATAGCATCTCTACGTTATATATGATTATATCATACCTGTTTTTGTCTTATATATATTTGATATATCACATATGTATCACACATACTCAACCTTGTTACTTTTTATAACTTGGAAGGTTGGTGGGAGAGATTGGAGAAAGCAAGAGGGCAAAAATTATGGAGCATCAGGTTGGTTCATAAGTATAAAAAATATCAAACTTTTAATTTATATAACAAATTGTTATTAGTGCGAGACAACATATAAGATATGATATCTATCATACAATATATTTCAGTTGGATTATTTTCAGGAACTCATAGTAGCAAGGATGAAAGTAGCGGTCGAATTTCTAAGAAGAGTACTAGTAACAATTATGAGAATGAGGCAGTGGAGCCTAGCTACTTCAGCTCTTCAATCTACTATGGAGGTCAAGAAAATTATTTCCCTAGAAGCAGGACCATCACTGAACCCCACCATGTATTTGTGAGTGCCATAATTCTCATATTTATATATGGTCCTTGTGTAACTATTTTCTAGCTTATTTGGCTTCATCTTCGCAGTCTAAGAAAGGTGAGGATGATGATCCAAATGGAAAAGATTCAAGCACTGCTTCAAGAGGGAACTGGTGGGAAGGTAGAAGCAACACACTTTCTTAGAACAATAGATCAAAGGAAGTATAAAGAGAATAAAGTATATTATAGTATAAGGAGATAAACTATCTTCTCTAGTCACTAAAATTATGGCATATGTCATATTTAATTTTTTCTATACAAATATTTTTATAACTAAACAAAATTACTACAAATGTTATACTTTTATTGACTGGAAGAGATAAATCATCTCCTAATATGAATATGGATACTTTGTTCTCAACTATAAAAAAAACAAATTTAGATATAGAGAAATTTTTTACTCAATCACCTAATTTTTTAAATTGTCACTATTCATTTATATTTAATTATCATTGACTAATATAAATGAATGAGACTACTCACCGTTATTAGAAATGACAATTAGTTGAAAATATAAAAAAATTCAAAAAATGAAGACTTTTATGTTTTATTCCTTTAATTTATATTAATATTACAAACAAATAATAGATAATATAATAAGTGTATAATTTTTTCCTTTTTCTTCTTTTGCCTATAAAAAAAATCTTTACTTTTTTCTAACTGAAACACAATTTTCTGACATTCATTTATATTATTTTCTGTTTCTGCAGGTTCCCTTTATTATTAGCATCACTTAGACAAAGTCAAAAAAACAAACTCATTCTGTAGATCAGGTATATATCTATTCATCTTCTTTAGTTGCCTAGCAACATGTATACATAGAAATGAAGAGATTAACAATAATCATTGATTAATCTGGTATCTAACTAAGGTAATGGGTATGAAGGACCAACTCTCCTAATTAAAAGTTTAAGCTATTTAAGTTATATTTATGTTGGGATCTACCATTATAAGAGGCTAAGAACTTATGTTCATTTTAATTAATTAATTGGTCAATTACTCAGCTTACATATATGGATTTTGTTGGCAATTTTGCAGGATGGTGTTCCACTCTTTATTATCATGTTTATCCCATGGGAATATAACTATCATTGTGTAGAATAAGAATATATCGATTTTCTCAAGTGGTTACAATGTCATGGCTTTATTTATATCCTTCAAAAAGCCATGTAAAAACCACATGAGAGTATATAAATACTATGAGTCTAGTACTCTTTCATAGTCCAACATAGATTTTCTCCATTTCCCAAACAAGTAAGATGTGAAAGGAAGGGAAGGGTTGTCCAAGCACATTCCAGTATCAATATATTAATAAACTCCAAATATATAGTGCAAAAGTTAACTATCAGTAACTATTTAAAATTTTATAAAATGGCATTTACATTTTTTGACTATTTTATCTTAAGCATACATTTCAGCTTAAGTAGTGCTCTTGATAGCCATGCTGTGTGCTCTTGTTACACAAAAGAGCTAGCTTCTATGCAACATGTAGTTCATATTCACACACAAGAAATATAACTTCAAAAACAATTACGCCGCTGCCGGAGATCGAACCCGGGTCACCCGCGTGACAGGCGGGAATACTTACCACTATACTACAACGACTTATTGGAAAATATTTTCACTTAATAGTAATTATTTTATGATAATATATACGACCAAAAGATAGTTAATTCGGCAGAAGGGCCCATGAGAAATTCATAATGGCTATTTATTTTTTGTTTTCATGCCATCTAAACAACTGTTTTAATCTGATATAACAAATTTTCAAATAATTTTAGACAACTAGTTACAAATTTGGACTATTTGATAAATTTTAAAAAAATGAAACAAGTGTAACTCTCTAAGTTAAAGTATATTTTTAGCCTTTTATCTTATTAGTAGGTTTTGATTTGATAATTTAACCAAAAAGAACCGAATTGATCCTATCTTTTATAAAGACTAATGTGAGTCGTCACTCTATTCTTTATAAATCAATTTGATCATGTCTTTTATTTTATAAGGGTTGATGTAATTGTTTACTTTGTTTTTTATTGTATTAGGTTAATGTGTACAAAATTAGAGAATTGAATTTTTTAAATGTTTCCTATTGTACTTTTCTCAATTCATGTACTCACCTTACTATGTGTTAAAGTTGTTAGTTGATTTCAGTTTGTTAATTGTAATATTGTTTTCGTTAATTGATTAAGAGTTTAATTAATCGTTTAACTATTTAGTTATTAGTTAGACATTGTAATATATAAATGGTGATTTCATTATTCTTTGTAACTCAGTTCAATATAGAAAGTTTACATTTTCTCATTCATACTTCTTGATTTATCAAGAAGCTTTATATTTTAACACTGTGCAATTATTTTTTCTCTTTTCGGAATAACCAGAGAGTGAAAATATAACTGATAATTAAGTAATTACTATTGTTTTGAACTTTAATAATGCCAGATAAATATAAAACAATCATGAATGTCACTCTCTTCTAAAGCTTCTGGTCCTGTTTATACAAACTTATGTTGGTGCCATTATTTATGATTAATCATAAAAACATTAAAATTTTAATTCAAATATTTTTTTTAATCAATTATAAACAATAACATATAGAGCATTGATGGGACAGCGATCCAGAATTCTAATTACCCACTTCAAGAATGATGTCTTATTTCAATGAGTAGTGTTCAATGGTGTCTTGAATGTTCTCGGCCCATTAGGAACCTCACTCGTTATTCTTTTCCATGTCCTATTAATAACATTTGTCTACCTTACTTTGTATAAACAGGGGGGAAACTAAATTTTCTATTAATTATTAATAACATTTGTCTACCTTACTTTTTATGAATATATAATGATAATTTAAAATAAATAGTAAATAATACAGTAATAATGTGTAAAACTTATACATTATTAGAGTATATATTTTTTTCTTTTTTACTATTAGCACAATTGAACAATCATTCTGTGAGCACTAAGGTGATTATAAATGAACCTTAATCGAATTCTAAGCCATTACTCAATCAACATTTTGTGAACTCTTCCAATAATATATTATCGGGCAATACCTAATGGATAACTCGTGTCTACAACAAGACACGATAATGTAATAGAATAGCTTGTAAAAGTGAAGGCATGTGCAACTTCGACAGTCGTAGCACGCCCATAAATGTAGCAAACCAAGGACAACACTTTAATAGAATAAATACTATAAAGTAGAACCTTAGTACCTCATGTTTCAAAAAGTTTGCGACCAAGACAACTCTTATTTACATAATACGAATCATTGTCCTTTAGTTGCAATTCTTTGCCCATTAGTTTTTAATCACACCAAATAAGCTACTAAGTTATTTGTTTTGATATAGAAGTATAGTGGTCAAGTTCAATGAATAATATTAATAAAAATAGTAAGAAACGACTTTTTTCAAATCTCTCTTCTGTAGTGAGAACTAACAAAGTGGCATGGCATTACGTAATTTCCACAAATAAAAGGAAAAGGCGATTGAAATGAAATCAAAACTGAAAAAGAGGTAAAACCAAGTTAAAATATATGTTAAAAAATTATGTATAATTAGATAATAAATAATTAAATATAAAGTATAATTCTAATTTCAAGAAACAAAAATTGTTTTATGGTACTAATATATTTTCACTTTAGGTAAAGAACTATTTTTTTTTTGTGTATAGCTGCATTTCCTAATAAATATTGCTTCCAAAAATTGTATCTTTAATTTTTCTAAAAATATAGTGGAATATTATATCACTATATCAACAAGTTGTTGATATAAACAAAAATGTTTGAAATGGGACTGATATGGTGTGAGCTTGAGATGTGAGTTATGGCATGTGAAAATTGGACCCTACAGAATATAAATGTTGAAATTGGCAGCTTAGAGTATGAGGTGTTATTAAAAAAAGGAGTTTTGAGATTATATACGGCAACAAAGATTGAGGTTGGTACCTAACAGCTATGATCATATCTCACTGGTCAGTATCCACTGCTGGACACCAATGCCAACATCAAAACCTTTTAAGCGAGTGTGTTGCAGGATAAGGATTATGTGTGTTTTGGTATTTTAGATTATTTGCTATTTCAGCTTTTTTTACATCATAATAAAAAGCTTATTATGAATGGTGTTTTATGTTTCGCATGTGTTTGAAAACCCGGTCAGCAAAGTTTAAGATATGGGTTTAGACTTTGAGTTGAATATTATAATTTGTAATTCAATTTATTGGAGTTAGTTAATTATTCAATTTAATTTTTTGAAAACTGTAATTCAAATAATTACTTACAATTACTTTTGTCAGTAAAATATATAATTAGGGCATAATCAAAGAAATAAATTTATCATGTTTAGAACATAATATATAAAGTCTTTGAAAACTGTAATTCAAATAATTGAATTACTTACAATTATTTTTGTCAGTAAAATATATAATTAGGGCATAATCAAAGAAATAAATTTATCATGTTTAGAACATAATATATAAGGTTTTCATGAAAATAAACTTTTATCAATTACATTCTTTTTCTTGTAATAATGATTACACAAATTTTATTTATATGCTTTTTACCTAATGATTAAGATTAAGAAGGAATAAATTCCCAGAAAAAAAGAATGTAACTAATTATTATTACTTTAGCCATGAATATTTATACTAATAATTATAACTGATGTGTAATTAAAATAAATTTTTTGATCCAAGATGAAGAAAATTTGAATTTATTTAAGGTTTATTGAGAAATAAACTTAAAAAATATATTTGACCCCATTCTCAAATAAATAATAGCAATGATAAAGTCTTAAAAAATATATTTATGTCATCATGATTATAATAAGACATTTTTTGTTAGAATGTATTTCAAAACTATTATATGCTTAAATTCTTTTGATTAACAATCAATGTCATTTTCATTTGATCCTTTTTACAGTTTATTTTGTATACGCAGTTTTGTTCAGAGTTAATAATGTACAAAATATAGTATCAAAATAGTAATATAAAGTACCAAAAAATAATGCACAAAAAATATATAATTATTATATTTTTAAATTGAAAACACCAAAATTTTAATACAATGCCTATAGAATATTAGCTATAAACCAGAAGTTTATAGAAGCTTGTTATCATATTGAAGTGTAGAAATGAGGATACCCTCATTAGATTTTTAAGATAATCAAAAGATAAATCATTCAATTTTTGATAATGTTATTTATTTGGAAAGAAGCCACACACCTATAAAGAAATTAGTTTCTTTTAGCTTTTCATTGGTAGAGGGGAAATAGAGGAGAATGAGAGAGATTATCTCTTTCATTTGGCTAAGAAGAGACTTTAGAAGAGAGAGTAAAAAATTATGGAAAAGTATATAAAACTCTCATAAACTTTATCTTTTGCGAATAGGTACTATAAACTTTTTTATTCTTCCTGAATACCCCTTAAACTTTATCATCTAATGAAATTAATCCCTACATAAACATATTGTTAAATTATTAGTGATAGATAACAAGGAAATTACTTTGAATGTTTTTCTGATGTTTAATCATACAATCTTTATGGTCATTGTAATAATAACAAAATTTTGAAAAAATAAATTAGAACGATAAAAGATCCATATTGTTTTGTAGTAGATAAATTATTTTCATTTTCTTCGGGTTAGGTGCATCATGCATGGCTGAAACCTGATTAATAATTTTATACGTAATAGTCATAATGTTATGAGTGTTCTTCGATTATATGAAAAAAAATAAAAAAAGAAGAATGTGTAAGTAAAATAGAAAAGGAAGGATTATCGTTATATAAATTTCTTCAGTACTTGGACATCAATATAAGTAAATTTCTTCCCTCTAATTTGAAGAATAAATCATTGAATTCTAAACTATTGAATGAACTTCAGAAAGAAAAAAATAAAAGTGCTAAGCAGTAAAAAATTGTTGAATCAAAGTTGAAACAAAAACAAGCAAAGAGATGATATTATGAAAATTAATTGTTACACATGTTATCCCCCATATCCTATTATTTTTTACAATTTTACAAGAAGCATACCCAACACTCTTAGTATCTCTCCCTAATATTAATTTGCATTCAAAGTAATTTCTTTTTTATCTATGACTAATTAAATAAGATATTTATACATGGATAATTTTATCAAATAATAAAGTTTATGGGGTAATTAGGAAGAAAAAAAGTTCATAATATCTATTTGCAAAAGCCATAAAGTTTATGGGGTTTTATGCAATTTTTCCAAACAAATTAAGTAAGGTCTACCAAATTTTCTTATTCTTATTTGTGAATAAAAAGTGGGAGAGAATGAGTAGGGGATTTGGACAAGGATTAATCGTTCCAAAAATTCTTATCCCCATGTTTCAAGTTAATTATAAGTAATATAAAAAAGTTATATTTTATCTTTATGATTTTTTTTATTAACAGTCACCTTTTATTTGGATTATACACAAATAAAAAACCAAAAGTAAGACATATAATATCTATTCAAAGACTTTAATAACTTCTTTATTTTATTTTTCTATAAAACCAAAGAGCACAAAATCTACCTTATTTAGCCTTATGAAGTATAAAAAAATATTCAAGATAGAAATTTACCAAAAAATTCAATATTTTGCGTAATAATACCAATGTATTAAGCTCCCGCCATTTGAGTACCGATGTTAATTTGGCGGGAACCGGAATGAATGAAATTGAATGATGAGTTTGGAATCCGAAGTTTATGCGCAACTGGTTATGAAAGAAATACTTGTTTACTCTCCTTCACGGGATATTTGTGGAAACATAAACAGGCATAGAAGCTTCAATAAATGCCACACGTTCTCTTTTATATTTGTTGCAACACAAAATTCTTAAATATGTCTTGATTATTTTATATTTATTTATATTTTTTAATAACTTAAGTTAAAATCAATTTTAATAGTGTAATTTTATTTATATTCTTCAATAGACCCAACAAACCTACTATATATTTATTTTTATCTCTCTTATAATTATTTTTTAATGTTAATTACAACTTTAATACCGATGCTTATTTAGCTTAATGTGAAATAAGATTGTCTCCTCTCTATTAGCGAACTTATCTTGACATTTTTGTTATGGGGCATAATATACTTCCATCTCTTAAATATCTTTTCATTTTCAAAGTAATCCATTTAAGAAAGATCCAAAAGAAAAAATAATATTCAATTGGACTAACATAAATTTATTTAATATATATTGAAAATTGAATTATAAATAAATAAAATGAAAAAATGAATGAAAAATAATATCATAATTAAAAATTAATAAATGTTATTGAGCTTTCACAAATATTAAAAGATTTATAACCCAGGCAATTAAAACATTAATTTATTTTTCATTGACGAATAAAAACAATCAAACTTTTATCTTATAAAGTTAATTTTATTACATGAATAGAAAAACACACACCATAATATTATGTTACATATCATATTTGCATATAAAACATTAATATCTACCAATAATTTAAAAAATAGGTGAGAAACTTAACTCTAATTACAATAAATCTAAAAAAAATCTTGCGAAGTACCAGAATCTACTAACATCAAATAAAGACAATGAAAAATGAAAATGGAATTTGGTGACTTAATACCAATTCCCTCAATAGTGCAAATTTTGTGAATTTGTTTGGGAAAAGATGACAAACATATGGGGAGAAAAAAAGCAGCAACTGTAGACCCATTTCATGCCAGGATTATTATATGCTATTTTTTTAATGTTTAAAAACTGTAAATGTGTGGATTAAAAGTTTTTAAATTTACAAGGTTTTTCCGTATTACATTTTGAACTAATTCTAATTTTATAATTGTTTTTCTCAACAAAGTTGTTGCTATTAAAAATAAAATATTTAATATTTTAGTTTTTTTAAAAATTTAACTGAATATTACACCATCAAATCAATGTTTTTTTGGTAAATGGTTGATTTATTATTGAGTAATTGAAATCAAACTAAAAAATAAAACAATCCATATATGATATATCTTTCACTCTGTAACCCTACCGCCTTATTATCAATTTAAAAGTTGGAAGAGTAGTGATAGAGTGTACAAATGGCAGATGGGTAGCACAAAAGGACATATGTGTCCAACTGAACCACATCTGTTGTACAATAAAGTGTATTACTATTTGTGATTAGTTAAAAATATATATTCAAATTAAAAGTTTAATAGTTAATTATTTTTTGACTAATCACAAACAATGACAAATAAAGTGATACATTATTTTGGGACAGCAGATATCCATCTGTGACCCACCACTGGGCCACTATTCCAGTTTGCCAAAAATCCACATTTTTCTCTCCATTTGCCCCTTGCCCTTTGTACACTCAAATACTCCTCATCTCATCTTTCTATTATCCCACTAATTCTTATTATATGTAGTAATCAATTTTATTAAAAATATATTATAAGAGCTATAATATTACTCACTGACATTATATATATTATTATTGTATCATCTAATATTTATTATAAACTATTATTGACTTATTAAAAAACGCAATACAAATGAATAATTAGAATATATTGATTCTATATAAATCTTTAACTCATTATACATTATGCTAGATATTATATAGTTTAATCAAAGATATTATTAACTTATTAATAAATCTTTACCGTCATTGTACGTAGATATTATGTAGTTTAATCATAGATATTAATATGACAAATGAAAAAATGATGACATAAAATTTCTAATAAAAGAGAACAAACAAAACCCTATAAGGAATCTTATGTCATGGATATATTTTTATTAGAAAATGTATATAATGATAGTATAAGATATTATATTATCTATTATTTATTTTTAAACATTATTTATTTTTAAATAAAAGTAATATAAATGAATGGTGAATAATACATTGATAATATATAAATCTTTATACAATGATATATACATATTACACTCTATTTTTTTGTATTATTAATAGTATCTCTCACCCTTTTGATAAAGAAAATAAAGAACTAATCTTTTTAAATATATGATGTCATTCTAACAAATATCAATCATTCATAGAAATCAAATATTTAATTTTTTTATCATCATTCTAATTTAACATATCATTATATCATAGACCAATACCTTATAAATATTTTTATTTTAAACTATGTCTTTAATATTTGATAGTGATTATAAATAAATGGTAAAAGTAGGGTTCTCTTTGCCTTTGAAAGGACCCTCTATCCGGAGACGTCCTTGTGTGTGGTGTGACCTTGAATCCCTAATAAAAGCAACTTCTCCTCAACATTCTATCATCCTTCCATTCAATTCAACTTTACTCCCTCTTCACCCTTTCCCCCCTTTATTCTCTATGGCTAAAGCTTCTCACTATGCTCACTTCGATAAGGACAACAATCACAACGGTTTCAACACTACTGAGTTGGAAACCGAGTTTGGTTTCCCTTCAGAGTTCCCTTACGAGTTTGACTCGTTCGGCTTGGAAAATCTGAACTCGCCGCTTGAGTCGGTAGAAGGTTCTACTGAAACAGAGAGCAGCGACGAGGAAGACTTCTTCGCTGGGTTGACTCGCCGGCTGAGTCAAGCTTCACTTCACGAAACTCGCCTGAGTCAAGCTTCACTTCACGAAACTCGCCTGAGTCAACTCACGGTTCCCATCAGCAATATCAACAAAACTGAGGTAACAAAAGTCAAAACTGTCTTGTAAGATTTAAACACTGTTTTTACCTTAGTTTCTTTGTTGCTAAGTTAACTTCTTTGCTTGTTTTCGCAGATTCAGAAGAAGGTTCGGGTCATATCCGGGTCACCCCAGTCAACACTGAATGGAATAGGATACTGGTCGGGTCAGAGTCCCGGGTCGGGTGAAGAAAGCCCGAACGAATCTTCTCGTGTTCCTTCTCCAAATACGACACCGTTTGCAAATGACGCTTTGGATTCCGTATATACTGCCGCAGAACATGTTGCTAGGTTGAAGATAAACGACGACGTTCCAAACCATGATTTTCAGAAGAGAGGATTTCATAGTATTTTCCCTCAACACGTTGCAGCTGATAATCACGCCACTCAGTTGTTCAATCACAATAATCTCAACCACGCTTCTCGAATGAGTTATTTTCAGTTGAAAGAACAGTGTGGTTCTGTCTGGGGAAGAGAATCGAACCCTACTTTCTCAACTTATCAGCAACAACTACAGGTTCAGAACAAAGTTCGGGACTTTGGGTATGGTTGTGTGAAATGCACGCACCCTTTACCTCAACCTGCATGGAACTTTCAGCAACAAAACCAACTTGTACAAGGTCATGTCGGATCCGGGTCAAGACCCGTTTTGAATGGTGGATCTAGTGTAAAAAGGGGTTGTGCTGGAACTGGGGTTTTCTTACCTCGTCAGTATGTGGTCCCTTCTGAACCTCGCTCGAAAACAAGTAAATAATTTACTAGAATCTGTTTCAGTTTATGTTGATTCTGTTACATTATTTAACTAAACAAAGTTTGTTCTTTTTGTTTGTTATTAATCAATTTGTTGTGCTTACTTTTTTGTTAACAGCTTGTGCTCCTGTCATAGTCCCGGCAAAGGTTATTCATGTTCTGAACTCTAATATTGAAGTCCCAAATGCCACAGCTCAACGCTTTGTTAATGCTTATGGTGCAGATTATAGTAAGTACTTAAATCTGCCTTCAGTTTTTTTTTTGTTTAGTTCTTTGATGTAATTTTGTGACTTACTGGTTTGTGGGTTTTATGTAGATGTGTTATTAGCAAGGAGAAATGCGATTCTAATGCAGCAGAAGTTAAGTTTAGGTCGAGAAGAGGCAACAAGCTTTAAGATCCGCTTGCCTCATGAATGGACTTATTGACTCTGTTGATTGTTCAAACAAGAACATTCAGTTCCCTGGAGAAGAAGCTAGTAAAGTTTGTAGGGTTTGTGATAGAGTAATTAAAGTTAATTATTTCTCTATTAAGACAGATTGTGGTGAGATTCAAGAATGTGTTTTGACTAGTTTAGTTTTAATAAATCATCTGTTTTTTTGGGAGATGCAGCTGTTTGGATCTTAGTGTTAGTTGGATAAACAGTTTGAACTTTGAAGGAAAGATAGTGCAGTGGTAGTTTTGGGAAAGCTTTATTTTTTATCTTTGATTACTAATGTTATTAGTTATTAATTAATTATCCGTTGTAGTAGTTGTAATTGTAATCATAATAATAATAAGATGAAGGGTCGTTTTCTTCCACGTGTAGTTTTTTGTTTTTGGAATACGGGGGGAAGGTTTTGTGTCTTTGTGATGTTGGTTTTGGCGTTAATTTCAAGTCATTTTTTTGTAAAATTTTGGTAACCAAGATTAGGTAATATTAAATATTATTACATACTATATCGAGTAAAAGACAGCTCATCGTTCGTTCAGTTCCTCAATATCCGTTCTCTGTTTATCTTCTGGTTTATAATTTTAAAAAAGTTATTAATTAATCAAAAAGAAATAAGATTTCACATATTTAAAATATTGATATAATTTAGTAATGTGATGTTAGAATAATAATCCCTAATAATCGCTTACGAAACAATGATTGAATGCATGAACGAAGAGATATTTTGACTAGAGTGAGAAGTGATTGGTGGGGAAGAACGCAAAAGTAAGCATGGCAGAGTATATAACTTGCTGAGTTGGGGAATTGATGCAAATGGGTCCCCCAAAACGCAGTGTATGGGCCCCTCTTATATCGGTTACTGCATCTCCCGCTCAATTTTCTCAATAAAGCAACTGTGAAGAGCGAAACATTTTGAAATTTGTGATTTCATTTCTCTTCTGAGTTTGACTAAGTCAAACTTATCGATTATGATATTAGTGTGTATGTATATGAATTTTCAATGTAAACATTTGTGGTTATACTCAATACATCAATTCAAAAAGAATTTAGGAATACTTTTTTTGTAGTATCAAAAAATACTCAATATCAGTGATTGTTTTATTTGTTTTTATTATTTTATTTAAGTGTCAATTGTAATTAAATGTGAGTAATAGTTGATATTGGAATAATGTATAAAATTTTTACATTGTTAGAAGGTATATTGTTTCTTATAATTTTATTGGCAAAAGGTTAATGATATTTAAGTTAGTAATTATTTTTTGGAAAATCCAAAATATAACATTAGTAGAGTAAAAAAGAAAGCATTTTCAAATGTAAACTTTTATAACTATTTTGTTAAGATGTGTTATGCCACATACATTTAAAGTTATATTTTCTCGCTTAATGCCTTAACAAGACTCATACTCATATAATAAAATATTTCTTACAATCATTAAAATCATCATGTATGTCATTTAATCATTTTCTACAAAATATTTTCAAAACAAAACAAAACAATACACATGTCAAACTTATATCAGTGTGAGAATATAAGTTATCTTATGGTATAAGGAGAAATTTTATTCTCCATTCTTATATATATATATATGATAAGATATCCGTTTACAGCCAATTTAAGTTATACTAATTACATACGATTTCAACCCTTCATTTTTTTAAATCCAATGGACCGAATGGGTGAAACTTAAAAGTTAGTTAATTTTTTTTCTTTCTCTCTTATCATTTATTTTACTCACCCATTTGATATGTTGGATTTAAGAAAATTAATTACTAAGATAGAGTGTAATTAATGTAACTTAAATTGGGTGTAAACAAATTCATACTTTATATATATATATATATATAGATATATATATACCATTTTCAACTAAAAAAGAGTTGATCTAGTAGTGTAATTTCATGCTAAATTTCCGGATGATTAAAAGCGATTCCTGAGAGCGATATTTGGTTGAGAATGACAATCATGCACTATTGAAGAGATTAGTTATTTACCGTATATACTAAAAATAAATTTCTCTTTTCATTTTGATTTTTTGGTTAGTGCCCTTATTATTTAGGATTTAATATGTATATACTGATAATGTCACTGTTTTTTACATTATCAGAAAATTATTCACCATTGGTTTGTTAACAATATTAACTCTAAAATAAAAGTAATGCAAATCAATGATAAATAATCTGTTAATAATGTAAAAAACTTTTACTATCGATGCACAATTTTAAACTTATTATTTATCGGTATGAAATAGTAAAACCATAAATACGGATCTGTTACGGGGTATTGAATACCATTTGTTCGTTTCTATTGTTTGGTCGCTTACTTCTTGATCAACCCAAATTAGTGTCTTAGATTTGTGGTCATTATGGAACAACAAAACAAAGCACCGAACTTCCATCTGTTAAAAGTCAATTATTGCTATTCATGGTGATTGTTTATTTGTTCTATAATCCTATTAATTGATTAAAGCCATTAAACTATATTGTTGAGTTTCAATAGGAAAAGACAAGAATAAACTTATTAGTAAAAATATTTAATTATTTCCTTAGTTAATATATAACAACACTTGTAAGTTATAAATGAAAGAGTGGAAATACACTAATAACTTGTCCTTTTCAAATTTTTTAGTTGCCCTTTCTTGTTGTTATTGGAACCCATTTGGATTTCAAGAAACTCTCTTCATTTGACTTTTTTGAAGGGTCTATTTGTGAATTAATATTTTTGAGCAATAAAATACATTTATGAAATTGTTCCAATGTCTTTCATTTTATCTTTTTATTCTTTAAAACTCAATTCGCAAATAGAATTTAAAAAAAAAAAATATATTTATCAAATTCATCTTAGCTTTTAATGTTTATCCACTCTAACCTGGACTCGGCTTTGGCATCAGTATAGCGAGCAAAGCCTGCTAAATAATTTAGAGTAACATGCAAATAGAAGAATCTCTGTTAACACGTGGAGTGGTTATGACATCTAAGCTGATAATGCTTACTTTTTCTTTAGGTTATGGATAGGTTCCGTCTTAATTCATCTCTGGCCCATATATAGCCGTCAATCACGTTTCATATGGGTCCTAGGTCCATAGTACTTCTATACAGTTATGGGATGGCTCTCTTTAAATTTTTTGAAGTGTTTGTGAAATTAAATTGTATATTTGTACAAGAAAAAAGTAAGTAAATGGTATGTATAGTATGCTAAATACAATGCTGAAAATTTGATATTTAAATATCATAGCTTTAATAATAATACTCCTTACAAACTACAATTAAACTATAGATAATCAAAGGAAAAAAATATTTTTTTTACCTACCCAATTAAATATAAAACATATATTTTTTAGAAAAAATCTTGTCAATATTTTATTTATTATTGTGGATATGTAATTTAACATATCAAATGATACATGTATATATATTGTTAATCATGTATATATGAAGAATTTTTTTGAGAATTAATAATACAGTCGACCTAAGAGATGTCATTAATTTATACACAATTGAATATATACTATTCTTTCCTGTTAAGAGTGGTTGGTAGGAGTTGAGAGCGGATGATAAGAAGAATGTAGGAGAGCAGATGACTTGGTCGGATGATCGTCTGGACCCGTCGGGGGAGGTACTTGAAAAGGTTCTCCGACGATCAAGTCATTAGAGTATTCTTAGAGAGAGAAGATGAGTAAACAAGAGAGAAGTTAGAGCAATAAGTGTAGCAATAAATGAAGGAAAATGAGAATTAATTATACTCCCTACGTGGTCTCTTCTATTTATAGAGCTTAGGAAATGCTGAGGTGACATTTGGTCATTGACCAATATCTAACGGGTACAAAGGAAATACTCTGGCCGTCCTTACTTTGACATGTGGATCTGACTTTGTCGGGGGCAGGTGGAATGTGTAGGCGGTGTGGTATGCGACCTGTTATCCGACATTTGAGGCGAGTCAGAAGCACATTAAATGGTGGGTCAGAGATGCATTAAATGGTGGGTCATAGATGCATTAAATGATGGGTTAGAGATGCATTAAATGGTAGGTCAGAGATGTCAATGCTGTGTCAAGAGCATTTACGGCTTCTTCTACAAATAGGTCAATCTTAAGGCGAGCGACGGGGGCCGTGCGGGGCAGTGAATATCATGCTCGGGTCTGATGGGTAATTGCCCGGTTACGAACGGGATAGAACAATTGCCCCCAGTCTACTAGGCCGGTTAGGGACGACCGAGTTAGTGGACTATAAGGGTGGGTTGGAGGTATACTGGTTATGGCCAGGCCTGGTTTAGGTGTGTAAGGATAGGTCATGATAGCTATATGTTTCTAAGTTGACACGTGGGTGTTCAATCAATGTGTCTGCACGTTTCGGTTCTATCGTCTGGGCTTTTGTGCTACCGTTTGATTGTTCTCGAGTGCTCTAGAACGAGCGGATTTGCATTTCGAATTGGGCTTCTAGGTAGACATGGGCTTGGGTCTTTTATATAAATAGGGGTTCTTTCTCCCCATATTCTTCATTCTCATCTCGCCGACCTTTCAACCATCTACTGAATATGGGTGTATTTTTTCTATCTAGAATAGGTTGAGGCGCATATTGAACTTGCATAGTCGGCCAAAGACGACATTCAGGATTGTTACATGATCTTCTATGGGTAGACTCTTGACGATCATATTGTCCACATAGACTTCCATGTTCCTTCCAATATGATCTTCGAAGATGGTGTTCATCATTATCTGATATGTAGCCCATACATTTTCAGACCGAATGGCATGACTGTGTAATAGTAAACCGCCTTGGGTGTAATGAAGGTGATTTTGTCTTGGTCTGAGGGTACATGAGGATCTGGTTGTATCATGAATAAGCATCCATAAAAAACTGAAATTGGTACCCAAAAGAATTGTCAACGAGATGATCGATGTTGGGGAGGGAGTATGGATCTTTTGGGTACACTTTGTTCAGGTCTGTATAATCTACACACATCTGCCACTTTCCAGATGATTTCCTGACTAGCACAATGTTTGACAACCAGGTGGTATATGTTATTTCTCGGATGAAGCCGACCTCTAAAAGTTCTGAGATCTTTTGAGTAACCTTGTTTTTCTCTGGGCGCCCATCTTTCTTTTCTTCTGGGCCACCGGTCTTGCCCCTGGGTTTGTTGTGAGTCGGTGACAGGCAATTGAGGGGTCAATTTCGGGCATATCTGTAGCGGACCAGGCAAAAAGATCTCTGTTGGAGTTCAAGCAGTTGATTAGTTCGAACTTCTAAGCTTCGTCAAGAGTACTTCTAGGGATGGCAAAAAAACCTGACCTGTGGGTACCTGTGGAAATATCTGCAACGGGTATCCACAATAATAGCTTTTGGACGGGAGCGGGTTTTATGATATCCGCCACACGGGTACCCGCAAATTTATATATTTAATTTTTAGTTAAAATTTAGATATATTTATTATTATTTTAAGATTATATGTCATATACTTTATTATTATTTCATAACAAATTACACCTATTTGACTATGATCATAAATGTATTATATAAATATCATATTATTAATGTAACAATTATTTTTATATATTGATTATTACAAATTATTTAAATATATAATTAAAATTAAAAACCCGTTGGGTACTCGCAAATACCTGCTACCCGCATGGGTACTCGCAAATATTGTGGGTTTGGACACGGGAAAGCACAACCCGCGTCCGTTGTCATCCCTAAGTACTTCCAATATGCACCAGATTTTCTTTTAGGGGACCGAGTTGAAGGGTTTTTTTCCTCTTTTTGGCCGAGGTCGTAGGTCTTCTGCATCTGCCGTGCCATCTAACTCCACTAAGTGCACGCCCTGTTGTTTTTTCTTGGGGGGTGGTGCCCGTAATGGAGTGTGGTTTGGCTGGAGACTCATCTGATAGGAACTTCTTGCGCTATATTGGTCTCCCTTAACCATGCATACCCGAAGGTCAGATGAGAGAAATTTCATGCAAAGGTGTGGGGTGGAGATTATTGCTTCAAGATGGTTGAGCGTTGGTCGATCGAGTATGACGTTGTAAGCTGAGACACAGTCGATGACCAAGAAATTTGCTGGAATTGTCCGGGTTAGAGGCTGTTCTCCGACAGTCAACCATATATCAACATAGTCCCTGGGGGTGATTCCTTGTCCCGTGAGACCGACAAGTTGTCCATCATACGACAACATATCTCTGTCTTTGAGTTTCATCTTGATGAACAGATCTTGAAACATGATGTACGCTGAACTGCCTTGGTCAATAAACAAACGTCTCACCTTCTTATTATTCATTTTGGTGGTGATGACGAGGGGATCATCATGACTGCAGACGATGCCTTCATAGTCATAGTCGTCGAAGGAGATCAGGGGCATTGCTTGGTGGCTCTGGCTCTAGAGGGGTGTGCAGATGGTTGATTGCATGACCTCTTGGACATACCTTTTCTGGGCTGCCCTAGATGTACCACCAACAACGAATCCGCCAGATATGGTGTTGATGTCCACTGGATCGACGCAGAGGTGGTGATCGATCTTGATGGGTCCGAGCTATAAATTTTCGAAGGTGCCCGACTTGTATCAGGTCTTCGATAGTGCCCCATAATTGGGTGTAGTCTTCTGTTACATGGCCAAAGAAGGTGCATAAGTCACAGTATTTTGAGCAGTCTTGGGTCCCTGGTTTCTTGCTTGGATTTGGTTTGGAGAGTTGGACTAAGTGGGTGGCCATAAATTCTTGTAAAATTCTAGTTCGACTAGCATTGAAGGGGGTGTAAGAGTTGTATTTGGGTTTTTTAGGTTGTTAGGGTGGATCATCTCGAGGATGTTCATGTGTTTTTTGGACTTTTCGCTTCATGTGAGGGGAGTTGATATTCTCTATCCTCAGTGGGTGGGCAGTTAGGTTGGGTTTCTTCTAGATTGATGAATTGTTGAGATTTAGATCGAAGCTCTTCCATTTCGAGGTCTGAATATTTAGCCAATTCTTGTCGGAAGAGGCCATTCTATAAACCGATCACTAAAATATGCACCGCCACCTCGGGGCTTAGGGTGTGAACCTTTATGGCCTCCGAGTTGAATCTGTCTAGGTAAGCTCGGAGGGGTTCATGGGATTCCTGTCGTATACCGGACAGGGTGTAGGAAAATGAGAATGCTCTCTACTTGTTGTGAAGCGGATGTTGAATCCATTAGCGAGAGTGGCCTATTGGTCGATACTGTTTGGTGCGAGTCAAGTAAACCACTGTAGAGCAGCGTGTTTCAGAGTGAGGGGTAATGCTCGACACATGATGGGGTCGGTGGCCCCATGGAAAAGCATCGAGGCTTTAAAGGCATTGAGATGATCCTTTGGGTCACTTAATCCATCGTACTGTTCGATGTTGTTGGGTCGGGTAAGGTGTTTTGGGAGTGGCGAAGACATAATAGTTTCTGTGAAAAAGTGTTTTGCTCGTGAGGAGCGGTAGTCGGAGGGTTGAGTTATCTGAGTGATTTTCGTGTTTGTGGGGCTACTAGCCTAGAGGCTTCGGCGGATTCCGCGGAGTGCTCGTCGACAACTGGCCGTGAGGGTCCATTATTGGGATTTGGACGATGTTGGCGAAGCTCCGCTAGTAGTTGGGCCTTTTATTGGATAATTTGGCCTTGAGTTTGTATCATGTGAAGGAGTTGTTGGGTAGTGGGTGCTTATGGGGTGGCATTTGGGGGATGACTTTGGTTGGCCTGGTGAGATGGTTGCACTAGTATTAGAGGTTCGATGGAAGGGGTGTCATGGTTCGGGTTGAGTGGTTCTGCATGGCTAGGTGGTTGAGCTTGATTACAGGTGGTCATCATGTTGTAGGTAAGCCACAGACGATGCTAATGTTCTTTCCTATTAAGAGTGATTGGTCGGGAGTCGAGTGCGAATGATCGGAAGAATGTAGGAGAGCAGACGAGTTGGTGGGATGATCATCTAGACCCGCCGGGGGAGGTACCTGAAAAGGTTCTCCGACGATCAAGTCAATAGAGTATTCTTAGAGAGAGAAGAGGAGTAAACAAGTGAGAAGTTAGAGCAATAAGTGTAGCAATAAATGAGAGAAAATGAGAATTAATTATACTATTTGCATGGTCTCTTCTATTTATAGAGCTTAGGAAGTGTTGGGATATCATCTAGTCATTGGCCAACATCTAATGGGTTCAAATGACGTACTTTGGCCGTCCTTACTTTGACTTGTGGATCTGTCCTTGTCGATTTGTTGGGGGTAGGTGGAATGTGTAGGCGGCGTAGCAGGTGGCCTGTTATCCGACATTAGAGGCGAGTTAGAGACGCATTAAATGGTGAGTGAGATATGCGTTAAATGGTGGGTTAGAGATGCATTAAATGATGGTTCATGATGGATTAAATGGTAGGTCAGAGATGTCAATGCCATGTCGGGAGCATTTATGACTTCTTCTACAAGCAGGTCAATCTTGAGGCGAGCAACAGGGACCGTGCGTGGAAGTGAATACCGTGCTCTAGTCTGATGGGTAATGATAGAATACTAAATACATGCTATCCCTTTGTTATAGTTAGCTTAAAATGGTTTCAAAATCAATTATACACTGATCAGAAATCATAAAAATGATAACATTATTAATAATAAAGGATAAGAAATTAAGAAGGATGAAGAATGAATAAACAAACCCTATTATAATAATTATCTCTGATGATATCTTTGTTGGAGACATGCAATTTTGTATTCGTACGTAGTAGCCACTTATTGTTGATTCGACTTGAAAGAAACTTATAAAATTTGATTCAAATGATCTTTACAAAACATAGTAGGCATGAAAATCAACACAGCACAAAACAAAAACCATAGAACCCAAACACCATATCACAACAACATTCCTTGTAAGAACTGAGTTCATATACGTCTAACTCACACTGCTAGAACGAACTCAACTACTTATACTTATTTTTTACCTACACACCACCTTATTCACATTACAAGCTGTACAAATTTACTATCCCAAATTATGTCTCAATTCTTGTTCCACACCAAACACAATAAAACAAAAAAATAACAAATGTTTAATTTTTTAGTTGACATTATATATTTTTATTGGTGCGAGACAAAATTTGAAACATGTTTTGAGATAGCAAATGTATTATCATGGTAGTTACCCAACCTACCCTGTGATAGGAACAGGCTTCTTGACCTCTTCCTTTGGAAAAGTGACAGTGAGAACCCCATTCTCCATTGAGGCCTTCACATCGTCAACTTTTGCACTCTCCGGCACCCTATAGCGGCGGAGGAATCTGCGGCCACTGCTGCTACGCTCCATGCGGTGGTGCCTCGCGTGGTTCCTTTCCTCCTCTTCATTGCTTTTCTCAACACTGATCTGAAGAACCCTACCTTCTATCTCCACCTTCACCTCCTCTTTCTTCAGCCCTGGTAGATCAACCTTGATCATGTGTTCCTCTTGTGTTTCTTTCCAATCCTTGTGGCTGTAGGGAATGGCCGTAATAGTCTCCTTGGTGCTGCCAAGGGAGAATGGGTCCGCGAAGTTGGTGCTTCTACCGGTGCCAAAGAAGCTTGGAATTAGCGACATTGTTATGTTTGTTGGCTTTGTTGTTTGGTGAGTTATATATTTGTGAACAAACAGTGAGACTAGAGGTATTTATACATGTTGGAGGATGAGGATATTTTGGTCATTCCACACGAACAAGTTGTGCTATTGTGCTATATACTCATTTTGGCGCAAATGGTTTCATACGAAAACCAATGTGAATGACGCGCATGTTCTTTTAGTGATTCGGGAATTCTTACTTTTGGTAATAATTTGAATTTGTTAATTATGATAAAGAAAATGAAAGTAAGAGGAATATTATTAGGCGAATAATGTAAAGCCGCGGGAATATTAAGTGAAGGAGGAAAGGAATATTGTTAATATTAGCTGCATTTATTGATACTTATCGTTTTAGGCAAGGTAAGAATATTACGGAAAAGAATAAAGATGAGTTTACATGAGTTGATTCTTCTGATTGGTTTCAATTATAGTGGCATAGACATAGGGAAGAATGAAGATGTTTCGTGAGTGTTCTTAACTTATAATTTTGGATATCCACTAACGTAGCATTGCAAAAGATAAAGAAGAATAGACATGGGTAGGTGATATCGTGCGCATGCATATGTAGGAGAATCTATTATATATGGATGACACCCTTACAGAGAATGTCAGCTAGGATTAAAAGAAAATCACAACCATAAAGAAGTATGATGTATCCTTACTTTGCACTCAATTCTAATGAGCTATGTCCTATGCTTTTCAACAATCAGCATTAAAAATATGATAGTCCATTGCTACGTACATGTACATCTTAAGAATGAAAAGTGGCAAATGAGAAATTATGTTTTGAACTAAAATTTTAAAGTAATAGTTCTATTAGTCTTTTTCACTTATAAACTCTTATTCATCCATTTATAATGAATATAAGACTTTCAACTTAAATATACATAACAAAAAACATATCCAATTGCATATGATTATTTTATCTATTTTTTAAAGTAGAGTATCCTACCATGTAAAGAACTAATGAAGATATTGTTAGCAATTAATTTTTTTATATATTTAATTTAAAATTTAAATATAAAAATGAAATAGGAATGGAAAATATTTCAAAGTAAAAAAATAAAGTCTTAATTCAATTTGAAATGACTCTAAAAATCGATAACCTTTTTTATAAACAAATGCTAGTTCATTAGTATTTATAGTGGGTAACCCGAATTTTCAAACTTTTTATCACTCCCACAGTTATTGAATTTTTTAAACATGCATTTCTTATTATTTTCTAAGAATAATGATACAGCTGGAAAATATTTTTGTAATGCAAACTGAAATATAGGTTGATATAACAAGAATAAAAAAATATTGCTTAAATGTTATTCGATTGAAAAGTATTTAAATGATAAAAAATATATTAAATTAAAAAAATACAGTTTTGAGCCTATTAAAATTATGAAAAGAAACCAAATTAACTTTTTTCACCTTGAAAAAAATCTCAACGAATTCAGAAGGGGTTAGAGAAAGAAATTAGTTAGTTTGATTTAATGTTAATTTATTTTTTATATCCTAAGTTAGTAATGAAATTCACCAAAAAAAAAATGATGATTGTTTATCATTTTCAGTATATTCGTTTGACACGGATGATTTTCTAAAAACCGCAATGAACTGATGCGGCTGTTTTTCAGTCATTCCTTATGCTGTCTGTCTATAACAATTTGCATTTGCATCTATACAAAAATGAAAGCAAAAAGAATATTAGTTGAATATTGTTTGGCCATGAACATTAAACGAAGAAGGAAAGGACACGTTTAGGTTCGGTATAGAAAATTTTACGAGTGTTCTTAATTGTAATTATGGATAACAACCAAAGCCCATTGGAGGGAATAATGATGTGATTTAGGTGATATACCTTGTGCGAATGAAGCTTGGACAACAACAGTGTTACATTTCTTGTCCTAAATCCAAAGTCAATAACGTATTGTTACATGAATAAAAGAATTTTTTTTAAAACAAAACATATCATTCTTCAAAACAGGATCAAAGCTATGTGAGAAATGGTATAAAGCATCCAATAGATATGGATAATAAGTCAGCTAGGAATAAAGCAACCACAACTATATAACAAGTTGTGGGATGTAGTAAAGAAAATTCTAACCAATATCATAACGACTTAAGGCACTTCTAGAATCAGTTTTTATTTATAGAAAAAAGGCACTGCCAGAATTTTCCTAATTATGTCATTGAAGTTGTTGGTAATGTTAAAACATCGTCAGTAAAAAAAAATTATAAATAGATTATGGACGATTTCAAAATAATAGATACTACATGTTTGGAAAAATATTATTGTATGGTATTGAAAGTTGTTGATAAACACCAAAAAAAGTATTTGATGGCGGTAATAATAGATTATGCCACAAGCAAATTTTATTTTATATGTGAGATGAAGAAATACTAGAGTTACAACTCTAGGAAAGGTTTTACCCCACTCCGATCCAACAACTTGTTGTGGGATTAATTACAAAGATTTGAAGTTTCAACAAAAAAGGATGAGAGTGAGAGAGAAAAACCTCAAAGAGAAAGTTTGAGTGAGTTTTTCAATAGACAAATATTAATATGTCAATCTTTTATTATGGACGACACTCAAATCTACAATCTTTTTCACTCCATTTCTTAAATTTTTCGTTCTAAATATCTGACTACCAACTCGAGAAAGCTTGAATGGTGCACCAAAAACACTAGGGTACGGGAAGGATTGTTACGATGTACGTGGCCAATTACATTGATGAGGGAAAGTTTTTTTGACATGATAGAATTTCATATGATATAATTAAGTTAAAGATTCAAGTTGTTAGTTAAACATTTATTAGTTTAATAATACAATATAAATATTAAAGTTGTAGCACTTGTATGAGTTGAAACAACAAATAGTCATGTAAGTCAAAATAATTATAATATAAAAGCAAAAAATAAATGTGAAAGAACAATTTAAAGTAATAAATTTTAACGATATAACTAACATTTTTTGTAATTCATTACATGTGAGGACTTTGAATAATAAGGGGATTAATGCGAAAGTTCCCAACAACTAACAATGTGAAAAACAATAAAATTTAAGGAACATAAATGAATACACAAACAAAGTTTATGATATACATAACAACAAAATCTACCATGGATTTGTAAATCATGATGACAAATTAGTTGTTGTATTTTGGATTACAGACTCCACTATTAAAGTAACCATCATTAAATTTCAAGATGTACCTCTATGTGATTTTTCATATGGGTAGGTAGGTTTATATGGGCCAATTAACTTTGTGGGTGGAAGTGCTAAGAATTTGAGAAAGTACTTGAATGAAGTTATTTTGATTATCACAACCAAATTAAATTGCTTTAATATTTTTATTGTCGCATTCTATTAAAGATTAAAGAGAAATTCAATTCAAAAGCCCAATCAAAAATTAAATCACAAAACTAATTTTGAGAAAAAACATTTAATTTTTAGATAACAGAAAAAAGATATTCAAAGACAATCATACCTAATAACTTTAGCTTCTAAAGTGTAACTAACAATTGATTAATTGTGTATAATATCATTTTTGTAACTAACTGAAAATTTTTGAACTTTTATGTTTCTTTATGACATTATTATTTAATTATTTTTTATCAGTATAATTATAAATATGCATTAAATTTCCAATATTAAAGTAATCATGTAATATGCTAAATTAATTACGCATATTATGAAATTCAATGAATCAAGACAAATTATATATAAATATAAATTGATCCATAAATTCAAATTTTGTAATTGATCCATAAATTCAAACAAATAGAATATAAATGGAATTAAATATAAATATATTTCGCAAATTTATTATTTACAATTATGCAAATTTATATTCATAATGAGCATTGCTTAAAATTAGCGAATCATAAATAATTTAATCAAATAAATTAATTATCATAATCAAATGAAATTGCCTTAATATTTTGATTATTACATCCAAAAACACAATAAAAATCAAATAACAAAATTAATTGTGGAGGACAATTATTTAGTTTTTAGATAAGGATCAAAATACATTCAAAGACAATCATGCCTAATAATTTTGGTTTCTAAAGTGTAACTATCAATTAATATTACTCAATTAATACATTCAAAGATATTAATGAGTAAATATTACTCAATTAATATTACACAAATTTATTAGTTATAGAGTAGAATATTATGCAAATTTATATTACATTTTTGTAATTAATCCATAAATTCAAACAAAATAGAATATAAATGGAATTAAATATTAATATTCCACAAATTTATTAGTTATAGAGTAGAATATAAATGCAATTAAATTGTCTTTAGTGGTTATGACTGATATGATGATCATATTTACTATGATTAATCAGATAAAATATACATGTTCAACACTTAAACATGCCAAATTATTTATGATTAACATAAAAAAGATTAAAGATTATTCTTACTAATATAAGGTTGACACATTCAGATAGTGAAAAAAATAACTTCGAATGAAAAAGGACAAACACATAATAAAATTTGAAGAACTATTCTTCTACACTCAGAAAATGAATATGGTCAATTCGTATTTCCTGCTTTAGAAAAATAACCACCTAGGAAAAAATATTTTAATAAATGTCATGTGAGAAAAAATAATCAAATTCATTTGTTGTACAAATGAGAATAAAATTGAAGAGTTTAGTAAGATAAGGACAAAAAAACATAACACTAACCTGTTGATATGCTTTAAGGGAAAGTCAAACTGCAAATGAAGAAATAAGATGATAAATACGAGATAAGATGAGAATATAAATAAATTCATAACAACAAACAAACAAATACAATATTATAAATTGTAACTAAATGTGTGTATATATGAAAATGGAGATCGAGTACATAATATATATTGAGGGTTTGGTCATTGTTAAGGGTGAAATCCTTGTAATTCATACACTAAGGAAGATGATTATTAGAAGAACAAATCTACAAAATAATGAAATCAATCATACCACATATACAAAATAAACAAATCAAAGAAAAAAAATAAGAATATACATACATAATAAACAAAAAATCAATTAAAAGATCTATAAGAACATATTTAAAAATAAACAAATGAATGAAAAAATCAATAAAAATGCACTTTAAACAACATATTTACAAAATAAGAATAAATCTACAATGATGAAGATTGAGTAGCGGGATAGAGAAGCCATCATATTAGGTTAATGAATGAAAAAATTCCTAGAAATGCACTTTAAACAACATATTTATAAAATAAAAACAAATCTACAATGATGAAGATTGAGTAGCGGGATACAGAAGCCACCATATTAGGTTTAAACAAAATGAAGATTGACGAATGAAATATTGGATTGTAGACATGCGAGAGAAATATGAAACGAAAGGAGAGAAGAAGATGAAGATATAAAATGATAATGAAGGGAGAAGTAATTCACATGTGAAAAGGGAATTCAATCCCCTTGATTGTGAGATGTAATTTATTCATAGAATAAAAAACAAATAAGTCCATTAATCATTAGAATTAAAATGTAGAATGTATAAAAAGGGAAGATACAATATTGAAATGTACATATGATTAACATAAACATGTTTTAGAGATAAAGTTTTGATTGAGAGATTGACACATGTCATGAGAGATTCACACATGTCATGATGACCTTTTATTATTATTATTATTATTATTATTATTATAATATAGGTAATAGATTCTAATTGAAAGAAGGTATTTTTCTATGAATGATGATCACCTGTCCGTAACGGTGTCATATTTTCTATCCCAAACCAATCATATGTTAATATATGGATAAATAAAATTTTAGAAAACAAAAAACAATAAAATTGAGCATTTTGACTTGAGATACGAAGTAAAACACCATTTAGAACACGTGATCTCCATCCATTTTTTATACAAGGTTTATTTAACCGTCCCTTGCTTGTGCTTGTGGTTTGGAGAATATATGAGTGACAAACTGATAAATTTGGATTATAATAGATAGATATAAAAATCATTGACTAATCTATATAAATATTTTTAAATTATACAATTTATTCATGTCCAAATTTAATAGATGAATTATAGATAATTTTGATACCTATATTATTATCCTACATAAATTGGCTAGTGAAAATTAGCGCTACCTTGTAAGAAAAATTTATACATTAACAAACCAATTGAGAAACCAATTACATATTAGAATTATTAGAAGCTGAAATTAATAGGTAGATTTAGGCTAGACTTTAGCTAAGTATGCTTAAATCTATTATGTAATGTATCAGTCTTAATGTATGTATGACTTATTTTAAGGTTGGTCTTAACCTATTTATTTGTCTAGTTTGTCCGAAGACTAGAAGCCTTTATTTTCATATATAGAGGGAGAAAGTGAAATTATATATCAATCATAAGTTTTTAATTATACTAAATTATGGTCAACCAACATCTTTTTTTGTAATTCGACAAATTTATCATGGCAAGCTATACACTAAAAATTTTAAAAATGAGAAGTTGAAATTATTATTAGTGATAATATAAATTTAAATTTAGAGATAACAAAAATATGATGTAAGTTGAAAATATAAATTATTAGTAAGAATAAAATAAGAGAAAAATTGATTTACTTCGTCTAAATATCAAACTTCACATGTAAGTTTATCAATATATATATATATATATATATATATATATATAATAAATAAGTTTGCTTAATAATCTACATAAAATTTTCAAAAGTTGAAGACTAGGCATACATAATTAAATAACTAGTGCGTCACAAAAAGCCGAAAGTAATAGGTTAAGTGAGTAAGTGCAGAAGGGTGGGGTTTGTATTTAAATCCCATGGCCCAGCCCAAAAGTTGTACATGTTCTGCAGGAAAATTATTATTAAAGGCCCAAAAGTCATTACGCCCTTTTCTGTTTTTTCAAAATAATTGTAGACTGCATAAAATAATAAAGAAATATATGCAACTTGTGTATTACTTAAATGCTGTGGTAAAAGAAAATTAAGGGCAAGAAAAAGTTCTCTTATTATAACGTAAGGGGAAACTTTTGAAGTGTATTTGATTTTGCAGTGAAAGAGGACAAAATCAAATTGGTAAAAAACAAGTTGGTTTTGCACATTTGCCTAACTAGAAACGTGCAAATAACAATAACACTATTAATCTTAAAAAGAACTTACAATGGGTTTACACTTTCTTGACTAACAAGAGATATCATGATTTGAACTCAAAGTTATGTAGTTATCATGAGTTAGCTGAGCCAAACCATAATCATGTTGAACATATAGCTTTGGAGTAAAAACAAATAATTGATACATTTTCACATAAAATGGCAATCATTTTGCATAAATTAAATGCTTGAATAAGTATTTCTTTGCACCAAATATGTTTAGCTTGAGCAACACACTACACTACATACGTTTGATTTAGTTGCATTGCATTTCACTTTATCATAACATACTGTGTCTGTAAATGTATCGGTTTTTAGTTAGAAAGCAACAATTGTAATGGGAAGCAATCTGATTCCTCTTGTAACAATAGATTTGTGGGGAAATTCAAAATCATTTTTTTTATATCCTCTTATGATGTAAAATGAACATTTATGGAAATGTTAAGTGAATAAATAAAGTAGAAGAATGACATTGACAAACTTTAACTTCAAAAACTTCCTAATATTAGAAGTAAAGAACCACAATACCTATTACATAAATGTATTCATTATACATTATATATAGTAGGATTCCAACATTTCTCAAAGATGATAACATCCAATTGAAGTTTGGAATACAAAACTCTCTTTAATTTCTTACTAAGAATATTAGTATTACATTATGATATATATCAACTCTCTCACTTATTTTATTTTGCTCTTCTCATTTATTTGTATGTTCTTCTCTTTCTCATAAATCCCCTTTATGTAGTGAAGGAATGAATGTTTAATGATAATGATATAGTGTAAGATTATTTTCAAGACGCTATGTAAACTTTACTTCAATTTTTTTATATTGAACTTTATAGTCTTCAAGATTCAATGAATAATTTCAAGATTTTGAGAATACCATCATTAAATGTATTTAATAGATCATTTAACAAGATTTATTGGTCATTTATTCATATTTAATTGATCACATATCAAGATTCAATAGTCATGCTCTCCTATCACTAAATAAGGATTGTGGATAAGATTTCATAATGATTTTACATTGTTTCTTTATTTTAAATATTCATTGAACATTGAAAATTTACTATCCTATATTGTGTCACCAGAACAAAGAACTTGAAGGAGTTAAGTTATATATCATGAGTCATGAATTATAACCTATAGTATATCTCCCCTACAATTTTCATCAATTACAATTGGAATGATCTATTTACAAAATGGAAAGTACATGTTTACATATCTTTAATTTTCATCACTTTCACTTTCACTTTCACTTGAATCATCCACATTGATAGCAACAACTTTGGAAGCACTAATCTTAACAGAAGAAGACCAAGTCTTATAAGGTAACTTTGCATTATTTGCAACTACCCCACATTCTGCTACCTCTTTCTCTTCATCTCTCTTGAAATCACTAGGGCCTAAGAAACAATCCATGGACAACCCTTTAATATTAAAGTCAACTTCTTCAATTTTCCAAGTCTCTTCCATTCTTGTCCTTGAATGACTCTCAGGTCCTTCACCAAACCTTGACAATGAGACACAAGTGTTACCAGAATGTGCTATGTGAATTCCATCAACTTCTCTGTAGTCTTGTATAAAAGACTCAACTTTGGTTTCCCAGTAAATGGTGTCACTACCAGGGGATTTGAGTTTGAGCCAGTATGAGTCTTCAAATTGGACCAAAAGCCCTGTTTTTTGGCTGAAGTAACCCCATACTGTGTGTTGAATTATGTCTACGTTGTTGCTGTTTCTTGCTTGTAGTGAACTTGATTCAGCTTCAAGTTTCAGTGTGAAACATTGTTCATTGTTCACTGTCTTCTCCCCTATGCATATGGAATTGTTGAATAGATTGGCCGTGGATTTTGGATCAAGACCCTACATAGAAGAGCATTATCATTTATTAGTATTAGATTTAGAGGTGTGTTGAATAGGAAACATAAATTGCATAATTTTCATATCAAATTGTACCATGCTTATATTTACGTTTCAATTTATTGTGTGGGTTAGACTCCTATCCATTAATAAAGAACGGGGATCACCTGTCCCTATTTTTATCCCACTCGGTGTCCTTGTCCAATTAAAAAATTTATCTTAAATAAAAAATATATTGTAATAATATAAATTAATATTTTGATATTATTCTATGTAATTCCATTGGCTAGGTACATGGGGACAGGAATATCTTGGGACAGATGATCCTTGTCCATTAATAAAAAGGGAAGTACAGTTTTTCCTTCAATTTTAAGGATAAGTTTATCTTGTCATAATAAACACAAGAATACAAGTGTAATTGCATATGATATTTTCTTTGTTTTTTGGCAACGTTTCCCTTTCTAGAGAGATGAGTATCATTCCTATTTTTTCTTTTTATTACACATTAATAATTTTTTATGTGATATATAGTAGAATTATGTAAGTAAGAATCTATACACTAATCTAAGATATTTTTTGTTTTGTTATCATTTTTTTTTGCAAACATGCAACTATTGAAAAAATATTTTTTGTCTCAACCAATAAAAATATCACATCAATTAAACTTTGTTATTATTACTATATTTATTTCATTATTATTAGTGCATGATAATATATAAAATATGATTTAGTACAACAAAATAATTATGTATGTGAATCATCCTATATCAATAGAGTTGAGGCAAAATTAGTGTTGAGACAAGATGACACCAAAATCCATATGCTCATTCTTAAACTAGTTTAAGGAAAAACATGTTTTGAGAAACATTCTATTTTTGTTTTTGGTAACATTTCTGAAATTGGGTGGAGTGAAAAAGAAGTTACCCCAAGATGTGCATGTCAAACTTGATTTCTTAGAAACGGCAATCAAAAGAAGGGGCAAAGCCAAGTTTTCTCTCGCTGACCGTTGAAATGCTTGGGCAAAAAACAATTGGTATTTGAAAGTGATTTGGTTATTTCAAAAAGCATGATGTAGTTTAGATAATACTAAGGTTAAGGATTTAATATTTACAAAATACATAGAAGGAATGCGAACATGTTGTCGTGCAGACTTCTCGCAATCGCAATTGCTACTTAAGAATTGGAAAATTCCATGTTTGACTTTAGAGTTTAATATAAAATAATTTCCTTAGATTACCTATTAGCAATTTAGTATATTGTTGACCTTTCTTATTAAATGTAGACCTTCTAGTTCTGGCCGGGGATAAGGACTAATTTCTTTGAAAAAACAATACGAAAGTATTTCTACCTTTTATAATTTTCTTTTCTTGCTCTTTTATTCCTTTTTATAGATGAAAAGCATTTGGTTATGGTTGGGTTGGGTGGGCTTTGGTAGGCAATGTTTGGTTATTGAAGCTGACAGCATTCAAAGTGTAATAGGAAGCTAGACATTGAGGTAGAGAAAAGTGAGTGGAGAATAAATAGTGCAACACATGCAATTCAAATTCACATTAGACGATACCAGAAGGAGAAATCAAATCAAATTACTAAAACCAACAAAACTAGACAAATATTGTTTGGTGGGTTGAAGGGCCATCTGAAATATGTCACCATAAGAATGTAAACAAAATAACATAGGCTAAGTTTTTAGCACATATAACCTATTTTCTTAACGGTGCTTCATTTTTTGTTTTGAACTAATCAGATATTGATATATAAATAAATAAAAGGAAAACTTTTAAAAACAAAATATAACATTTTTATATTACTTGTTAAAATTTAATTAGTCTAGAACAACGAATAAGATATCTTTTCATGAAGGGTGAAAATTTATATTTTCTATTATACTTGGCATAAAAATTGTCAATTACATGTTAGGTAGAGGAAGCAAAACACCATAGAGAGGACAATTGATATGAAAATCAAAGAAAAACGTAAGTTGGATGAATCAATCATGACCAATCATCTGCATTTATCTCAACTTTACCCAAAAACTTCCACTATGCCTAATATAAACAAACACATCTGAACAAATTTAACTTCCCATGATTAAAGATTAAAAAGAAAATATGAAAGTTTGAATCGAGTTAATTTACCTGAAATAAACGCCTAAGTGGTCTAGGTGGTACTCTAGAAGCATGAGCATGGTGCCAAGGTGTTTGTCTCCACGTTACTTTTCCATCACTACCAGCACTAATTTTGTAACCAGAAATCACCATCTCCAAGCACCATAACTCTGGTTTCTTCTGCCACAAAACAAACCCTCCTATCTCTGCTTTCTTCATCTTTACCCCTTCATTCCCTTCCCCTCCTGAAAACTCTGATGTTGATATTTTCACTTGTCCCATTGCATACATGCTTTCTACAGATTCCAATTTACTCTCTCCCCCAACAGCTGCAAGGTATTGTTTCACTATATATTTCGCCATTGAAGCTTCCTATAACAAAACATTCAAACTTTGGTTATTTCATTATCATCCATAGCGTTCGTTTAATACACACAGAAAATAGTTTTGTTTTCACTAACAATGTTTTGGCCTTTGAGGCTGTGACTTGTGATGGGTTGTTGTTTATCATGGCTGATCGAGAAAGGGAGTAACGGTGCTCCTGCAACACCCAACAATAACTGCATCTCTGTGTTTCTTCCTCCAAAAAGTGATGATTGTGATGAAGATTCAATGTTTGGCTTCATCCATGATTTCATGTTACGCCATGCTTTGTTTGTTCCACTGAATTTTCTGAAAATTTCGTCAGGGACTGGAACCTCAAGCACTGTTTCTAGTGCACCATCACGATCAAGGTTGGGACAAAGTTTCTTCATATCAGAGAGATTGAACACAAAGCAAATAGATAATGTTTTGAATAACTTAGGAACAAGAAAAACTTTGGAGATAAAGGTTATAGATATATGTAGCTTTAAGATACGAGGAAGTGAAGAAAGAGGAGGGTAATTAGGTAAATTAGTGTGAGTGTTGAGTATTTGAATACGAAACTTCTGAAAAAAGATCATCACCTAACAAACTATGTTCTCACCCTGTATAACTTACGGTTTGCTTTTAATATGAATATAAGATTATTGTTCCTTTCCAATTTCATAATAATATTTGATAGTTTTTTTATTTTACATCTGGGATTAAATTTTGAATATTTATGATAATCTTTTAATTTTAATAGGAAACTAGAAAAAAGTTGTTATTATTTTGTTCTATCTCTTTAGGACTAGTCCTGACATATTAGAGGCAGGCAGTATGCAGAAGAAAATATGAGCCCTAAATTTATTTAAAAAAGTATATATAATTTTTTTTGTAGTGTTTGAAAAATTTGTGTGATTATTTTTCTCACACTTTACATTTACAATATAATTAATTTTTTAGTTATGTAAAATTTAACATAAAAGTATCAATTTATAAATTTTAAATTTGAATGAGATAAAGTTTTAATAATTTTGTATTTGTTATAATGATTACCAAATGCTTCTAGGAATGTACTAAAATTATGATTTATGAAAATAAAAATATTAATAAAATAAATTGAAAAACAAAAATATTAATTAAAAAATTAAAAATGGGTCCCTTATTATCTTGATTCCGAGCAATCGTATCTGGTGCATTTGCTCAGGGCCACCCTAAATCTCTTTGTCACTAATAAGAAAAAAATCTTCTTATTGAGAATTCTGATAACTTACAACTAAGCAAAATTTTCTGTGTGACAATGAAAGTGACACATAGTAGTGTATTTCGAAGATTTATGTTTGTCTCAATGGTTATGTTATATTATTTTATAGAAAAAATGTCTAGGATTAGAGACATAAAAATAAAAATCCATAATACTAATTTGGTTTAAGGTTGGCATAGGTTTATCTTTAACTTTTTATTTAATTTTATTTGCCTCATGATTGGTTTCCTTATTTTTATCATATTGTTAAAGTATATAAAATTAATTTGGGAAAATCATTAACAAGAAAAAGAAAGTGTAACATTAACTACTATTAATTAAGTACTAAGAGACACACACAAATAATAATGAGGCAATCAAGATGAACCTTGTGCTAATGAGAATAAGAAACCTAAACCAAAAACTCAAAATTTAAGTGTTTGTAAAACTCTATGGGTGATAGATAATTTTTCCACCATGTTATTTATAGAATTTTGGTTTTGAATAATGGAAAATAGAATTAAAAGATATTAACTTTTATGAGATGCATATTATAACTAATGAGTAATAGCAACAAAACTTATTTTCTATAATATAAAGTTGTAATCCTATAAATTGAAAGGTTTACAGAAATAATAAGTTACTAATTGTAAGCGCATCTTAATTTTCTTTGGTAGACATAGGAGACCAAATCGGAATAAATAAAAGTCATCATGTATTAATATTGCCCCTAGCTTCTTCTAGAAAATGATTTTTTTTACAGTTATATTATATGTTTTGAATTTAGTGTTAAATTCTATTTCATTTTTTGAGTGAAGGATATAAGATGAGATTAACAAGCCGATTCTCTTAATGATATGGTTATCCACTCTATATTGAATCTTGATAACTTAAGAGTAAGGAGAACTCATACAATTTGAGTGTTGAAATCTTCTTATCTTAATTATTACTTAACTCATCCCAATAGCTTCTTCTACTTTTCTATTCCTAGTTATAATTTGAGCAACTAGGAATAGAAATCCTCTATACCATTATCTTATGCTACCAATAAGAAACAATTACACCATTAAAAAGGTAAGTTATTAAAATATTTAATAAAGTATATATTTTTTATTGGTGGCAAAAATAATAGCATAGAATAGTGAGTATAGAAATATTAACATTGGTGGCAAATGCTATTATTTCTTCACTTCCTCGTATAAAAATAATAGCATAGCATAGATTTTCACCAGGTTTTGTTATTTGTTCGGGTTTTCATTCATATTATTACTTCAAATCTTCAATGTCACAAAAATAAAGAATAAATTTTCGATAATTACATTTTATATGAGCAGTGAACATTATAAGCATCAGTAAGCTAAAAAGGCGATGGCCTCTATTTTTCCGCATAATAATTCAAAATATCTCCAGAATCTGATTGTGATCATACAAAATTACATGTCTTGGTGTGTCCGCTAAACAATTAAGGACATATACATGCATACAATTATTATATGAATTTGGGTAAGATGTAAAACAGCTTAAATCCAAAGCGAAACCAACAAAAAAGAAAAAAGAAAGAAATTCACTTAGTCTTTTCTTTTTTTATTACGATCACTTAATCATGTTGCAAAGTGCCAAAAAAGGAGAAACACGTAAAGATGCATGTCCCAACAATAAGATACCTAAGATGCGACCAACATTTGAGAATGGTAGCCCATGATTGTGTCTTGGGTCGTTAAGGTTTTATTTCAAAACCAATTATTAATGAGAGTGATAGTCCAATAAATATTTAAATTATACTTAAAGAATGATTCAAAACGATATGAGACTTCCTTCTTACACTAATTACTGGTTTGGAACACATGAATCTACTAATGTCTCCAATGGAAAAGGACCATGTGAGCTGTGTTATGATCGTATTTCTGATTCATTTGTGTGGTTACGCTGACAAAGATGCTATTAAACTACAAATTGCATTGTCGTTTATCAGGATTTCGAATCATGTCATACACGTTCTCGTGAAAATAATGTTCCTGACTCCCTGGTCTTTATTACATGTTGCTATCAAACAACTACAATACGTTTATTAATTGGGAAAAAAGAGACAATATTTTGTTTAGGTAGGTAGATAAAATTTCCTAAGGTTTTTTATCCCATGTGAAACCTTTGGGGAGGGAAGGAAGGGCAACTATAGGATCGTACCCCTCCTTCCTCAATATATTATCATCATTTATATGTTTTGTAGCACCCTAATTTTCATAATAAAAATAATAATAATACAATATACGGAAGCTTAAAAGTTACCAAATTATAAAAAAAATATCTCTTGGAATTTCATTCAATACTAAATAAAATACATTATAAAGATGCATGTAATTTTCATAATAACAATGAACATTAAACTAAAAGGGTATAACATAATTCACACTACATCTTCAACTTAACATCAATCATCTAAAATAACTTATACAATAAAAACTAATTTGTAAGAAATTCAAGTGCATGATCACGTTCTTTAACATAGTTTAACTCAAACTCCTTAGGCGCCTCACTTAGAAATGTCAGAAAACTCAAGTATAGTGAGATAAAAATCTCAGTAACACTATTTCAGAAACCTTCAAACAATGACATTTCTAGCCGTAAAGGGTACGGAAAATCTTCATAAAGAATCGTAATAGATATTAATATTCACATTACATCATATTATAATATCATTAATAACTTACAACTTATATATGATCAATTAGAAGACAAGTCATGCACAAGCAATAACACATTAAATTTACATACTTAACATTAATTGCCTCAAACCCACAGTCCATGATTAAAAGTTTGTACACAATATGCCTGTTGGAGGTGCCTACCCCTCAATTGGTGCCCCGAGTTCGTAGGAATGTCTTACCCCATTTCCAGGAATAAGCACGTCGTCATGCAACTGTGAATTCATTTGTCTGTGCCCAGGCCAATCATCGAATCATAAAATCCTCTAAACAATCAACATAATTGGGTAATGAACCCCAAAACTTTATAAAAACCTTATAATTTCATCAATATAAATAAGACACGCAACTAAATATTATATAACAACTAACCACACTCATTATACCACATAAATTACACATAAATAATTCTTACATTTACATATACATTTAATAGTCTATATATATACACACATTCAAACAATGCACTCTAATTACAATATGAATATAAGTGTGCACTCATCATCACACATATGTTTATAGATTAGGAATAAAATTGGGAAAAAAATGTACAAAGTGTCATTATGCATTTAGCACTTGCATATAGAATTCTAGAAGGCATAATATAAATATATTATAGTTAGGATTACATCATACAGCGAACAAACATATATATATATATAATAATTTAACTATACATATATACAATTAATTAATAATATTGAACATGAAGCAAAATCATCACCAATTGTTTCATCTTTCAATGATGTATATTAGCATATGATAATATTTACAGAGTTGCTATTTGTGTTATGTTACTATGAATCTTTTATTTCTAACTCTCACTCAACAAACACAATAAAGAAAAACACTTTTCCTTTGATCAATTCATGATTCAGTAAGAATGAATTTCAAGCATAAAGATGATAAGAAATTAATTGAACAATGACAATAATATCAATCTATAAATTCTCCAATAATTTTTTCATGGATGCATAAATCTTTATCCCATTCCTTAGTTTCTTCTCATCTCCTCCTTTCTCTTTTCCTCCTTTCTTGGTTGCTAGTGGCCGCTAGGTCTATTTTCACTTTTATGGTTGAAGAGTAAAGGCTAAGTGTGAGATTCTTTTGTTATTAACTAATATAATTCTCATTAATCCACTAATTCCACTAATTTCTTATTTTTATTAAGGATGAGATCTTCTATTATAATTAATCTAAAATTTGATAGCAAATTGTAAAATTGTAAACATTATCACAAATTAAACAATTAATCAATCATTTAATGATAATTATCAATTCTTATTATTTTGTAGGCTTAAGCGGATAATACAAATTATATAAAGAAAACATATAATCATAATAATAAAATAAAATAGTCTATACATATATTGTATCGTGTAAGATCAAACAATATCTTAACAAACATAATTGTATGATAATAATAATGATAATTATAACAATAAGAATATAATAACAATACAATTATATTATATTTCTTATATTAATCTTGAGATACATTCTTAAAATAAATTGATTATATCATTGTACATATTTTATCATAGAATAAAACTATAATATGAGGTTCAAAAATTTATTTCTAAAATATTGTAATTTTTGAGATATTACATGTTTCATACTTAGATTAGTTTAAAAATATTTTTTATAGTATTATATAAATTATAATGACTTTTTTACGGCGATTGTTGATTTAGTGATATATTAACTACTATTATCCCAAGAAATTTGGGCTAAATTTGGTTCATAACATTTTTAAGATGTGTAAAATATTACTATTTTAATAAAATTAAGCATTTATAAGAATATTTTTAATTAACAAAATAAAACTTGTAAATAACTATTCAATGAAAATTAAATAATTATTTGAAGAAACCCATTTTTATTTCTTTGAAGACAAAATATTATAAGAATTAGATTATTATATTACCGATGGGTGAAATTAAACCCATTTTTCAGCAGCCCTCATGAAAAAAGAAATAACATCCATTTTTTTTACTGGGTAAACTATTATTGTTTTTTTTAAGAACTTTAAAAAACAATATAACAGTTGAGGGAACTTATAATACAATCTATATGAGTGTGTTTTTTATAGTCTAAAATCAACTTTGAACATGTATATATTGTTTTGTCAGTTTCTACTCTGGCTTGCACATGAGAAAAAAGATATCACACTCACTTAAAGAAAGGATTTCCCCAATATCAGAATATAGATCTATTGTCGAGATATTATCTTATATATTGTTTTGCGTCAATGAAATCATGACATAAAAAAACTAAACATTCACTGTTATTGTTATTTTTGCTTCATTATTATTGGTGTAGACAACATATGGACAAGATCTTTGACAACAAATATTTGTTCAGTTTATTAATGGTATTGCATGGAGAAGATGTGAGTGATTAATTACTTATGTGTTGATTGATAAGAGTAATTGTTGTGACATTCTTTTTCTTTTGGAACTAGAACAGTTTTGGAGCCCTAGCTAAAAAATGCACATGTATTGCATCAACTATTGATAGATGTGGTTCACTTTTAGTCCAAATTAAGATGTTTGCTCCAAAGGGTTCTCACTTTTACTTATGTATTTATGAGTAAAAATTTGATTTCATTATATCTAGATGGTAAAAATGTATCCTATTTTTTCCTTCTGTTTTTAGGTACTTCCCTCTCTGGATCCTGACCCAAGTTTGATTTGAGGATCTGCTTGGGGATTTGGGTTAAGAAAATATTCAAAAATTGTAGTGAAAAAAGTACTTTTACATTTCTCTTCAATTTGTCTTTGTTTGAAACTAGGTCATGAAGTTGAGGAACCAGTCCAAAGTTATTTAGTGCGACAAAATTTTAGTACCAGTCTCAAGATCATTAATGCTGGTTACTAAACATTCAAAGGCAATCTTCATACATAGTACTTAGTCATATACTTGCTTCTCAAATTAAAGCATCTCTGGCTCCAAGTTTTCATCTTGTCTATGCATTCCATTATATACACATTTAGGTAAGGAAATAAAGATAATACAAGTCTAGGTTGAGCATAAAATACACATGAACATTATCATATATCTAAAGAAAAACATAGCTAGTTAACTATGATATATGGGGACATAGCTATTAAGCTTGATACCTGTGTTAAAGGACTATAGTTTGCTCCAATATCCCTCAATCATCTACCCTGCTTCATTCTCAAGTTACACAGCATTATTCATGAGGGCACATTGAAGTGAAAAAGCCATGATATGACAAAGGCAAAGACCATACAAGCTAGAAGGAAATTCAGAAATCGATGGCCCTTCCAGAAACTTCGAGTTTCTGCAGGGGATGCAGGTCCAGTTTGTACCATGGAAGCATCATTTACTTCATTCCATTGTTCTGTAATTTGAACTTCATTTGCACCTGCTACGTTGAGCGCAATTGATCCACAGATTTCACAAGTTCTGTTAATCATGCAGGTATCAACTAATAAGTGAAAGTTACACATCCAAAAGGAAAACGTTAGTGCAGTAAATTTCTGATATTGTTTAAAAACCTATAGTAGAGTAAATGAACAGCATGGATTAAAAAGCTGCTTTGACAAAAATGTACTATTTCAAATGGAACTTAATAGATGGAGAGGTTTATCAGCCTAGACATCAAAGTGTCTTCAACCTTTTCCACCACACAAAAAGATGCAATAAATGACCAATAAGACACTGAATGCTTTTTACGTTGTTGTCGGTATATTATCCGCCATTCATAAACTTGGTAAAGGATATAGGGAAACATCACTGTCTAGTTTCCATAATTTCCTTCAAAAAAAGTGTATAAACAGGAAAGAAAGTAAAAATAAGGGGACATTTGTAATTATAGTTCCTTCAAACCAAATGTTGCCTTATTTCCAGGCTTCTGAGTTCTTATCACAATTCTCAAGTAACAATGCAGAGTGTATAACAGGAAATAAAAATTGGCAAATAAATACTGAACAAGAAAAAGATTAAATGTAACCATGTTTCATACTTGCCAGCAGTTTAATCAAATTAGTGCTGACCAGTAGTGAAAGGCCATACAAAATCACATTTGGAATCATAAGTATAATTTAACTACATAGTGAAATTTCCTGGTTTGGACTATACTATAAATGACTAAACTGTTTCTGTGAGCTTCAATAAGTCAAGACTCTCCACTCTTTCTCCCTCTCATTTTTGTTTTGCTGAACCAAGCAAGTGTAAACTAAATTTCATTACAAAATTTCTTCCATTCCACTTTTCACCTTCATGCAGACTCAGAAGCTTGTAAAAAATAATTATGCAGACTCAGAAATATAGAACTATGTGTTCAATTTCCAAGAGATTCATTTTTTTTTCATTCTTTGGGGCATACCCAAAATTTCTATTATCATTCAGTTGCTTTTTTAATTTGGAAATTGCCAAGGCCCCTCTACATAAAAAATGAAAACAGGTGAAACTACACTATTTATTTTAAAAAGAAAGAAAAAATAGAGGAACCAAAGGCAGCCTAGTGAATAAAAAAATTGTGGACATAGACACCAACACCATATAAATTGACTTCAATAGACAAAATCCAATCTGTCTAAAAGAAATATGACAGAGTGGAGTAGAGAAGCAAATCAAACATAATATTGGGAAAAAGTTTGACTTGTATGGTTGGACCAGCAAATAGGATATGTTCAGCCCCCTCCTACTTTTTTCTACTTTATCTATTAATCATTTAGTCTTTACCTAAACTCTCTATGCAATAATGTAGCTTCATTTAGTTTTCACTATGTCCAAGTCCAACCATGCATGGGAGAGAAGAATCTTATTCTAGTTCACATTCCACTATTATAAGGCCCGTTACATCAATCATGGGAGAGGTTCTTTACCCCCATTTTCCCAAGTCCTCTTGCCCTCTTGGTATCATATGCATATGCTAGAATGAAAAATAAATAAATCATATGCATATGCTAAGTATAAGTTAGAATTAAACATTTCAAATAACTCTAGATTTGGTAAAAGGGTATTTTTATGCCTCAGTTTAAAGCATGAGCACTCAAGTGGCCTAAAAAAGCATGGCAACTTAAATAGTTGGTATTACACACAAATTGACCACACCAAGAGGGTGAAGATCAATACTTTCTCAGAAACAATCCAGCAAAACCCATTCCAAAAACATCAGAAGTTTGTTTCAGTGTACTTACTTATTACCCTTGATCTTGAACCAAGCCTCGGCACACTGTTTATGAGCAGCAGCTAAATCATCTTTACAAGAACATCCAAGCTCAATGGGGGTTCCAGATTCATGGTTTGTCATATCCATGCTGAGATGACAAATCCTACAATCTCTCTCAACCTTAGCCAAATGCACCTTAACATCAGATACTGTACCTTCCAGATCTAACTCCAATGAACACTCTGATGCAGAAGATCTTCTCACTTTTTCAGAAACTCCAACAATCTCAGGACCAGAATCAAGGGTGGATCTTTGTTCCTCATCAGAACAACAACCTTCACTGCCATTGTCTATGTTAACAACAACAACATGGGACTTGTCCTCAGTTACCAACATTGTGAACACACAAGTTAAGAATCTTCATATAATGGAAGCAAAAGTCATTGATGCCGCCCACCAAACTTTGAAGAAGAAAGTTGTTGTTTTTCTGAAACTCAGCATAAGTAATAATAGTGATGTGAAATGTGTGAGAGTATATTAACAAACAAGTTACTCTAATGTGGTATACAATCTCTCTCTTGGAAATCATAGTTATTTCACAAAGTTTAGTATATTATGCATTATGTTATCCATACCATGATATAAGCAAAAGAAATCTTAAAACATGAGAAAGATTCTTCAACAAGGTCCGTGGTGTGGAGAGATTATAGGGTACTGGGACATCAATACAATAATTTAATAAAGACATAACATGTCACATTTATGACTATACACACATATTAAGTGAAAGTTTGACAAATATACTAAGCCATTACTATTCATCGGTTCATTTAAAAAAAAATTCATTTAGAAGTTTAATAGAATACTGATTTTTTTTATGTTTATCATTATTTAATATTTTATTAATTTAGCAGCGCAAAAAAGTAATGATCACTTTGAAATAATATATTAGAAAAATGTCACATAATTAAAAATATAATAGTTATATTTAGTAAGTAATATGTTTTTTTTAAATGTTTGAGGGGATGATTTATAAGTGGGTCTCACTTAGTCTCACAGAGACACAGACTAATGATGTTTTTCTCTGTTGCTTCTTCGATAGGGTGCCAAATCATGAGTGCAATAGAGTAGAAAATAGAATAAAGAATAGAGAAAAGGGTAAAAGGAAAAATAAGTTTATGAAGTTGAAGAGGGAGCTTATAATTGAGCTCACCTAAAAAGATTTTTCTTTTGCGGCTGGCGCTAACGGATAAAATTGTGAAAAGCACAAAATTCTTTGTCCTCTTCTTCTCTTTAATCTTCACAGCTTTTTAATTTTCTGTTATTATTTTTTCAGCGTGTCTTCACAACATTTTTAGCCATTTGCAATCCTTTTTAATTATAAGAAAAAACTCAGGCTTAATCATTAACTATCATACATCTAATATTGAGTACAATACTGTTAGTATAATTGTCTCAAAGGATTTCTTTATTAGCAAAAAGTTACAAAGTTCTTCTTCTCTCATTTAATTTCAACAAATTCTTCGCTATAAATAATGTCACCTGGTATACAATAAAGTGATAAACTATTCACTCTTATTATAAATTCAAAAAGATTTAATATGTATGTACTATCAGTGTAAGTGTTTTTTACACTGTCAACACATTATCACAGCTGATTTATTAATTAGCATTGACTCTCAAACAAAAGTAATACAAATCAATGGTGAATGATGTGTCGACAGTATAAATTTTTTTACACTGTTAATGCATAAATTTTAAACTCATTCAAAAATTGAAAGTTTAACTATTTCTGTAATTTCTTAAATATACTTAGTCATCCTATTTATAATAATTAGAACTAACATAATAAATTATGAATCCTAAACTTCCGTTACAAAAGCTCAAATGATAGGAGATTCAACTATAGAAAATCTCAAAGGAGATTCAACTATAGAAAATCTCTCCATTAATGTTTGTGCCACGTGTAATATCAGAAATTCAATTGTTCAACACTAAAATGTAATTATCTCGTGCTTCGCTCCATTAATTCAATCACGTGTAATATCTGGTGGTACATATGAATTAAATTAATTCAATAATTAAATCCGTTGACATCTACATTAAATTGGTATGTATTGCATTGTGAGTAATATTTTAAGGAATAAAATTAAAAGTTATATAGATATAAACTAAAATTTTAAGCCCATATAAAAGATAAATAATTTATTCTTAGTGTTAATAATAAATTTAATTTTAGAGAGTTAATAAGAATATAATGTAAGATAAAAATATGTAATTCTTAATAATAATAAAATAGGATAAGACAATATTATATCGTCTAAGTATTAATTCTCCTTATCCTAAATAAAAAATATATATATATAGACATGTGGATAATCTAATTATTAGTTTAGTTGATATGTTTTGAGAATTTGAAATTATGAGATACATTTCTAATAAGTTTCCCTACAAGCAAAATAGATATGTATATTGGTTAATGAAATTCAACCAAATCTTGCATTAGTTTGCAATGTATGTAAAATATTTAAAGCTATTCCTTTAATGAACTAATTGTCTTAATTATTTAATCATTTTAATATATTACTCATCTATATATGAATGAGAAGCTTCTCTTGATCTACAATTTTTCTCTCACCAAAAAAATCATGGACATTCCGAAGCAAAGGAGAGAGTCAGAAATAGACAATGAAAGTTTTCTTACCTTGCAATATGCAGGCCACCTTAAGAAATAGTCTTTTTTGTTACATGTGAATAATTTTTTGTTACACCTTTAAAAATTGTTTAAGAAAACATAAATGATAACTTTGCATTGGAAATACCTGTAACCAATTTGAAGGGCTACTCACTCAATTGCACTTGCATAGAGCACATCCATTTTAGCTTCAACACATAATAAACTATACCCACATGTGCTGAATGCTGCCTAAACAGGTGTTTGTACAACAACTATTCAGAATAATAACATTTTAGTGAAATAAATACCCTCAACAGTAAGATTGACTACATAGCGAGATAAACTTACACCACCTTATGATCTACCCATCCACTAGAATATGCCAGAAATGAAAATTTGAAATCCACTAGACAAGGTTCAGATTTGTGTCAAACTTCTGCAGGCATTGCAAAATGCACTAATACCTGATACTGGTCGATAAAGTGTAGGATGTCCCTCCACTTCAGCAACATATTTTTTTGGAGGTTTCTCTGCATTTTGTTTAATTTCATTAAACGTCACGATATTTCGAACTTCTGGAGGATTCAACGAATTGATATCCCCAAATGACATGGTTTCTTCAGAAGATACCTTTGCTCTCTCAAAGCTACCATCTTCTATCACATCGGCATGTGCTCGGAAATATGTTTTCAACTCCACATGCCTGCGCTTTAGAATAGAATTCCAGTGGTTCTTGATGGCATTATCTGTTCTGCCTGGAAAAAGCCTTGCAATTGCTGCCCATTTGTTTCCATGGGCTGAAATTATAAGTCTGTCCTCTTCCTCTGCAGCAATTAAAATTTCATTAGTCATTGATAACTGACAGGCACAATAATCATCACAGGTGAAGGTGGCTGATAAACACTGGTATCAATGTAAGAAGAATTAGAATAGTAGAGTGAAAAGAAATGCATCATGGGGTATGTTTTTATGATAGCAGGAGCTCCAATTTCATGGTGCTCAAAGAAGCAAAGGGTAGTGGCTCTCTCAACCTGTGAAGCTGAATACATAGCAGCTTGTCACACTGCTTGCCAGGCTCTTTGGATTTGTTCTCTGCTACAAGAACTGGGTATAGAGAATGAATGTGCTATGGAGTTGCTTGTAGACAGAAAATCAGCCATTGATTTGGCAAAGAACCATGTTTCTCATGGTAGGAGCAAATACATTGAAACCAAATATCACTTCTTAAGACATCAAATAGCAGAAGGGAGGATCAAGTTGATTGATTGCAAAACCGAATTTCAATTGGCAGACATCATGACAAAGCCATTGAAGGTAGATAGATTTAAAAAATTGAGGAAGAAGATTGGAATTCACAGCTTGAAAGATTGATTGTGTTTGTAGTTGTTGATGTTACAAAATTCTGAATCATGAGGGTGCTAGATTTTGTAATTTAAAATTCTATTTTGTTAGTTAAGTAGTTAAGGGTTGCTATAAATAGACTTGCCTTGTATAGAAAGTTAACTAACATAAATTCATATTCAATACAAACAAACCAGATTGCATTTCCTCTCTTCCTCTCTTTCTGCAATCAATCTTCATTTACTTTTCTTTGTTCTAACAAAATGCCAGAGCAACAAGAAAAAATATTCTAGGTAACTTCAACACTAAGAAATGAGACAACATAGTATAATGTCCTTCTGAGTATTCTTTAAACTGTAACAAATCTAAAATTTGATGGATATTCAATAGCAGGAGCAGCAGTGAACACTAATCTAAAAAAAATAACATAAATAAAAATAGAAGCATTATCATCACATATCACGTGAAACAAATACATAAACACAAACATAGTTCTAAACTCCTACCTAATTGAAGTAACATGAAGTAAAACACAGTAACTGAGAAGTTACCAGTGAAGTGGTTGCATATAACGGAAGGGTCAAGCTGATTACACCACCGGAGCCGGCAACACTTGTTGGACCTCCCAGGCACTTCCCGTGCGATCATGGTCCAGTTCCTCGCCCCAAACTGCGCCACCAATCGGTTGAGAACCGCGTCTCAATCTGGAGACCACGGTCCCTTCACTTTTCCCGCCACTATACCTATTCCGACCACCGTCATCTAAACATTTATGTCGGCGGTGGAAACGCCAACAGGAACGATTGTCTCGGCGGAGGATCGGTCTTCTGTAACGAATATACAAGGACACCCAGGAACAACTACAAGCAGCCACACTGGAACAATGCCAAAAAGAATTCAGTTAGGGAAAAAGGACACATGGCAACAGATGCTGAAATCAAGGAAGTAGGAGTGTGGAAAAGCAAGAGAGAAAGGAGACCCAACCGTATGCTAGAGGGATTTGTGAAAAGAATATAAAAAGTAGCACAGTGTAGGAAAAGGACAGCTTGATGTATTAACACTCTCTTTTGCTCTATTATTCCCTTGCCCCAAATTTCCCTCTGCACTATTTTCTCTTGTACTGAACTTCCTTTAAATTCAAAGTCTTTTTCTAGTTATTTCACAGCTCTTGGTTGAGTAATATTCTGAGGTTACTGTTACATTGGTGCTTTCATTGACTCTCTAATGGCGGAAAACACAAGAATGAAGGATCTAGCAGCTGAGGTGAAGAGAATTTCTGATGCTTTGGACTTGCAAACAGCCCAATCTGACCAACGTGACAACCAGAACATGGCTCGTTTCAACCGTTTAGATCACAGCATGTCTTCCATCACCACTGGTATGGACAATTTAATTCAGAACATGGACGCGTTACGCAACTCTGCCTTAGTGACGAACTCAACCGTACAGTACACTAACGGTAACCGAAATTCTTTTCAAACCAGGAATGTTAAGTTAGATTTTCCGAGATTTGATGGCATTAATACACTAAATTGGATCTTCAAGGCAAACCAGTTTTTTGAATATTATAATACCCCTGACATTGATAGAATTACTATTGCTGCCGTGCATATGGAGGGTGATGTCATCCCTTGGTTTCAGTTACTTAACAGAAATAATCAGATCCAAAATTGGTCTACACTGGTCTCAGCCATTGAAACTCAGTTTGGCCCCTCACTGTTTGACTGTCCTCGTTCTATGCTCTTTAAACTAACTCAAACCGAATCGGTTTCTCACTATAACTCTGAATTCACCAATTTGGCCAATCGTGTCATAGGGGTCAGTACTGAAGCCCTTCTAGATTGCTTCATTAGTGGCCTAAAAGAGGATATTCGTCGCGAAGTCATCGTACAATGTCCCACATCCTTAGTCAAAGCTGTTGCCTTAGCCAAACTCTATGAGGAAAAGTACCAACCAGCCACCAACCATTCTAAAACCAAAACCAATTACATCTCATTCACGCCTCACACCCACAAACAACCCACCCCATACTTCTCCACCAAACCCACAAACACTTTACCTCCATTACTACCTACACCTCATATCAAGCCACACACATTCCAAAACACAAACCACAAAACCCCACTGGTGAAAAAGATGACAACAGCGGAAATGCAAGTGCGCAGAGAAAAGGGTCTATGTTTTACATGCGACGAAAAATTGTCATTTAACCACAAATGCCCAAACAAACAGTACTACCTCTTACAATATGATGAGGACGATGATGAAACCCCAAATGAACAAATTCACCCTGACCCACCTCACCCAAAGAACCAAACAGACACCAACAATGCCTTATACCACCATTTGTCATACAATGCATTAAAGGGCGCTAATAGTATCGGAACAATGAAGTTTACAGGGCAAATTAATGGCGTGCAACTTCAGATTTTGCTGGACAGTGGCAGCTCAGATAATTTCATACAACCACGGATTGCCAAATGCCTTAAGCTTCCAATTGAACCTGCCACCAACTTCAGGGTCCTTGTGGGAAATGGAAATTACCTTATTGCAGAGGGCCAAGTTAAACAAGTACAAGTGATGATTCAAGGCCACATGCTTCAATTATCGGCGTACTTACTCCCAGTGACAGGAGCTGACCTCATCCTCGGTGCTGCGTGGCTAGCGACAATAGGACCCCACGTGTCCGACTATGGTGCTTTGACAATCAAATTTTACCTTGGGGATGCTTTTATCACTCTCTGTGGGGACCGCCAATCCACACCTACATCGGCCCAACTTCACCATCTAAAAAGGATGCAACATACTCAAGCAATTGTTGAACTTTATACCCTACAGGTACACCATGAAGACAATAGCGTGGTGCCACTACGGTCAGTACTCAACAATATGGAACCTGACATAGAACAATTGCTACACAAGTACAGCTCCGTGTTTGATAAACCTATGGGTTTACCACCGCAGCGAATACAAGATCATGTGATTCCCCTTGTGGAGGGCACTAGTCCCATTAAAGTCAAACCATATCGGTATGCTCACAGCCACAAAAATGAGATTGAGAGGATGATTCGTGAAATGCTACATGAAGGCATCATCCAACCAAGTTCCAGTCCTTTCTCCAGTCCCGTATTATTAGTAAAAAAAAAAGACGGCACATGGCGTTTTTGCACTGACTATCGGGCTCTTAATGCAGTCACAATTAAAGACAGTTTTCCAATGCCAACAGTTGATGAATTATTGGATGAACTCCATGGTGCAAAATATTTTTCTAAATTGGACTTGTGTTCGGGATACCACCAAATTTTGGTTCAACCCAAAGATAGACATAAGACGGCATTTCGCACTCACCAAGGCCATTATGAGTGGCTTGTCATGCCCTTTGGCTTGAGCAATGCTCCTGCGACCTTTCAGGCCTTAATGAACCAAGTATTCTAGCACTGGCTCCGTCAATTTGTTCTTGTTTTTTTTTATGATATCTTGGTCTATAGTCCTTCTTGGCATGAGCATTTGGCGCACCTAGCAACTGTTTTACACACACTACAGCAACATCAATTGTATGCTAAACTCTCCAAATGTTCCTTTGGATTAACCGAAGTGGATTATTTGGAACACTTGGTTTCTGCTGCTGGCGTAGCAATGGATAAATCCAAGGTACAAGCAATATTGGATTGGCCTCTACCGAAGTCCATCAAGAAACTTCGAGGGTTCCTTGGCATCACTGGCTATTACCGTCGCTTTATTAAGAGTTATGCAACCATTGCAGAACCGTTGACGAATCTATTAAAAAAAGATAGTTTCGAGTGGACTGAGTCCACCACCACTGCTTTTCAAAGCCTGCAACATGCAATCACTCAGGCCCCAGTGTTGGCACTCCCTAATTTCACACTACCCTTCATATTGGAAACAGATGCTTCTGGCATAGGCATTGGGGCAGTCCTCAACCAAAACCAGCACCCCATTGCTTTTTATTCAAAGAAACTATCTCCGCGAATGCAAGCCAAATCCACATATGTAAGGGAACTCTATGCTATAACGGAAGCAGTGGCTAAATTTCGCCATTATCTCTTGGGCCACAAATTCATTATCCGCACTGATCAGAAAAGTCTTAAAGTCTTACCGATCAAACAATTCAAACTCCCGAACAACAAGAATGGCTGCCTAAACTTTTGGGATTTGATTTTACCATTGAATATAAACCAGGTAAAGACAATGTTGCAGCGGATGCCCTCTCACGATCATTTCATTTAGCTTGGTCAGCTCCCACATCAGCTCTGATTGAAGCTATTAAACTAGCACTTCAGCAGGACCAATTTTGGCAGCACATTATGCAACAGACCACATCGGCAGCAACACTGAATAACAAATATTCAGTGCAAGACGGGTTACTGTATAAGAAGGACAAATTGGTTGTTCCCCATTCCCCACAATTAATTGCTCAAATTCTTAAGGAATTTCATGCTTCAGCAATTGGGGGCCATGCAGGGATTCGAAGAACACATGCTCGCATCACTTCTCAATTCTATTGGCCGAAAATGGGGGCTGACATCAAAAAAATTGTGCAACAATGCCAAATTTGTCAACAAGCGAAACATGTTAATACATTGCCCTCTGGGTTGCTACAACCACTTCCAATTCCTAATCAAGTATGGGAGGATGTGGCAATGGATTTTATCACCGGGTTACCCCCATCACATGGCTACACAGTAATAATTGTGGTGATAGACAGACTCCCCAAATATGCTCATTTTGGCCCTTTGAAAGCAGCATATACAAGTACAGGGGTAGCTGAATATTTCATTATCACATTGTGAAACTGCATGGGATACCAAAAACCATAGTGTCAGACCGGGACAAGGTATTTACCAGTCAATTTTGGCAACATCTATTCAAGCTCCAAGGCACCACTCTAGCTATGAGTTCAGCATATCACCCACAGACCGATGGACAATCGGAAGCGGTTAATAAATGCCTAGAGATGTATCTTCGATGTTTGACATATGATAATCCAAAAACCTGGAGCAAATTGTTACCACTAGCAGAATTTTGGTATAATACAGCTTATCATCATAGTACAGGCATGACACCATTCTCTATTTTATATGGAAGAGACCCTCCAAAGATCACACCTTATCGCAGTAGTGAAGGGGACAATATTATATCCATGGACATGTTACACCATAGAGATGTTGTGCTGCACAAACTTAAGAATAATCTTCTTCAAGCTCAATCGCATATGAAGAAGGTTGCCGATGCCAAACGTTCTGAATTGCATTTTCAGATTGGGGACATGGTGTTTGTGAAACTCCAACCTTATCGACAAACTTCCATAACACTGCGCAAAAACCAGAAACTGGGCATGCGTTACTTTGGACCATTTCCTATAATGGAAAGGATTGGTTAGGTGGCATATAAGCTCCTTCTGCCTCCAGCCGCAAAAATTCACCCAGATTTTCACATTTCCGTTCTTAAGAAATGTATAGGGGATCCCCAGGCTCAATACATCCCTCTTCCATTGTTGCCCGTTGCACAAGGTCCAATTTCCCAACCACTGCAAGTGTTACAGACCAGAGTAGTTAACAAGCATGGGACATGGATCAATCAGGTTTAATACAGTGGGATGGCCTTGATATTTCCAAAGCTTCTTGGGAGGATGTCACCACTATCCAGCGGGAATATCCACAGTTTGACCTTGAGGACAAGGTCAATTTTAATGGGGGAGGTAATGTAACGAATATACAAGGACACCCAGGAACAACTACAAGCAGCCACACTAGAACAATGCCAAAAAGAATTCAGTTAGGAAAAAAGGACACATGGCAACAGATGTTGAAATCAAGGAAGTAGGAGTGTGGAAAAGCAAGAGAGAAAGGAGACCCAACCGTATGCTAGAGGGATTTGTGAAAAGAATATAAAAAGTAGCACAGTGTAGGAATAGGACAACTTGATGTATTAACACTCTCTTTTGCTCTGTTATTCCCTTGCCCCAAATTTCCCTCTGCACTATTTTCTCTTGTACTGAACTTCCTTTAAATTCAAAGTCTTTTTCTAGTTATTTCACAGCTCTTGATTGAGTAATATTCTGAGGTTACTGTTACATCTTCTTCGATCATGGCGGTTAGGCAATGCTAGTGTCAGTTTTTTTTTGTAGCTCTCTAATTTTCTCTCTCTCTCTCTAACTAACTGGAATTTCAGATTGAGACACACCTTAAACGTTTCGCCTTCTTTTTTTCCCATTTTGGAACAAAAATAAGAATCACAAAAAAGGTAAGTACATGTTTTTTCAACTTATTTACAAGAGTGTAGTTTTAGTGTAATTAAATGATAGATATATCATTCAAAGTTGTATTTCTCTTTGATTTTTTTTCAACCTACTTTTTTAAAATTGACTAATTTGTCTCCATAGCTTCAACTCTTAAACGGCGTCGCTTCACGGGTCAGGTGGGTGAGTCTTTGCATTTTCGCTCTCGGAGTTGACTAATGTGGTTATCGATCACTTCGGACAGGTCAGATTGAGTGTTTTGAAATGACCTCTAGTTTGGTCATGATTTACTGTTATACCATTCGCGATAGAAACAAAGTAACGTGGTTTGAATTTTGTTTATTCTTCCAATTACAGGCTTGGGCTTTTTATAAGTAATCCAAATCTATGGATTCCTCTTATCCCATTTATAATTGCTTCAAGTTTTACCCAAGTTTTGTTAAAGCAAGAAAAACGATAAAAAAAAGAAGAGAGAGGTGGTTATGGAGAAACTCAGAAAAGTTTCATTTTAAAACGTAAGAAATTTTTGTTGTTGAATAAAAAATGTAAGAATTTGTTAGTATAATGGGCATTGCTAGTAATCATAAAAATGTAAACAAACTACTTTTTTTTTCTTGGAAAAGACACATCTTCCGAGAGGTAAGGTATTGCTTTTACATATAGATTTAAAGTAAAAGTGTTATTACATTTATTGACCAATTATTTTATGTGTAGTTCTTTATCAAGTATTGAAGAAGATTTTGACTCTTTTATAATTGTTTGGAACACCTGACTTAATATTTTTATCGATCAACTTGTTAGCATGTAGTTACGACAATAACCACTGGTATTAAGGCTTTGCCATATTTTGTCATGGCCAATGCTAAACCATACCAACTGATCAAATTTTCCTTTCCTCAGTTCAAACCTTTTTTTCATTATATTTTTCTATTTGTTTCATGGAATGGCTAAAGAAACAAGCTTATTTTGGATCATTACCATCATTGAAGGAGTAAAAGGACAAGCTTTAAAAACAGGTGATGAGCTTCTATTGCACATTTGCAACCAACCATAGTGCATGTACCTTAGTGAATCAGCAAAATTTCCAACCTAAGAGGACCACATAAGAAAGTAGATGCACCAACTGACTGGGCCTTTTCCTTTTTCAAGACAAACACAATGTGCCATCCCATTTAAGTTTTAAATTTTATGGTGCATTAGGGGATTAAAATTTGTTGTACAATACCTCATTCACGTGTCCAGGATTCGCACAATCCAAAGCTAAGTGAAACAACTCTTCTCCATAAGTGCTTAATTAGAAAAGAAAAGAAATTTGGAAGTGCTTAATTGGCAAAATTGCTCGGTAGCACATAATGACAATTGTATATTGAAATACTATGCAATGTGCACTTTTAAACTACTATAGTGTGATTGTTCCAAAGAGTCACTTAAAATTAGTTAAATCGTAAGATATGAAGTATTGAAGTTGAAAGCTTAGGTTCGAACTTTAGAAATGTATATTTCAACCCCTTTTCATATTTTTCTCTCCCTCAAAGGCCTCCTAGCTATGAATCTCTACTTGAAAACAATTTGTTATACTATATAAGTTGTGGCTGTCATAATAGTTACTTGATAATAACAATGAAAACTGCATGTTTAAGATTCCACTAGTCTAGAATGTATAAAATCCTAGGATTTAATTTATCTCCTCAGAAGTTGAAATGTTTAATAGAGCTTTAGACTGTTCAGTGCCAACCAAACTTTAGATTTGTTATCATCATTTTAGTTGTGACCCATGATTAAAAAGATTCCCAAACTCCTCAAACCATAGAAATTAAGAATCTAATTAAGGCCCCCATATCAAACAAAACTAATAGTAGTTGGCATTGTAGGTGCTAGCTAGGTCCCTGGATTATGCTGCAAACTTGAAAGAAATTGCATCTTTTAGAAACTTTCACTAATGATGATATTGATGATGAGCACCAAATGCTTAAATATAAATATGTAGGTTAGTCTATTAAAGCCGAAAGTTTAGGAAAAAAGGAAAGGTGATTGCCCAACTTAATGTTCAAAGAAGGATCCAACGTGACTGCCATAGGAAAACAAAGCAAACTAGATAAAAGACAATTGAACTCTTAATTCTATGCATGTGAGTGGCCCAAAAACCCTAATTCCTTGGCAGACCACCTATGCCCCATGTACCAGAATGAAAGCCGTAGGGTTCGATACCAAAGTAATTAGGGTAGGGTATAGAGAGGACGTGGGGTAAGAGTAGGTTGAAGGTGAAGGTGTTAGCACTAATTGAATTGTCCTTTGTGAGGGGTAAGCATAATTTCCATTACTAGAAAGATAAGTGTCGGGGAGTCATAAGGTGGTCTGATTGTGAAGAGAGCGGTCGTAAAGAATAGAGTGTAGGAAGTTGTGGGTTCGAGTCCCACCATCAACAAAAATAGGACTTATAAGAGTAGTTTGATGGTAGGATGTAGGAGGTTGAGGGTGGAGTCTCACCCACAACATAATAACAAACAAAAGATAATATGTAATGATATTTTTATTTTTTATTTACCATGAAATTATATTTTTGTCATTCAAAATATGAGGAGAAACAAATATTTATTAATCAGTGGAGACTATACATTTTCCATTGAGAGAGACCCTCCTAATTGAGGCCATATAACATTGAAAATCCACGTGCTTGTTAGAAAACAAGCAAGCTTTGTGTCTTAGTTTGAACCTCCAACCTTTGCTTCATAAATAAATCAACTCAATTTCCCTACTTATCATAATGATTAATTAATGGGCTCCTTTTATTAGTAATATCCAGCCAAATTTTCCTTCTTTTTTCATATTAATGATGTCTTTTCTTAATGTGACTAGGAGTTAAAAAGGAATAAAGAAAAATGAAAAAGATTACCGCTTACGTATAGGAAAATTCATTAGTCAAACACATGTGGCTATCGTATGCATGATTAAAGACTTGGCAAATGCATCAAACATAATGAATTCAGTATTGAAAAACTTACTTTAGTATTTCTTGACATGTTAAAACATTAATTTTTTTTTTAAATTAAACAATATAATACTCTAAGAGCACTATTAAACATTCTCCTTTTTTTTTCTACATAAAACTTCATGATATACACATGCATGCAAATCATAAGCAAAACATACATATATCATTCTTCCTAGCTCCCATAAATGTGTCAATTATAATTGCAGATATAGTTTTAATTTCTCTTTGCTAACTTTATTTTCTTCTTCCTTTCTTATTTTCAAAATGAAAAAAAGAGTCTAGAGCGCACGGTAGTTGTGGTCCATGCTTGGCTTCAAACATTCAATAAACAAGATATAAGAGGAGTGGTTAGCCATAGGGACCACGAAACATATTCTTTAAAATGACATAATTACTCCTCTTATGAAAAAGAAAGATTAGAACTCGAAAAAGGAAAAAGAAGGAACATCAATTCATAAACAAATTCGTACATGTGAATTGTGATGTCAACAAACATCTAATATCTTTAGGATTAGATCATTGTGTATATATTTTTTATAGAAAAAATTAACACAACTTGGCTGCTTCAATTATAATAGCCACCTTTTGTAATCTACATATATTAAGACAATGGGGGGATTTTAGGTGAGAAAAATATGTATGCACTAACAGTGTAATAATTTTTAAATTGTTATTGTATCATTCACTATTCATTTCTAATTATTATTCACTTTTAAATAAAAGTAATATAAATAAGTAATAAATGACATGAATGGATAGTTATTACAATGTCAAATTGATACTACATGGCCCACACTTAATTGGCCATCACTTTCCTTTATATATTTCAAAAAGGTGGCAGGAATGGTTGACACATTCAGAAGAGTGGAGCTGTTTGGTTATCCATCTTACTCATGAAATTATTTACCATGATTAGAATCTTGACCTTTCACCTTGCATAAATATCTTGGGTCAAAGGTTTTTATGGCTAGACCAATTTGCATAGGTATTACGCATCACTTTAATTTTGCAATTAATGTTGGATTGGAAGACAAATGAATTACAGCCACTATATTTCTCATGGTTATAATTGAAATGCAATAAAGTGAGTAAAAAGGCATCTACATCAAATACTTAGAATATGTGTTTCTTAAAGGGTTGAAAACCTACTAGAATATGAGGAGATGAAGTTTGACAATTTTATAACATTATTTTATTAAAAAGTAAATAAAATATGATCCATCAAAAAGATTTGTGTTACATGTAAGTATCTGCACTCAATATTGGACTCTTCACTCTTGAGTATTTGAGAATATTTTATTTGTTTTTAACCATTTTTTCCTGAACTATATGTTATTTGATCCTAATTAATCTTCATTTAAACACATAATGGAAATTAATATCACTCGTGATGGAAGTGATAGGTACGACGTATGACTTTGTTACACCCTAATCAGATCCCTGAAAGTGGAAAGCATAGAAGAAAAAAAGGTAACTTAGTGGAAGTTTTGACATAGCAAGAGTTATTGTGTGTAGGAGATGGATATATCCAAAAAAACATAAGGGGCAGAGGAAATTAAACAGTGCAAATAGGTGTGTGATAGAAGGTCCTTTGTGCTCCACTGGTTGGGAAACAAAGGCTGGGTGGAACTAATATTATGTCCTTTAAATGACAGACATATAAAGTCCTCTCCTCTCACGGGTTATACCTCAACCAGAACCTACTACTTTCAATTCACATCAAACACTATAGCATGTATAGTTGTATACGTACAAATTTTATCTTCACAACTTTCATATTTTCTAATAGCCCCTTCAGAAAAACTTCCATGGAGACAAATACGTCACATCATATTTAGAGATAAGTGTATTTATGCTTTTTGATTCTTCATTCTTTCTCATATCAAACAACCCTTCAAATATATATTTTTCTACCAATATTATTTCTTTACATTTTTAGCCTTTTCATTTTCTCCCTTACACCAACAAAAAAAGGAAGAGCTTCTCCAATGCTATGCTAATTAAGAGGTGTGTAATAATTAAATTCTTAGCATATGATGGTCGGAGATAATTCAAAAAGTACGTTATACTCAGCTTATATACTAATTAAGGGGAGGGAAAACAAATCAAAAGGTACTGGAGGAATAACATATTGCAATTGATATGTGGTGACTCGTTTTAATTAGTATATGGGAAATATATATGCTAATTAATAGTGTACTAAGTTATTTAAGAAAGTATACTTAAGAAACTAATGACTTAATAAATAAAAAGCATCCTTATACATAAAGTGTGTGCTAAGAGTTGGAGATGCTCTGATGCTTAATTCATGCAGACAATTTTAAAAATATTAAAGTGAGACTAGTGTGTTGTGATAGTTTGCATAGAAACTTATTTGTGCAAATGTTAGTTTAGATAAATTCGTGTAAAATGAACTTATTATTTATTTTCTTAGATAAGAAAATAAAGGTATCCTCGCTCTTGGATATTTAACTGATTAAAATTTACATTCAATACACTATTAAATAAAATTAGATATTAGTTTTGCTTCTTATTTATTTTTTACGGATTAAGCTTCATACTTTAAAGTTTAAATACAAATTCACTTTAAAGATGCTTATACTATTTTACACTTAAAGCACATAACTAGGTTAATTGTTTGATTCAATTCCTCTCCGGTATGGAAGAAACTTGTACTGAAATATGATGTTGAGAATTTTTTAAAGAATTTTTATTTATTTTTAATAAAAAAAATATGTAATTATAGTCGTTAAATTTTTTTTACCACATGTCATCATCCTATCCAGCACTCTGGACTCTCCAGGAGAGATCCATTTCCATTGTTTATAGGGTCTACCAAGCACCATAAATGGGACGACCATTGTGATCCAGTGGTACGTTTTCTTGCTTCATTAGTGTTGACAAGATCTAGCACAATGCATCATAATCTGGAATGCTCCAAATCTGTACCTGAGCATAGCTTGTATCTAACCAATTATAATGAAATAAAAATTGATAAAGTTATGAATATTTAAATTTTTTAATTGATATGACATAATATAATTAGTTTGGGACAAACTTTAAAACATACTTTGAGACATCATATCCTTATCTCTTATCCCTCAGCTGATAGATACAAGCACAATTTGCTGGCGGGAATGTATGTGCTCTAACCATCTAATGAATCCATCATCTTCTCTAATGGATGATTCAATACTGAATGAAGATGGTGATACATGTATTTCAAAAAATTAACATTATAAATTTTAAATTATATTTAATAATATTTTTATATATAAATCATCAAATTCATTTTCACCTTAAATTTCAGTATTGAAGAGAATCAGGACCGACTTATAATAATGATTTGAAATTAGTATTTTGATTTTCCTAATTAAATATAGTGTGAATTTAATATGTACATAGTGATAGTGTAACTGTTTTTATGTTGTCGGTAAATCATCTATCATTAATTTATTAACTATCAATAACTCTCAAACAAAAGTAGTACAAATCAATAATTAATAATATACTAACATTATAATTTTTTTACACTATTAGTGCATAAATTTTAGGATTATTGTACATTTCTACACAAACTATAAGGACACCATTGTCGGTCGTTTCCGGTTATTTTTAAAAGAATGAAATTTTGTAGTATTATATGAAAAATAACATATTTTTCTACAATTCCTCCTCAATTGTATCATATGTAAAATAATTTATAGAGCGAAAAACTATCGCATGTACTAATGTTATAGGTCCCAATATTTTTTAAATGTGTCACAGATTAAAAATAAAAATAAAAGGATTGTATGTGGAAGTAGTAATAATTGCATAAATGCGGAACCATCTATAAATTCCAATATTTCTTTTTTAAAATTTGATTTTTAAGGGAATAGAAAGGGGAGGAAAAAGCGGAAATGATTTTAATTAAAATCTCTTGTTTAATTTAATATGTTGAAAGGGGGAGAAAATGGGGGAAAATAATGTTATACATATATATTTCCCATCCCTCCATATTTCTACACGATATTTTGGTTTCATCTCTTTCCCATGAGTTAAAAAAATTTATGGATTGGTTTGAGTTAAAAAAAATTGATTAAAACATGTGTGATTTTGCTCTTGAGGATCATTTTAATTGGACTCGAACTAACTTATAAAGGGATTCCGCTTAAGCAAGAATGACCACAAATTAAGACTTATATGGGAAGTTTCACATTAGTGAATAATGGAAAAATTGGAATAGATATAAGTGACAAGACCCATAATCATAAACCTAACATCTTATATGGGCGAAGATATAATGTCAAATTCCATTTTGTGATTCTTCACTTAAGTTTGTTAATTAGATTTTCCATTGGTTTGGACTTCCTCATTCCTATCAAGGATATCAAAGTTGATAATTCAAGTGGGCCATGTATTGACATGATCGATTTATTTAATCTCTTGTGTTGAAAGTCTTCCTAATAATATATAGTTTCTAGGTGGTGTGCTCTATTTGATATAACATGATACAAACTTGAGGAGCATTCCTGACCGATAGTGCTGTGGCAGCTAGGTTGAGCTCTTGCTCACACTGTCAAATACTCGGAAGCAAGACTTTTTCACACCACTCGAGGGGGACATATTAATTTTGGATTGTTAGAGTGCAAGTGTGAATTTGCTGAAGTCACACCTTGATTATGTATGTTTTTTAAATGCCTTATAACAATATAGATTCATTAACTTGATATCTTAATTAGGATTTTGAGTCAAGATATAATGTTAGATTTGTTTAACAATTTTTATATCCTTTGACCCATTTATTCATAAATTTTTCTGGTTGGACTCCCTAATTTCTTAACAATTTTGACCCTAATTTTGCAAATTTGTATGTGTGCACAGTCTTTCTTGTACAAATGATTATTGATTCATAAGAAGATCATGCAAAACATGAAAATTATATTTGAATTAAGAGTTTTAGAGTTCGTTTACGATTTAAGTTTTGGAGAAAGAGAAAAGGAAAGAAAAAGCTTCAAAACCATGAAATATACACTTGTGAAATGACTCTTAAATCTTTTATTTTCATTTTTTTCCTTTTAAAACTCAACTAACAAACAAACTCTAAAACTCTTAATTCTTATTGATCTTATTGTTTGCACAAAGATAAATGTAATCCTCAAACTTTATGTATGATAGGAACATTAGATAAAGCATATATGATGATGCCATTTGTTCAAGAAAATTAATTTCCACGACCACGTGAGAAAGATTTTCGTCAGATATGAAGAAAGAAAAGAAACTATTCAAAGTTCTAGACAGGTAAATTAGCCGCTTATTTGTGCCTATGCATGTGCAAAATTACTGGGTTGGATTGCAAAGGAAACAAATGCTCCTCTTTTTTGTACCCATTATGCACTTCTCTGTCCATTAGAGAGAGGAATCTATAAAAAATCATTCTTACTTTTAATGATTAATTAACTTATTCAATTTGTACTCCACCAAAAAAACTGAGTAATTAAGTTAATGAAGAAAATATTTATATACACTTAATTGACGATAGCTTAAGAAGATGAGAAAGATGGTTAAGCGCTGGCACTAAAACTTACTAGAAACGGAACATGATCTCAAGTATTTTTTAAATGAAGTTGGGTAATACTAGATTAATTTTAAAGTCAGGAGCATTATTATAATGTAATTTAATTAGTCCATAAGTAATCTATTAAAAATTCAAAGCATCTTTGACCAGCATGCCAATACTTGGATTTCTTCAACTGTGTATGTGTCCCATTATGTATGTTTAGTTTCTCGCCGAGTCATATGGATTGTTGAGAAATTCAGAACCAATTTCTCTTTTCTGTGTGATATAAAATTGACATTTATAGAAGCGGCAAGTGGATAAAGAAAATAGAGAATTGTAGAAGAATAACACCAAAAATTTTAACGTGGAAAAACCCCCTCAATGTGAGAAGGAAACAACCACGGGACCTAGTCCAGAAAATATCTCCACTATAGAAAATAGGATTACAATATTTGACTCTCTCTTACAAAGAGGATAACACTCAATCTCATATAATAATAATAAATATGATCGGTGAATAATATAATGATAATATGTAAATCCCATATACTTTCTCTACACAATTTTCTTATATATTATGTAATATGGTATCATAAAATTCATAACGTATACCTCTTGAAATAAGTATGTTTATAATTTATATAGGTTGTTGTGTATGAGTGGGAACAGGGATTGGACCACAAACCTTCATTTAAGTAAAGAAATTAAAAGAAGAAGTATATATAAATTAGATTAAAATATGTGCACTGACAATGTAAAACTTTTAGTACATCATTTATCATTAATTTGTATTACTTTTGTTTGAGAGTCAATGGTGATTAATAAATTAATAGTGGATAATTCACTGACAATATAAAAAACACTTACACTATCGATATATTTATTTTAAATCCTTATAAATTATTGGTAGCCAACTCTAAGAATTTCTAATAATGGATATCTGACTCATTGTCGGGTAAAATTTCTTCCCGTGTGTCTGGGTTGTTAGGGAATAAGGCCTACATCTGAATAAATACCATAATTTTGTGCCAAACATTTTCTGATGATTCTGCAAATCAAAATAAATATAATCAATTTATTACAAATTTGAAACGAACGAAAATGATAATGTAAAGACTAAAGATAGTCATTTTTTTTAAAAGTTATTGGATCGAAAATCTTTTTTGAATTGAATATGATAACCATGAATAACAAAATTGATCCAAATATTTAATATAATTATATATAACTCTTGAACACGATTTTAAAAATTAAACTAAATGACTTCTTGTTAATATATATAAGTAATGTCCACTTCAATCTCTCTTATTCAATGCGTGAACCTAGAGCCATCCACTTTCCTTCACAACCTACAGCCATAGAGAGCTAGGACTAGGAGAGAATGTCTATACTCTTGAGCTAGCCTTGAAGCATTATGAAGGCCATGTTTTGTTACTAATTCCACTGCATCTGAAGGAGGCATCCAAAGGGATCGCATTGATCCTAAATTTTAGTGTTAAATTTCTCTTTATCTTCACAAAATATTTGGGATCATGCTATCCCTTTGGATTCCTCCTTTGGTGGCTTCTACTATTATGACAATTACCTCTAATTGCAGCATTAGAAAACATCATATATATACTTCATTATCCACCTGTTCACATAGCAACTGCATTCAATAGCAGAAAGAGATCTTGACATAATTCATGTAAGTTCATATAATTGAATGCAAGGAGAGAAATTCTTCTACTTTTTTCTTATTTTTGTCCCCCTTCTTTTGATCTTAGGGAAAAGTAAATACTTCAGTATTCAACAAGGTGAGCATGGTTGAATTCATATATCAAATCTGAATAATTCTTGATGAAATTGTATCTCATAATTAGATCTTTCTATTTTTTATCCTATGGTTGTTACTTGTTACATATTTTACCAAAGTAGTTTTCTATGAATGTCAGCATATGTTTCAGACATCATTGTGAGATCAGCATCTAGAACTGGGCACCAATGTACCTTAAAATCACAAGTCACAACATGCAAGTTGTGTTCTACCTTTACAATTTGAAGCACAAATGGAAACCCTTTCAATGTTTCTATTATCTATTGTTGCCTTTAAGTTTGTGTTTTGATATATATGATATCGATCCTTGAAGTTTGGGTAGTTGTGTAGAAAAAAAGTAACAACTTTTTAGTAAGAAAATAAGCTATATTGTTAAAGCTGAAGTGGCGAGCTGTTGCATTATAATCTAGCTTCTGCTTTCAACCAAAACACCACCATCCATTCATATTTTTTTCTTTCTTTCTTTCTATAATTTACAATATAAAAGTGATTCCTTTGTAACTATCCAAATAAAAAATAATATCTTAAAATTATTTTTCAACAAAATATTCAACTTATAATCAAGTATACATATAGTTGACTATTTAAATAATATAATATTTTTTCGGTTATCCCAAACACAGTACTTTAAATGGTGTGATATACTATTGAGATGAAAACTATGAAACAAGACTTTGCAGGTATCTTTTATATATCTATGAATAATTAAGAAACATTTATACTTCATTAAGTGACTTTATTTTTATTTTAATCAACAAGAGCGTAATTGTTCACATGTTTAGAAAAGAATGAAACAGCAAAATAAAACAAGTATTACAATAAAAGGTGGAAACAAGATAATTAGCAATGTGTACTAGGAATAAAACAGTACCCAGCTGATTCATGAGAAGACAATAATTAAAAAGTCTTTTCTACCCCATTGGAAGCTTTTTTATCATTTCATATATACAACAATTTGATTTCACCTTTTGATAAAGTATCTTTAATTTTTTTTCCATTTAAAATGATCTTTCTGGCCACAGTTAATTAAGTTTTCATGTGTGGACATGTTGTTCTGCTAAACCAACCAGACACCAGTGTTTCACTGCAATATGAATGCTTGTGTTGGTTTTATTGTTACACACAAGAATAGCGCATCATTTGTGGTGGCCCTGAGTCAATTGTACTCCAAAAACACATGCTTTTGTGGACTTTAATTAGAATCCAAGGCAGTGAAAGTTGTTTATTATAAGCGGTTCTTTATAACTCTTTGAGCCTCACACTAAGTGTTCCTTAGGAAATGGAATCACACACATGTGTAGTCTGTGCTGAGAGATTAAAGATCTCTTTGTGAGTTGGTTTTTTTGAATGACAAAAAAGAGAAAGAGAAGACTTGAGAGCCAGAGCCATGAAATATACTTATGAGATGACTCTCAAACCTTCTATTTTCATTCTTTGCCCTCCAAAACCAAACTCTCAAACATACCCTAAGAATTTTTAAAATATAACTGAGTATCTCAAACTCACATTATTTTATAATCTATTAAACTTCTATATAAATTAAGAACAATAATTAGATTATTTTATAATCTATTAAACTTTTACCTAAATTAAGAACAATAATTACTTATTCACTATATCCTAAACTATCATTTATTTTTATTGAGGTAAAACAATCTATGAACATATTCTAGCATAAGATAATAACATATCCAACAGTAAACAATTCAAAGAACATGTTCTCATGGTCTCCTTTGTCACATGGTTGCACTCACTTTATCAACTACCCTAAAATGACAAGAGTTTCAGACTAATACATTCCATTTATGTAAGGAAGGCTAGTTCAGACAGTTTTTTTTATAATTAAAAAGTATCCTTCATCTTATTTATAAAGAATTAAGCGTTTCTAGGATATGTGAATATCTCTCTCAACAATTGTCGCTCATAAAAATTAAATCATTGACATTTTAGTCTATTTAAGAATCTAGTTGGGCTTTGTTGGATATTTTGGTACGACAAATGAACCGTATCGTTCAAGTAACAAAATCCGGTAAATACTAGGATATCACTTTCAGAGATAAAAATGAATTTATATTAATTCCTAAAGAAGTAGATCGAGTATGTATTTACAAGATTTGAAATTTTGATATTCATTTGGTTTTTGAATCAAGTTGTTAATTTGTAAGAGTTAAACTAGGAAATTAAATGAGTTGGGATTGAAGTTCATCTTTCTTTCCCTTTGCAATCCTTAGATTCAATTTCGTATAATTTGTGAAGTTACTGATTTTGATGCACATTTTTTCCGAATCATTTGTATCAATTACTCGAGTACAAATTTTTTAGATAATTACTCAAATACCAATTCCTTGGATATTTAACCAATTATCTAGTCTTAAGTTTAATGTAAAAGTATTTCATACATCATTGTCCATTCTTAGAGTAATTATGTATCAAGGAAGATAAACCAAATTCGATATGAACTTGGATATAAGATCAAGAATTCAGTAGCAAAGTAAATTCAAACATTAAGCGCGGGATATACTTCCCAAAATCAAATAACTAAATACATTAAAAAATTGAATCCAGAAATACAAAAGTTAGAAAATTACATTTTCAATCCAACACTAAAGAACTAGTCACTCATCCTTGCCATTACAACACTCTTATCATGAGAAATAATAAAGAAATTCCGGATCTAAAGTCGTTCTAACGACTTCTCTCTTCCTCTCCAATGTTTCTCTCTCTAAAATTCATGTGAAAAAACTTGACAAAATGGTTGGATAACTCCTTTTGCTTTTCGTAACCGCCTATATTTGTTCCAAGTTTCTGGTCTCTCGCTCAAGCTAGAGATTCTCACTTGAGTGAGAGAGATGACCACTTTCAAATATGAACACCTCACTTGGGTGAGGACTAGGCAGAGTAACATGTTATTTTCCTTCATTTGTCGCTTAGGTGAGGGACCTTCTTCTTGCTTGGCGAGGGGTGTAGTGTTCAAAAACCTCAAACTTCTCCCTTTTCTCCTCTTTTTTCAAGATTTTTATTCCGCAATTCACATAAACACATGTAAGTTCCTAAACAAGACGAAATTAAACTAAATTCTCAAAAATTGTACATAATTTGTATCATAACTACACACTAAGTGTCCCAAAATCATATATATTTCATTCACAAAATGGCACTTTAACAAGTTTATTGGTAGCCATGCACACACATACACATTTTTTTGTCAAAGAATACGCACATATAATATCGGGATAATATGAGATGTCCTACATTATGTGATAAAATATTAGAATGCTAAAAAAACATAATTTTTAAAATTTTGAATAAAATTTATTGTATTTCATCCACGACAATTTGCCAAGTGGTAATCTCACATATATTACTGATATTTAGATATTTCAATTTTAATCTAAATCACAAATATCCTCCAGCAAATCAAAGACAAGACTATTGTAGTTGATTTATGCACGTGTTGGTAATAATATTTTTATTTGAGAAAACATAATAATAAAAATATATTTAAGTCACCCGGATTAATCTACTCATCAACATTTTTATACTTTGTAAAGAAAATGAAAAAAACTAGAAAACTATCTTTTATAATAAATATGCTCCATGGGTCATTATTCTTTAGACAAGTTTAAGATGCCATTGAAATTGAATATAACCTTGAGAATTTTGGCTTCTATGTCCTGAATTTTGATGGTAACAACTTTTTCTTTAATCCTTTTGCAAGTGCCTAAAGAAACTAAATCATAAATTAGTTATTATATGATGAATGTCAATAGTAAATGGAAGTGGTTTTGGACTCATGTGTGGAAGTGTAATATTGGTTCTGGGCATTGCTTAATGACTCTATTATCCCTGCCATCTTTTTTGTTGAATTATTATCGGGGAACAAGAGACAAGCATTCTGAAGAAGAATGAAAAAGAGAATAGACAAGGGATTATTAGCTGTGTACTCAGGGTAGTGGTCCCAAACCCTAGGACCTGTCTCCAAATTCAAAAACTCATTCTTTAGTGAATAAACCTTGTAGAGGCATGTGTCTTTATAAATACTGAATTCTCTCATGGCTGAATCCATATACATTTAAAAAAAATTGTATATTATGTTTGTAGTTCCAAAAAAGAATCAATAGATACATATCAATGTCTTTATTAATGATAATAAGTATATTTATTTGTTTGATTTTTCTATCGAACAGACAACTAAAAATAACCACATTTTATTTTCCCTATCTTTATTTGTTAATTTTTATTTTGTGAATCAAACACAATGGTAAAGTTTTTGACTTGTACCCAAATTTTTACCTTTAAATTTGAGTTAAATATCCAAAAAGGTAAAAGGTATTCATGGACATTCTTTTAACCAGTTATGTCAACAAGAAGGCATTAGGAGGTGGTGGTAGAGTTTATTTCAAAGAATCCTCTCCATTAATGGAGAAATAAGTAGTTATTTTTACCCATATTTTCAATGATAAAATGTAATTTCATAGTAAACAAAAAGATAAAAGTATTATTAGATATGATCTTTTGTATGTGAGTAAGGATTCTCTTCATTAATGGAGAGACAGTACCACAAAAACAAAGGAAACAATAATATAATAAGACATTTTTATCCTTTTATATACAATATACTAACATTTTTGTCATTAGAAACACATATAAAATCATGTACTTGCATCGTTATTCGTATGTATGTTATTATGTAACATTTACTTACTTCTCCATTAATGAAGATGATATTTGCTAGTGAAAATAACATCTATAAATAGCTAGTAATGATATCAAAATTAGGAAAAAAAATTCTATCTTCATATTCATCAATCATAGTCCACCAAATAACATAACAATGTTATTTTATATTTTTTCATTTTCCTTTTTAAGTAAGTGACAACTTTTAATTGGATTAAGACATAATATGACATAGAAAATGTGAAAACCTATCCAAATTCGTGATATCAGATCATTTTACTCTTTCTTTTTTAAACTTCATTTTTTTATTCTATTTCTCCGTTATCCCATATCACATCTCTACATTCTCTACTTACATATTGCTTATCTTATCTCCAGATTTTCTTCCTATTCTCTTACCTATATTTTCTACACAAAAAACAAAGTATATGGGAAACATTATTTCAATAAACTGACAATCTACAAAAGCAACTTAAGTTCAAAAAATGATAACTTCCTAAAATCATCCGCATATGAAATTTATATTTTCAAAAAGGCTTTAACGTACAAGTGTAAAACAATAAGAGGGTTTATAGGATGATAGATTGCTTAGAAAATCAATTACATCTACTTTTGAAAAGGAAGATAAACTTTATAAGCCAATAACATTGGAACACATCTTCATGGATAAAGAAGAAAGCTCAAGCAGAGAGGCTTGTGACTTTGCTATATGCACAAATAAAATCATGGGAATTGTAAAATTAGGTTCCCAAGAAGATCTGTGTGCAGTTTCCTTTCTCAGGGCTAAACATTATATAAAGATAATAGAAAACAAACCACATGGAGTTAGAGAACAAGGATAGAGATGTGACTAAATGAATGGAGACAATCTAGAAATCAACTTAAGTTCAAAATTAAAACAATAAAATTGTTAGAGGAAAATAAAATCCTCTAATTTGTTTTAGAAAACTCTCATTGACAAGCGCTTAGTTAAACTATTCACTCCAGCTGCAATAAATCATATCAGTTTGTAAAAGTTACACTCTACCAGCATCGTTGGGACACATGTCAGCAATCATGTAAGAAGCAATAGAAAAACAAATTGGGAATTTTTTTGTATAATCCCCTCACCCTATGAATTTACGACAGATACTTAAATATCAATATCTCAAAAAGAGAAAACGTTTAATGAATATTTCTACAATAGAACTGGTCAAACTCTCCAAGGTAAGAACATCTTGAATCACCTGATGAGAACTCTAGTACCTGCAAACAAATCAATATGAAACTGAAAGAGTGTTGCAAGTGAAATTGTGAAGTTATGTCCATCACCACAGCTTGATCACTAAATAAGAAAATCATTCATTATTTTTCAAACTGCAAATGAGAAGGAAGTAAGAGATAAAGATGCTAACTGATCATGCTATGCTAGCTTTAGATTATTGACTTCACCATTGACCCGCTACTTAAGTTTAAAATTATGGATTCGGATTGATTCCAATGTGAATACTACAATTTTAAAAAACAGCCACGTTGTAGAAGTTATTTCATGCTGATGTTCAACAAATCAACATGGAGGACATCATAAAACTACAGATGACTCAAATTGTGAACTGAATTCATAATCAAATTAAATAAATATAATTCGTGGGAATGTTTGTAGCAATAAAACATATGTCAGAATGCATCTAGCATTACCTTCAGAAAAATTATAGCTTTCATCTAAAAAGTCAATATATAATTCAATTTTCATGTACTTGTTTCATTAATGAAGATCAAGATACCCAACAAGATATTTTGTGATAATCGAATAAAAATTTAGCATCTACAAACATGAACAAAATTAACAAAATACTTAAACCACATCTCAATTCTCTCACCTTGCTAGGCTTTATCCAGAAACCAACTTTAAAATAATGCAGATGGAGTTGAGAATTATAAGAGGAACTCTTAGGTACTGAATCGCATATATGAGACCTAAAACCTGGCCCTTGAAAGTTTTTGTCCTGTTGCCGGAAAAATCTGATAAGCCCCATCCTCTAGGTGCAAGAAAGCGGTCATCATTTAGTATTGCCAGTGAATTTGCAAGCAGCAGGAACCCCTCAACTAATGTCCACAAACCCATTTCCCTGCATTGCGAGGAAACCCAACCCAAGTCAAATAAGTTCAAGTCATTTTCCCTTTCTCTTTCATATACAGTTCAACTATTAACATTAGTAGAGAACAACAGATGACTATGACAAGTCATAAGAAGCTTCCTCATGAAAGGCTGGTGTTGATCACCGCTGAAGCCCCTCCTCATAAATCATCTCAGTATAGGGGTCACAATAAGTTCTTAAAAGCAAGGCAGGCTTAATTTGAATTCATCAAACCAAATACAGTTCTTTGATATTCTTTAAATTAAAACATTACTAATGAATTATTGCATATACGAAGAGTATTTGATGCTTTACAGATCACATAAAACTATGCACTGGCTACTCAGAATGAAGATCAAGTTCATTTAAGAGCATCTACTTTAACATATAACTGCTAGAAACAACATATGAAGTCGTGTATAAATATTAGCAACACTGACACTAGTAGTTCCTTCCATTAACACAATACAATGGTCATTCATGCAGCTGATGTTTGGAGGACAAATAAATCATTAATCATAAGCCATAACCATGAAATTGACAAGCAGCACTATACAAGTGTCTCACTTGACCAAATCCCAGCCTCTCTAACACCATTTTTACATTCATATTGCCTCATCTTTGGTGAAGTAATGTTGTTATAATTGTTGATAGAAAAGTAATTATAAGTATTAATTTGATGCGCAGTTTGTTGCTCGCGGGCCTGATCCAGTAGATAACACTATCTGCTTATATAGAAAATATAAGGCAATGAGGATGCCACAGTTTTAAATAGCGTTTGCAGTATCGAAGTTTCGGACAATTCCGGGCAAATGCAGCCATAGTACCGGCATTTGTAATGATTGCGGATCCAGATTTATAACTTTGTGTGACACTTCTTTGCCATAGAACTAACAAACTAGTTACTGCCAATATGGTTGATATCAATTTCCCCAAACTAAAGGTAGGTGAAAATCAAATTTTCACTTTAAGACCTCCAAATCATTCCATAAAATTACAATATCAGATTTCAGAAAATAGGGATGCAGATTTTAAAATCTTCAAATAGTGGAAATTCGAATTCAATTTTAGGTATAAATTCTACAAAAAACTTAACGGTACTTTTAGTGCAAATCACACACTTCAGAGTTCAAACAGATTAAAACAACAAAAGGAACTCAATCAAATAACAAAAACATGAATCTAATCCACAAACTCTCCAACGTCACAAAATTATAACTGAGAAATAGTACGGAAGCTTAGATCTGCCAACAAATTCCACAAGCTAAAGAGGCATCTAGTACTTCGATTGAAAACGGGGGAAAATATAACATATCAGAAAAAAGGAAGAAGAGAACGCGGAAGAGGTAACCTGAATTCAAAGGTGGCGGAAACGTAACGGTAGAAGGCGTTGCCGGTGACGGTGGTGGTGTCGACGTGGACGGTTGAATGAGAAGACAGCGAAGGATAAATAATAAAAGTTTACAAGATTCACATTAAATCCGTTTTATAAATTAACATTTTAAAACCCAATCACATTGGCTGAACCGCACCGTTTTATAAATTAACATTTTAAAATAATTCATCCGTTAATATGGTAATCGAAGGATTTATTGAAGTAGGAATACGGTAATAAAGGTAGAGCGTAAATATAAATCAGTATGTTTAATATGGATTATTTAAATTAACCTATAATTAGAGAGAAAGGATCTTGTAATATGTGAGTTATTATAAATTATAAATGAGAACGGAGGGGTATAATCAAAACGGGTTTGTGGAAGCCAATTTTCATTTAAGATTTGGGAATTGTTGAAGTTGGCAATTTCACTCTTTTTACTTGCTAAATCTAATGTCGATTCCTAATGTCATGTAAAATATGAAAAGTAAAATATTTTTGGTATGTATGTAAAATATGATAGAGTTATATGTTAGTGTTAGGGATAGGAAAAATAAAGAACTGTACCCCATAGATAGCTAGTGATAAAATTTATTTGGATACGCATCACAAACAAATATTTATAGGTTATTTATGGGTAATACATAGAGACGGGTATGAGTATTATGGTACTCTTGTATATGGGTACCTATTATTTATGTAATTATTATATTGCATTTAATTAAAATAAAAAGTACATTGTCTTAATCTTCATTAGACTATGAACATTTTTTCTTTTATTTGTTTATATTTTTTAACTTGTTTACATCTTTTATTGAATTTGATGGTGAAACACGTTATAAATATTATTACACATGTGGAAATACACATGTCTTGCAAATAAAATATACATTTTTTTGTTAGGGAAATGAGAACAACAAATCACACAAATAGAAAACTCTAATACATTTATTATTTTTGCTAAATATAAGGCACACAAATAATTAAAATTTATCGTACTTGAAACATAATAAAATTAAAAAGTTAAAAAATTATTGATAATATAAAAAATCTGCAAGTACTTATTATACTCACAGGTACCCAAAAATATCCAAAAAAAAACTAACACATGGGTGGTAGCATGTTACTAAATATGCCAGCTGCCATCCGTAGGTGACTTATAAAATATTTATTTAGTCTTTTTTATTTCACGATATTAATATTAATATTTTATTTAAAACACTCTAGTAATAATTAAAATTTGCTAACAAATTTTCTTATACAAACAAATTACAATGTTGAAAATTATTTTGGTTGAAAGGGACTGGGCCTACAGTCCAGTCCAATTAAACCTAGGTTTTGCCGTGTGTTTATAAGAACCCTTGAAATTGATACTTGAGAAAGGTGCTGCCGCTGAAGCTGTGAGCGTGTGTGTTTTTGCATCTATCAATCAACAACCAAAATGGTTAAGGGTAGACAAGGAGAGCGTGTTAGGTATCTCTTCTTCTAATTCCAATTATATCACTTTTTTTCACTTCATTGTTGTTTTGTTATTCTCATGCTTAGAGTCTTAATCGTATTAAAAACCAATTTTTGTTACTGGCTTATACTTGATAAGAAATTAATATGAACTTTTGAATAATTATTGATGTATTTTTGTTATGCTAACAATGATATAGTGTATCCAATGAAATGTCTTTTGTTTATGCAATTTGAGAATTCCAGAATTTGTAGTTTTTTATTCACGATTTAATGTTGTCTTCTGAAAATTTGATATTCAAATTTGTCTAGTTAATGCATGTCAAATATTCCTTTATGGTATCAGCCATTCAAGCATTACATTATTCACTTCATTGGCAGATATGTTTCTGAATATTTGCTAATGTGGTTCATGTTTTTATGTACACCAGACTTTATGTCAGAGGAACAATCCTTGGATACAAGAGGTACATGTTTTTCTTTTATCAATTTCAAAGATCTTTTTTAATTTAACTTTATATTCTATGTTTAAGTCAATCTGAAGTTTGCCCGACATCAGATTGGGGATTAGGAACTTTGTCTTTTTCATTTGAATGTCGTCGTGCTAAGAAGTTGGAAGTATTGTTTTTCAGGTCCAAGTCAAATCAATACCCAAACACTTCTCTGCTCCAGATTGAGGGAGTAAACACCAAGGAAGAGGTTGCATGGTATGCTGGGAAGCGCCTGGCGTACATTTACAAGGCCAAGGTAAAGACAAATGGAAGCCACTATCGCTGTATCTGGGGTAAGGTTACCAGGTCTCATGGTAACAGTGGCATTGTTCGTGCCAAGTTCAAGTCTAACCTTCCACCAAAATCAATGGTAATTTTCATTACATAGAAATTATTATTTATCTGGCCTACTTTTGTATGTTGTTCTGAGTGTTGAAACATTTGCAGGGATCCAGGGTTAGAGTCTTCCTGTACCCAAGCAATATATGAGGTACTTATTCTATTTTATTGATGAATATTCAGCTGACTTTCTTCATACATTATCATTTGTTGTCTTATTATGCTTCTTTGCAAATTGCGGTATTCTTTTTTCACACATTATCATTATCAGTGTACATATCTCATTCTGGATTTCAGTAATAGGAATCATAGAATAAAATGGAATCCCTTTTTCTCTAAAATTCCATGCTGTTTTTGTTCGGTCATTCCTGTATCAACTTGAAAAAAGGAAACACCACGCCGTTCGTCTTGTGAACCTATTTTACCAACAAAAAAATTCGCAGGATTTTATTTGTGCATATAGCAAGTCATAAGCCTCTCTGCTTGAGCTTTCTCTTCTCCTTTATCCATGAAGATATGGTCCAATGCTATTGTCATACAATATAGTACCATTGAAAGTAATTTCCATGTGTGAATGATATTTTAGTAGCCTTTATTGTTTTAATTTTGAACTTAAGTTGATTTCTGGATTGTCTCCATTCATTTAGTCACATAGGTATCCTTGTTCTCTAACTCCATGTGGTTTGTGTTCTGTTATCCTTTCTATAATGTTTAGCCCTGAGAAACCAAACTGCACACAGATCTTCTTGGGGACTAATTTTACAATTCCCAGGATTTTATTTGTGCATATAGCAAGTCACAAGCCTCTCTGCTTGAGCTTTCTTCTTTATCCATGAAGATGTGTTCCAATGTTATTGGCTTATAAAGTTTATCTTCCTTTTCAAAAAGTAGATGTAAGTGATTTTCTAAGCAATCTATCATCTGTATCCGGTCATCCTATAAACCCTCGTATTGTTTTACACTTCATCCTATAAACCCTCGTATTGTTTTACACTTCATCCTATAAACCCTCGTATTGTTTTACACTTCATCCTATAAACCCTCGTATTGTTTTACACTTCATCCTATAAACCCTCGTATTGTTTTACACTTCATCCTATAAACCCTCGTATTGTTTTACACTTCATCCTATAAACCCTCGTATTGTTTTACACTTCATCCTATAAACCCTCGTATTGTTTTACACTTCATCCTATAAACCCTCGTATTGTTTTACACTTCATCCTATAAACCCTCGTA
>NC_032010.1:22500178-22600701 GCF_001865875.1 Lupinus angustifolius
ATTCAAAGAACATGTTCTCATGGACTCCCTTGTCACATGGTTGCACTCACTTTATCAACTACCCTAAAATGACAAGAGTTTCAGACTAATACATTCCATTTATGTAAGGAAGGCTAGTTCAGACAGTTTTTTTTATAATTAAAAAGTATCCTTCATCTTATTTATAAAGAATTAAGCGTTTCTAGGATATGTGAATATCTCTCTCAACAATTGTCGCTCATAAAAATTAAATCATTGACATTTTAGTCTATTTAAGAATCTAGTTGGGCTTTGTTGGATATTTTGGTACGACAAATGAACCGTATCGTTCAAGTAACAAAATCCGGTAAATACTAGGATATCACTTTCAGAGATAAAAATGAATTTATATTAATTCCTAAAGAAGTAGATCGAGTATGTATTTACAAGATTTGAAATTTTGATATTCATTTGGTTTTTGAATCAAGTTGTTAATTTGTAAGAGTTAAACTAGGAAATTAAATGAGTTGGGATTGAAGTTCATCTTTCTTTCCCTTTGCAATCCTTAGATTCAATTTCGTATAATTTGTGAAGTTACTGATTTTGATGCACATTTTTTCCGAATCATTTGTATCAATTACTCGAGTACAAATTTTTTAGATAATTACTCAAATACCAATTCCTTGGATATTTAACCAATTATCTAGTCTTAAGTTTAATGTAAAAGTATTTCATACATCATTGTCCATTCTTAGAGTAATTATGTATCAAGGAAGATAAACCAAATTCGATATGAACTTGGATATAAGATCAAGAATTCAGTAGCAAAGTAAATTCAAACATTAAGCGCGGGATATACTTCCCAAAATCAAATAACTAAATACATTAAAAAATTGAATCCAGAAATACAAAAGTTAGAAAATTACATTTTCAATCCAACACTAAAGAACTAGTCACTCATCCTTGCCATTACAACACTCTTATCATGAGAAATAATAAAGAAATTCCGGATCTAAAGTCGTTCTAACGACTTCTCTCTTCCTCTCCAATGTTTCTCTCTCTAAAATTCATGTGAAAAAACTTGACAAAATGGTTGGATAACTCCTTTTGCTTTTCGTAACCGCCTATATTTGTTCCAAGTTTCTGGTCTCTCGCTCAAGCTAGAGATTCTCACTTGAGTGAGAGAGATGACCACTTTCAAATATGAACACCTCACTTGGGTGAGGACTAGGCAGAGTAACATGTTATTTTCCTTCATTTGTCGCTTAGGTGAGGGACCTTCTTCTTGCTTGGCGAGGGGTGTAGTGTTCAAAAACCTCAAACTTCTCCCTTTTCTCCTCTTTTTTCAAGATTTTTATTCCGCAATTCACATAAACACATGTAAGTTCCTAAACAAGACGAAATTAAACTAAATTCTCAAAAATTGTACATAATTTGTATCATAACTACACACTAAGTGTCCCAAAATCATATATATTTCATTCACAAAATGGCACTTTAACAAGTTTATTGGTAGCCATGCACACACATACACATTTTTTTGTCAAAGAATACGCACATATAATATCGGGATAATATGAGATGTCCTACATTATGTGATAAAATATTAGAATGCTAAAAAAACATAATTTTTAAAATTTTGAATAAAATTTATTGTATTTCATCCACGACAATTTGCCAAGTGGTAATCTCACATATATTACTGATATTTAGATATTTCAATTTTAATCTAAATCACAAATATCCTCCAGCAAATCAAAGACAAGACTATTGTAGTTGATTTATGCACGTGTTGGTAATAATATTTTTATTTGAGAAAACATAATAATAAAAATATATTTAAGTCACCCGGATTAATCTACTCATCAACATTTTTATACTTTGTAAAGAAAATGAAAAAAACTAGAAAACTATCTTTTATAATAAATATGCTCCATGGGTCATTATTCTTTAGACAAGTTTAAGATGCCATTGAAATTGAATATAACCTTGAGAATTTTGGCTTCTATGTCCTGAATTTTGATGGTAACAACTTTTTCTTTAATCCTTTTGCAAGTGCCTAAAGAAACTAAATCATAAATTAGTTATTATATGATGAATGTCAATAGTAAATGGAAGTGGTTTTGGACTCATGTGTGGAAGTGTAATATTGGTTCTGGGCATTGCTTAATGACTCTATTATCCCTGCCATCTTTTTTGTTGAATTATTATCGGGGAACAAGAGACAAGCATTCTGAAGAAGAATGAAAAAGAGAATAGACAAGGGATTATTAGCTGTGTACTCAGGGTAGTGGTCCCAAACCCTAGGACCTGTCTCCAAATTCAAAAACTCATTCTTTAGTGAATAAACCTTGTAGAGGCATGTGTCTTTATAAATACTGAATTCTCTCATGGCTGAATCCATATACATTTAAAAAAAATTGTATATTATGTTTGTAGTTCCAAAAAAGAATCAATAGATACATATCAATGTCTTTATTAATGATAATAAGTATATTTATTTGTTTGATTTTTCTATCGAACAGACAACTAAAAATAACCACATTTTATTTTCCCTATCTTTATTTGTTAATTTTTATTTTGTGAATCAAACACAATGGTAAAGTTTTTGACTTGTACCCAAATTTTTACCTTTAAATTTGAGTTAAATATCCAAAAAGGTAAAAGGTATTCATGGACATTCTTTTAACCAGTTATGTCAACAAGAAGGCATTAGGAGGTGGTGGTAGAGTTTATTTCAAAGAATCCTCTCCATTAATGGAGAAATAAGTAGTTATTTTTACCCATATTTTCAATGATAAAATGTAATTTCATAGTAAACAAAAAGATAAAAGTATTATTAGATATGATCTTTTGTATGTGAGTAAGGATTCTCTTCATTAATGGAGAGACAGTACCACAAAAACAAAGGAAACAATAATATAATAAGACATTTTTATCCTTTTATATACAATATACTAACATTTTTGTCATTAGAAACACATATAAAATCATGTACTTGCATCGTTATTCGTATGTATGTTATTATGTAACATTTACTTACTTCTCCATTAATGAAGATGATATTTGCTAGTGAAAATAACATCTATAAATAGCTAGTAATGATATCAAAATTAGGAAAAAAAATTCTATCTTCATATTCATCAATCATAGTCCACCAAATAACATAACAATGTTATTTTATATTTTTTCATTTTCCTTTTTAAGTAAGTGACAACTTTTAATTGGATTAAGACATAATATGACATAGAAAATGTGAAAACCTATCCAAATTCGTGATATCAGATCATTTTACTCTTTCTTTTTTAAACTTCATTTTTTTATTCTATTTCTCCGTTATCCCATATCACATCTCTACATTCTCTACTTACATATTGCTTATCTTATCTCCAGATTTTCTTCCTATTCTCTTACCTATATTTTCTACACAAAAAACAAAGTATATGGGAAACATTATTTCAATAAACTGACAATCTACAAAAGCAACTTAAGTTCAAAAAATGATAACTTCCTAAAATCATCCGCATATGAAATTTATATTTTCAAAAAGGCTTTAACGTACAAGTGTAAAACAATAAGAGGGTTTATAGGATGATAGATTGCTTAGAAAATCAATTACATCTACTTTTGAAAAGGAAGATAAACTTTATAAGCCAATAACATTGGAACACATCTTCATGGATAAAGAAGAAAGCTCAAGCAGAGAGGCTTGTGACTTTGCTATATGCACAAATAAAATCATGGGAATTGTAAAATTAGGTTCCCAAGAAGATCTGTGTGCAGTTTCCTTTCTCAGGGCTAAACATTATATAAAGATAATAGAAAACAAACCACATGGAGTTAGAGAACAAGGATAGAGATGTGACTAAATGAATGGAGACAATCTAGAAATCAACTTAAGTTCAAAATTAAAACAATAAAATTGTTAGAGGAAAATAAAATCCTCTAATTTGTTTTAGAAAACTCTCATTGACAAGCGCTTAGTTAAACTATTCACTCCAGCTGCAATAAATCATATCAGTTTGTAAAAGTTACACTCTACCAGCATCGTTGGGACACATGTCAGCAATCATGTAAGAAGCAATAGAAAAACAAATTGGGAATTTTTTTGTATAATCCCCTCACCCTATGAATTTACGACAGATACTTAAATATCAATATCTCAAAAAGAGAAAACGTTTAATGAATATTTCTACAATAGAACTGGTCAAACTCTCCAAGGTAAGAACATCTTGAATCACCTGATGAGAACTCTAGTACCTGCAAACAAATCAATATGAAACTGAAAGAGTGTTGCAAGTGAAATTGTGAAGTTATGTCCATCACCACAGCTTGATCACTAAATAAGAAAATCATTCATTATTTTTCAAACTGCAAATGAGAAGGAAGTAAGAGATAAAGATGCTAACTGATCATGCTATGCTAGCTTTAGATTATTGACTTCACCATTGACCCGCTACTTAAGTTTAAAATTATGGATTCGGATTGATTCCAATGTGAATACTACAATTTTAAAAAACAGCCACGTTGTAGAAGTTATTTCATGCTGATGTTCAACAAATCAACATGGAGGACATCATAAAACTACAGATGACTCAAATTGTGAACTGAATTCATAATCAAATTAAATAAATATAATTCGTGGGAATGTTTGTAGCAATAAAACATATGTCAGAATGCATCTAGCATTACCTTCAGAAAAATTATAGCTTTCATCTAAAAAGTCAATATATAATTCAATTTTCATGTACTTGTTTCATTAATGAAGATCAAGATACCCAACAAGATATTTTGTGATAATCGAATAAAAATTTAGCATCTACAAACATGAACAAAATTAACAAAATACTTAAACCACATCTCAATTCTCTCACCTTGCTAGGCTTTATCCAGAAACCAACTTTAAAATAATGCAGATGGAGTTGAGAATTATAAGAGGAACTCTTAGGTACTGAATCGCATATATGAGACCTAAAACCTGGCCCTTGAAAGTTTTTGTCCTGTTGCCGGAAAAATCTGATAAGCCCCATCCTCTAGGTGCAAGAAAGCGGTCATCATTTAGTATTGCCAGTGAATTTGCAAGCAGCAGGAACCCCTCAACTAATGTCCACAAACCCATTTCCCTGCATTGCGAGGAAACCCAACCCAAGTCAAATAAGTTCAAGTCATTTTCCCTTTCTCTTTCATATACAGTTCAACTATTAACATTAGTAGAGAACAACAGATGACTATGACAAGTCATAAGAAGCTTCCTCATGAAAGGCTGGTGTTGATCACCGCTGAAGCCCCTCCTCATAAATCATCTCAGTATAGGGGTCACAATAAGTTCTTAAAAGCAAGGCAGGCTTAATTTGAATTCATCAAACCAAATACAGTTCTTTGATATTCTTTAAATTAAAACATTACTAATGAATTATTGCATATACGAAGAGTATTTGATGCTTTACAGATCACATAAAACTATGCACTGGCTACTCAGAATGAAGATCAAGTTCATTTAAGAGCATCTACTGCTATATGCACAAATAAAATCATGGGAATTGTAAAATTAGGTTCCCAAGAAGATCTGTGTGCAGTTTCCTTTCTCAGGGCTAAACATTATATAAAGATAATAGAAAACAAACCACATGGAGTTAGAGAACAAGGATAGAGATGTGACTAAATGAATGGAGACAATCTAGAAATCAACTTAAGTTCAAAATTAAAACAATAAAATTGTTAGAGGAAAATAAAATCCTCTAATTTGTTTTAGAAAACTCTCATTGACAAGCGCTTAGTTAAACTATTCACTCCAGCTGCAATAAATCATATCAGTTTGTAAAAGTTACACTCTACCAGCATCGTTGGGACACATGTCAGCAATCATGTAAGAAGCAATAGAAAAACAAATTGGGAATTTTTTTGTATAATCCCCTCACCCTATGAATTTACGACAGATACTTAAATATCAATATCTCAAAAAGAGAAAACGTTTAATGAATATTTCTACAATAGAACTGGTCAAACTCTCCAAGGTAAGAACATCTTGAATCACCTGATGAGAACTCTAGTACCTGCAAACAAATCAATATGAAACTGAAAGAGTGTTGCAAGTGAAATTGTGAAGTTATGTCCATCACCACAGCTTGATCACTAAATAAGAAAATCATTCATTATTTTTCAAACTGCAAATGAGAAGGAAGTAAGAGATAAAGATGCTAACTGATCATGCTATGCTAGCTTTAGATTATTGACTTCACCATTGACCCGCTACTTAAGTTTAAAATTATGGATTCGGATTGATTCCAATGTGAATACTACAATTTTAAAAAACAGCCACGTTGTAGAAGTTATTTCATGCTGATGTTCAACAAATCAACATGGAGGACATCATAAAACTACAGATGACTCAAATTGTGAACTGAATTCATAATCAAATTAAATAAATATAATTCGTGGGAATGTTTGTAGCAATAAAACATATGTCAGAATGCATCTAGCATTACCTTCAGAAAAATTATAGCTTTCATCTAAAAAGTCAATATATAATTCAATTTTCATGTACTTGTTTCATTAATGAAGATCAAGATACCCAACAAGATATTTTGTGATAATCGAATAAAAATTTAGCATCTACAAACATGAACAAAATTAACAAAATACTTAAACCACATCTCAATTCTCTCACCTTGCTAGGCTTTATCCAGAAACCAACTTTAAAATAATGCAGATGGAGTTGAGAATTATAAGAGGAACTCTTAGGTACTGAATCGCATATATGAGACCTAAAACCTGGCCCTTGAAAGTTTTTGTCCTGTTGCCGGAAAAATCTGATAAGCCCCATCCTCTAGGTGCAAGAAAGCGGTCATCATTTAGTATTGCCAGTGAATTTGCAAGCAGCAGGAACCCCTCAACTAATGTCCACAAACCCATTTCCCTGCATTGCGAGGAAACCCAACCCAAGTCAAATAAGTTCAAGTCATTTTCCCTTTCTCTTTCATATACAGTTCAACTATTAACATTAGTAGAGAACAACAGATGACTATGACAAGTCATAAGAAGCTTCCTCATGAAAGGCTGGTGTTGATCACCGCTGAAGCCCCTCCTCATAAATCATCTCAGTATAGGGGTCACAATAAGTTCTTAAAAGCAAGGCAGGCTTAATTTGAATTCATCAAACCAAATACAGTTCTTTGATATTCTTTAAATTAAAACATTACTAATGAATTATTGCATATACGAAGAGTATTTGATGCTTTACAGATCACATAAAACTATGCACTGGCTACTCAGAATGAAGATCAAGTTCATTTAAGAGCATCTACTTTAACATATAACTGCTAGAAACAACATATGAAGTCGTGTATAAATATTAGCAACACTGACACTAGTAGTTCCTTCCATTAACACAATACAATGGTCATTCATGCAGCTGATGTTTGGAGGACAAATAAATCATTAATCATAAGCCATAACCATGAAATTGACAAGCAGCACTATACAAGTGTCTCACTTGACCAAATCCCAGCCTCTCTAACACCATTTTTACATTCATATTGCCTCATCTTTGGTGAAGTAATGTTGTTATAATTGTTGATAGAAAAGTAATTATAAGTATTAATTTGATGCGCAGTTTGTTGCTCGCGGGCCTGATCCAGTAGATAACACTATCTGCTTATATAGAAAATATAAGGCAATGAGGATGCCACAGTTTTAAATAGCGTTTGCAGTATCGAAGTTTCGGACAATTCCGGGCAAATGCAGCCATAGTACCGGCATTTGTAATGATTGCGGATCCAGATTTATAACTTTGTGTGACACTTCTTTGCCATAGAACTAACAAACTAGTTACTGCCAATATGGTTGATATCAATTTCCCCAAACTAAAGGTAGGTGAAAATCAAATTTTCACTTTAAGACCTCCAAATCATTCCATAAAATTACAATATCAGATTTCAGAAAATAGGGATGCAGATTTTAAAATCTTCAAATAGTGGAAATTCGAATTCAATTTTAGGTATAAATTCTACAAAAAACTTAACGGTACTTTTAGTGCAAATCACACACTTCAGAGTTCAAACAGATTAAAACAACAAAAGGAACTCAATCAAATAACAAAAACATGAATCTAATCCACAAACTCTCCAACGTCACAAAATTATAACTGAGAAATAGTACGGAAGCTTAGATCTGCCAACAAATTCCACAAGCTAAAGAGGCATCTAGTACTTCGATTGAAAACGGGGGAAAATATAACATATCAGAAAAAAGGAAGAAGAGAACGCGGAAGAGGTAACCTGAATTCAAAGGTGGCGGAAACGTAACGGTAGAAGGCGTTGCCGGTGACGGTGGTGGTGTCGACGTGGACGGTTGAATGAGAAGACAGCGAAGGATAAATAATAAAAGTTTACAAGATTCACATTAAATCCGTTTTATAAATTAACATTTTAAAACCCAATCACATTGGCTGAACCGCACCGTTTTATAAATTAACATTTTAAAATAATTCATCCGTTAATATGGTAATCGAAGGATTTATTGAAGTAGGAATACGGTAATAAAGGTAGAGCGTAAATATAAATCAGTATGTTTAATATGGATTATTTAAATTAACCTATAATTAGAGAGAAAGGATCTTGTAATATGTGAGTTATTATAAATTATAAATGAGAACGGAGGGGTATAATCAAAACGGGTTTGTGGAAGCCAATTTTCATTTAAGATTTGGGAATTGTTGAAGTTGGCAATTTCACTCTTTTTACTTGCTAAATCTAATGTCGATTCCTAATGTCATGTAAAATATGAAAAGTAAAATATTTTTGGTATGTATGTAAAATATGATAGAGTTATATGTTAGTGTTAGGGATAGGAAAAATAAAGAACTGTACCCCATAGATAGCTAGTGATAAAATTTATTTGGATACGCATCACAAACAAATATTTATAGGTTATTTATGGGTAATACATAGAGACGGGTATGAGTATTATGGTACTCTTGTATATGGGTACCTATTATTTATGTAATTATTATATTGCATTTAATTAAAATAAAAAGTACATTGTCTTAATCTTCATTAGACTATGAACATTTTTTCTTTTATTTGTTTATATTTTTTAACTTGTTTACATCTTTTATTGAATTTGATGGTGAAACACGTTATAAATATTATTACACATGTGGAAATACACATGTCTTGCAAATAAAATATACATTTTTTTGTTAGGGAAATGAGAACAACAAATCACACAAATAGAAAACTCTAATACATTTATTATTTTTGCTAAATATAAGGCACACAAATAATTAAAATTTATCGTACTTGAAACATAATAAAATTAAAAAGTTAAAAAATTATTGATAATATAAAAAATCTGCAAGTACTTATTATACTCACAGGTACCCAAAAATATCCAAAAAAAAACTAACACATGGGTGGTAGCATGTTACTAAATATGCCAGCTGCCATCCGTAGGTGACTTATAAAATATTTATTTAGTCTTTTTTATTTCACGATATTAATATTAATATTTTATTTAAAACACTCTAGTAATAATTAAAATTTGCTAACAAATTTTCTTATACAAACAAATTACAATGTTGAAAATTATTTTGGTTGAAAGGGACTGGGCCTACAGTCCAGTCCAATTAAACCTAGGTTTTGCCGTGTGTTTATAAGAACCCTTGAAATTGATACTTGAGAAAGGTGCTGCCGCTGAAGCTGTGAGCGTGTGTGTTTTTGCATCTATCAATCAACAACCAAAATGGTTAAGGGTAGACAAGGAGAGCGTGTTAGGTATCTCTTCTTCTAATTCCAATTATATCACTTTTTTTCACTTCATTGTTGTTTTGTTATTCTCATGCTTAGAGTCTTAATCGTATTAAAAACCAATTTTTGTTACTGGCTTATACTTGATAAGAAATTAATATGAACTTTTGAATAATTATTGATGTATTTTTGTTATGCTAACAATGATATAGTGTATCCAATGAAATGTCTTTTGTTTATGCAATTTGAGAATTCCAGAATTTGTAGTTTTTTATTCACGATTTAATGTTGTCTTCTGAAAATTTGATATTCAAATTTGTCTAGTTAATGCATGTCAAATATTCCTTTATGGTATCAGCCATTCAAGCATTACATTATTCACTTCATTGGCAGATATGTTTCTGAATATTTGCTAATGTGGTTCATGTTTTTATGTACACCAGACTTTATGTCAGAGGAACAATCCTTGGATACAAGAGGTACATGTTTTTCTTTTATCAATTTCAAAGATCTTTTTTAATTTAACTTTATATTCTATGTTTAAGTCAATCTGAAGTTTGCCCGACATCAGATTGGGGATTAGGAACTTTGTCTTTTTCATTTGAATGTCGTCGTGCTAAGAAGTTGGAAGTATTGTTTTTCAGGTCCAAGTCAAATCAATACCCAAACACTTCTCTGCTCCAGATTGAGGGAGTAAACACCAAGGAAGAGGTTGCATGGTATGCTGGGAAGCGCCTGGCGTACATTTACAAGGCCAAGGTAAAGACAAATGGAAGCCACTATCGCTGTATCTGGGGTAAGGTTACCAGGTCTCATGGTAACAGTGGCATTGTTCGTGCCAAGTTCAAGTCTAACCTTCCACCAAAATCAATGGTAATTTTCATTACATAGAAATTATTATTTATCTGGCCTACTTTTGTATGTTGTTCTGAGTGTTGAAACATTTGCAGGGATCCAGGGTTAGAGTCTTCCTGTACCCAAGCAATATATGAGGTACTTATTCTATTTTATTGATGAATATTCAGCTGACTTTCTTCATACATTATCATTTGTTGTCTTATTATGCTTCTTTGCAAATTGCGGTATTCTTTTTTCACACATTATCATTATCAGTGTACATATCTCATTCTGGATTTCAGTAATAGGAATCATAGAATAAAATGGAATCCCTTTTTCTCTAAAATTCCATGCTGTTTTTGTTCGGTCATTCCTGTATCAACTTGAAAAAAGGAAACACCACGCCGTTCGTCTTGTGAACCTATTTTACCAACAAAAAAATTCGCAGGATTTTATTTGTGCATATAGCAAGTCATAAGCCTCTCTGCTTGAGCTTTCTCTTCTCCTTTATCCATGAAGATATGGTCCAATGCTATTGTCATACAATATAGTACCATTGAAAGTAATTTCCATGTGTGAATGATATTTTAGTAGCCTTTATTGTTTTAATTTTGAACTTAAGTTGATTTCTGGATTGTCTCCATTCATTTAGTCACATAGGTATCCTTGTTCTCTAACTCCATGTGGTTTGTGTTCTGTTATCCTTTCTATAATGTTTAGCCCTGAGAAACCAAACTGCACACAGATCTTCTTGGGGACTAATTTTACAATTCCCAGGATTTTATTTGTGCATATAGCAAGTCACAAGCCTCTCTGCTTGAGCTTTCTTCTTTATCCATGAAGATGTGTTCCAATGTTATTGGCTTATAAAGTTTATCTTCCTTTTCAAAAAGTAGATGTAAGTGATTTTCTAAGCAATCTATCATCTGTATCCGGTCATCCTATAAACCCTCGTATTGTTTTACACTTCATCCTATAAACCCTCGTATTGTTTTACACTTCATCCTATAAACCCTCGTACGAACTTAAGTTGGTTGTAGTTTGAACTTAAGTTGGTTTTGTAGATTGTCGGTTATCTCAAATGATTGATGGCTCTATTCATTTGAGCAAAGCAATAATCTATTCCCCCTTCTAACCATGTCATGTGTTCTTTACTGTTTTCTTATTTATATAAGTACAAAAATCCAAATATTATACCATGTCATGTGTTCTTTACTGTTTTCTTATTTATATAAGTACAAAATTCAAATATTATTATGAGTATGAAAGTTGCACATAGTTCTTCTTGTGAACCCAATTTTACTGAAATACTATTCCCAGGATTTTATTTGTGCATATAGCAAGTTATAAACCTCTCTGCTTGAGCCTTCTCCTTTATCCATGAAGTTGTGCTCCAATGTGTTTGGCTTACAGTTTTTTTCTCCATTTACTAAATAACTCTATGATTGAGATTGTAGGCAATTGTCATAATTACTTTGACCCTTCGATTCTTCTCCATGTGTAGATTGGAGTCTTTTTGCAAAAGCCTTGAATTTAGTTCAATGTCCCCTCCATATTATTTGTGATGTTTTATTAATTCATGGTAGTTTGGTTTGCTTCTCCTCGATCGGGAGCACATCTGCTATATCACTAGGTGTGCCACTCCATGTGGCACTGCTTGTGATTGGTTGTAAAAAATGCATTGAAGTTAAAAAAGTAATGATTAAGTATTTTTTTGACCAATCTTAAATAATGGCACATGGTACTGGTACACTTTTATGTGACAACAGATGTTCACCCTCCTTGGTCAATGGTTGAAAAACCGAAAAATGACAAGTTTGTATAATTGGATTCTAACAGATGTTCACCCTTCTTGTTTTTTTAATACAATCTTTCCTTTATTGAGGGGAATGATTAGCCAAACTAGCTAACATTTAGTTAGAATTAATTCTGTATAATGCTTGTATTTTATGCTCTACTTAATTCAATTGTCCCTGATGTTGCAGATGTTTATTATTGTATTTTTGCTTTTATCTTTGCAGAGTCTCATGACATGTCGGTGCCTATAGAGTTTATCTTTTGTTAGAAGCAAGAATTATTGAAGTTAAATTTTGATGTCCTTTGTAACTCTTGAACAGAATAGTTCCTTGTTTATGATGGTGAATGAACCTCGTGTTTTATCTTCATTCTCACTGCAATGGATATTAATGAGGATTATTATAAGTCTCAATTTCATTTATGGTTTTTCTCCTCTTTATTGTCACCTTATGGCCATTTGGCGTTCCTTTAAACTGTAGGTGAACAAATTTAAGTGTAATGGCCATACTAAATCACGAGGAGTATTGAGAGAATTATCTATTGTTTTTATAGATGAATAAGAATTTATAGGTTGGTTTTCATAATAATTTGTACTTATTTAGTTATAAGAGTATTATATATATTTATTTTAAAAGAGAAAAAATATTGTCTTTCCCATTAAAAAGCCCTTTATCTAACTAGACCTTAAACACTGGGCTACTTTATTGTAATGTCTTTATGGGAATTCGCACTTCAATTTGGTGTCTGAAAGTAAAGTAAAATTGGTGCAACATAATCTAAGTTCCAATTTGGTAGCTTAACTCATTTAGACCCATGATTAACCAACACATTATAATTTGAAATTAAACAGCTTATCCTTTACTTGGTTAGCATTTCATATTCCTTTCTTAGAAAACCAAATCAAAGTGTATGTGCAAGTTCCCTGGCTCAACACGTTATGCAACCTTATTTGACGTTCTCCATCAGTGGATGAATATAAACCTCTAATTAAAAAAAATTCATGAACATAATCCATTTACTCAAGATTTTTCTAAACTTTGACTTAACCTAAACTCCCAGTAAAGTTTCTTTTTTTAGAAGTACAAACGCTGCATATCATTTCCTGGAAGGTGTAATGCATATTGGAATGGTAAGACAGAGATTTTGGAAAACTACTTGCTCAATTATATTCAATGAATTGATTGTGGAAGATATAAAAGAGTTATATAGAACAAAGGAAAACTAACTCCCACTACTTTTGGAAAATAAACCAACAACAATATACTTTATTAATGCACGAGTTTAAGTGGTTCTGCATTACTTGGCCACCTTCATTTCCATGAATTAAATTAAAGGATCTTACCATACTTAACAATTCTGTGTTTTGGGTTTCTTGTTCAATAAAAACTTGACAATCAGTACTAGAAATAGCTAGTGGCACTGCACCACTGATATCACTCCTGTAATATCTCTGCCACCCATATAGAGGTCAATGAGTGAAAAGTATTACAATTGGTAGAGAAGCTAATACAGAAAAATAAAAAGTAAAAGATAAACTGAGAGAATGTGCACGTCAGGATTTTGAAAAAATTAGTTCTCAACAATCAATTTTTACAAACTCACAATTTGATAGCTTATGCCCTTAAGTCCTCGGAGATATACTTTATAGTGAAAACCAAAAGGAGAAGCAAGTGATTCTGATACATAATTCTTGGGAAATCAGCAGTAAATTCCGTATATCTTGTTTTCTACTCTGTGCAGCCAACTTCAAGATTCCATGAGGCAAATTTGTTAGAGTGCTTGTGATCAGATTGTGGAGGTTTCTGACTCTACAATTTTTTGGCAAAACATGGAAACCCCTTTCTATGGGTAATGGGTTCCACATTGTATTAGAAATAGTGTAGAAACATGGAAAGTTCAGGTAGAAAGTTCCAATAATTAAGTGAATGATCACACTATTATACCCATAGTGTACCTATTCAATTCATTCACAAGTCGTTGTGATACACTACAAATACACAGAGTGTGACGAAAATAGACGTGCATTTTAAATTTGACTTGTAACTAATTTACCCGCTCAAATAAACCACCCTCTCTCTCTCTCTCTCTGTAACTGATTCCTACAGTGACTCACGACGAGAGAGATGCAGCAACCACACACCACCATGTTTGTTATCTTTCTCGCCCTCACTTTCTCCCTCTTCACAACCACCACCTCCGTCACCACCATCGGCGTCACATACTCTTCTTCACCACCGCAATCAGACAACATCTCCGCTGCATTGACCACCCTCAACCTCCATTCCCTCCGCCTTGACGACCCAGACCCCTCCATAATACGTTCCTTCCTCTACACCAACACAACCCTCTTCCTCTCCATCCCCAACTACATGGTCTCACCTATCGCTTCCAACCGCACCCTCGCCCTCGCGTGGCTCTACGCGCATGTCGTTCCTTTCTACCCACGCGCCAGGATCACAACAATCTCCGTCGGAAACGCTTTTCTCGACTCCTATCCTGAATACATCTCCGACCTCATTCCCGCCATCACCAACCTCCACCTCTCCCTCCGCAACGACCTCGGAATCCGCCGCATCAAGATCTCCACCACCTTCTCCTTCGTCTCCGCCATTTCCTCCCCCTTCCCTCCCTCCTCCGCCGTCTTCCAACAACCGCCGGGAACCTCCGATAACTTCTTCGGTTCCGTGCTCCGGTTCTTGCAAGAAACCAACTCCTCATTCCTTATCAACATCTTCCCTTACAACCTCTACCGTCTCCGGTCGGAGATACCTCTCGGCCTTGCGCTTTTTCAAGAACACGCGTTCAATTACAGGGACGATCTCCTCACAGGAGTGCGATACCGGAATCTATTCGACATGATGGTTGACGCAGTTGTGAGCGCAATGGCGGTGGCAGGTTACGAGACAGTTCCAATAATCGTGGCGGAGACAGGGTGGCCGAGTGGCAGCATCGCCGGGAACGAGGTGGATGCGAATCTAGGATACGCTGAGATTTATCTGAAAGAGTTGGTGAATCATATAGCATCAGGGGCAGGGACGCCATTGTTGAAAGATGGAGTTCGTGAAGTTTATGTGTATGAGATGTTCGATAAGGAAGGGAAACATGGTCGCGATTGGGGATTGCTATACCCTAATGCTACGATGAAGTATGATATTGATTTCTCTGGAACGTCGTCGTTTATTGGTGGCGTTCATGTGGTGGTTACGGTTTTCGTTCTGTGGCTTTGTCATTATCAGTGGCTGTAAGTATTAGTTTCTTTCATTAGTTTTGATCAATTTGATGAATAAGAGTGTGAAAGAATTTCATTAGTTTTCAATTTGGAGTAGCTAGAATTGGATGAAGTAAACAATGGTTCTGCTTCTATTACTATTAGTGATTTAGTGATGGTGTATAGAGTAGGGTTTTGTTGGTGTTCATGTTCTGTAGAGACTTGTGTCAATTGCATTCAACGGTGTAATAAGATCGTGTATAATAGATGAAAGTTACAATAATATCTCACTCACATTTCCATGAGACCATTAATCTTATCTCATATAATAATTTTGATTGCAAATAACAGTGACAAAATATAATTTAAGGACGGCTCTCCAGACTAAATTTTAAAAAAACTTATTCATTATTCTAATAATTGATTTTATGGAAATTTAATGGTTTGAATTATTGAGTAGATTTAAATCATTAGGTTTCTCTAAAATTGATGGTTGGGATGAGGAGTAAATTTAAATGGATCATCACTCTAATTTATATCGTATAGTTTTTTGCCCTAGTTAAATTAAAAAATAAAGATATATTGTCTTAAATTTTATTTTGCCAATAATAATTAAGTAAAAACCTTAATAATAATTATATTTTAATATTTTAATCAATATAGATATATTTTTATCCGCACGATACATCATATGACAAGATCTATCCATATATTCTAAATTAAGGTGCTGATTTTGGCGAACATGCACCACAACAATAAAAAAAATAAAACAGCCTTAATCTTGTGTAGACCCAAAACCATGCCCATGTGAAATGTGAATTCATGGGTTCTGGCTCAACCACATCCTGGCATTGCTAATTGGATTGGATCCACAAGATGACCTGGACTAAAACATGCTACAACTCTTAATCAAAAATTAAGAAATGACCGTAAGAAATTACTCCAACCCATACATATATGTAGGTCGGAAAATAGGTTCAGAAACATAATTAAATTATAGCCACCCGAATAACTTGAGTTTTGAGGCGATTTAATATGTTTACTATAACATTTGAGACTTCTAACTTGTGTTCATTTTAAATTTGTATTAAGTTAATAAATTTTATATTATTTTTTGGTTGAAAAATTGTTATGCTATTTTACTTCTGAAAATTAGACAGATCTTCCCTTCGTCAAACACTTCACATTCATTTTGTTCTAAAAACTAGGCTAATCTTCCGATTAATATAATATTCTTCCCAGAGAAAAAGTCACTAGATCTTTTATAAAAAAATTCCAATATAATTAAGTCAAACATAAGAGTTCAGAATATTTTCATTTATTTTATTTGATCAACCTAAGTGGTTTTTAGCGGATAAAGTTAAAACAATACAAAATATTACAACAAAAATGGATCGTAATGAAAGTGGATTCCAGTCACTCCACCGCACCCAAACTTTATTTGCCAGAACAAAATTAAAATACAGAAGAAGGTGTCACGTTGGAGAGGGTTTAACCTAATCACTATTTTTGCCTTTTTGGTATGAGAATATGGATACTTGGTCAAAGACAATAATGGCTATTCTTGGAGCATTTTTAAAATTTATGAACATGTCCTTGATTTATTCATTGTTGTACATGTTCTTATTTTAAGAGTATTGGTTTGTGCAAGTAAACGTTCTTGGCAAAAAATTGGGGCCACTTTTGTATGGAGGAATCAGGTTTATAGAAGATTGGGGCCACTTCACATTCATTTTGTTATAAAATAATGTATAAATTTGAATAAAAATGATAGTGCATTTATCCTTTGTACACGTTCTAAAGAAATAAGAGGCCATGTAAAAGAGTATCTAAAATCATGGGGGTAAGAGGTTCCGGTTCAAACCATAAAACTGATGGAACCGAACCGAACCAAAATTATGTGGTCCGGTTTCGCTGTTTAGTTCAATTATTTTGTAAGGAACCATTTATGTTCGGTGCGGTTTATGGTTTTAGAAATTTAGGATTTGTTGGAACCGAAACGCATATTAAAGAAATATATACTACGGATTAGGGAATAATGTTTTATTATTGTTTAAATTTTTCAACCAATTTTCTAGCTTAAATTATCAATTTTTGTGTGAATTTTAGTGTTATATATGTTACTAAATTGTTATTAAGTTAGTTTTATATATATTACTATTTACTAAATTGTTTCCTACTGTCTTATATTTGGAACATTTTTTCAACTTTGTGATATTGAGTTTGAAACTAACGTGTATCATATATTGTTATACATGTATTGTTACAGTGTTACTAATTATGAAATACAAGGTTATAAATGTAACTATTATATATTTTACTAATTGATATATATGTTACTAATCATGAATTGTATTATTATATATGTTATTAAAAGATATATATGTTACTAATTGTGGACTGTAGTATTATATGTGATAATTCACTTTTTTCTTCATCAATTATATAATTGTTATATACATTTATATATGATTCATAATTGTTATACACATTTATATATGATTCATAATTGTTATAATATTTATATATGATTTATAATTTTTTATAATAATAATAGTAATTTTTTTATAATAATAACATATTTATATATGATTCATAATTGTTATATATTTTGAATTTTTAATTGATGAAAGATTTTTTATAAAAAAGTAAATGGAAAAACCGTGGAACCAAATCGAACTATTTAAGAGCAGTTCGATTCTTATAGTTAAATTTGCGGTTAATTGAGCAGTACCGAACTATATGTTTTAAATCGGTTCGGTCACTAAAATGCATCAAAAACTGAACCGAACCAAATTTTTATACCCTATTTAAGATATAGTTAAAGATGAAATAAAAACTACTCCTAAGATCACAGTTTTATCTAAATTACATATATTAATTTTGGTTTGTTTCTCTTCTGCTGCTTTCTGTATCCAAGTTTACCTCCTCTTTTTCTTTTCTTTCGACGTTATTATGTATATAGAAAAACGTTCATCACAATCTTATATTATTATTAGTATAAAGACTTTCTATATTATTAACCAACATACATTATTAAAAATATTTAGCTTTTGTGCTAATTATCTTAAAAGTTATACATATGATTAATTGATAGTGTAATAAAATGTATGTAATGTATCAAAATTAAGCCATGTTACTCTTCTACAATTTTCCCAATGGCATTATATGGGGGTGAACGACGTTCTCTTAGATTTAAAATTTGAAGAATAAAACCAACCCATAAAAAAAAAGTGGTAAAGAATGCATCAATAAGATATGAAAAATAAGTTTGACTTAAAAGTTAATGCAAAACTAATTAAGTGCTGCTAGTGGGATTTGCCTTTTATGCCATTTTAGTAAAGCATCCGAATTTAAGTGAGATGGACACCTTTTGTTAAAGTTATTATTCTTAATTAAATGCAAGAAACGTAATGCCCATTGCACCCATTTAACTAATTTAGAATGATGCACTTATATATATAAATCATCACTTTATATTTATCTAATGGTAACTATTTGATTATAATTGATGCATACCATTTTTCTATACATATACTAATTTTATTACGTTAACGATATGAGTAATATGAAGTACAAATTGATACTTGCACGACATTGTAAATATTAGACCATAGACCAGGAGGCGAAATACTCTCCCATAAATCAATTGTGTATTTTACTATGTCCCCCCTTATCACTATTATTATTGGTTCAGGGAGAAACTTAGTCATCGATCAATATACTAATAAAATGTTAGTCTAGTAGTATAAAATCATGTTAGATCCTAAAATAGTCAAAAGATTCAGGGTTCAATTCCTGAGAGCGACACTTATTAGGAGGAATAACCACACATTCCAAAAGAGATTAGTTTCTTACAAAAGAAAAATATAAAACCTAACAAAAAAAAAGGGTCAAAAGATACATTGCTAAAGATACACATATCAAAAACTCTCCCATGATTTGAACTCATTTTCTAATAGAAGTGAATTTATTTTGTAACGATATGATTGTTTATTATGGAAAATAAATTAGTAAATAATAATAAGTATATCCCCTTTTCCAATGATGATATTTAATTCTTTTGTTAACTTGGATGAAGGGTGTGTGAAATTGATAAGAGGATCCAAATTCTGAGAAGTGTGTGTGAAATTGATACTTGGTTGTCATTTTTCATCTAGCTTTTGAACTCACTATTCAATAAAGAAAACTATTTTCATTCAATCACCTGATTCGTACTCTCTCAGTACCTAGTTTTCTCTGTAATAACCTATATTAATATAACTGTACATGTATGTTATGTACTTGCAAATGAAAAACGACAAAAAAGAAAATAGTTTCTCTTCCATACTCTTGCTCTTGGCTTAATATATTTATATCACTATCCCTTAGAGGTCAACTTTGTTGCATCACCTTAACTTACATAAGTATCTACTCACATCAAAACAATAGGTCATTGTGATAAATAAAAACATTTAATATGGATTAATGAATTTTGATTAACCGGTTAAGATTAAAAGATATATGCATATGACTATCATATAACCATTAATTAATTTTTAATCCTAACCATTCTGGTCGTAAGTCCCAAATGTATTTTTCTTAAAATTTTTATATGAGAATTGTTTTCTCACTTGAGTAACTATATATATATATACCAACAAATTATTGGTCTAGTGGTGCAAGACTCTGCTAAATTTTATGATGATCAAAATGTTAAGAGTTTGATTCCTGAGAACGAAAATTGTTAGAAAAGACAATCACATAAACATGAAAGGATTAGTTCCTTACATATGGGGCGAAGGAATACCCAAATATATATATATATATATGAATATAAATAAGAAACTATCATCTATATTTTTAATTATTAGTATATATATATATATATGAATATAATTGTTATCTTATTCCTGATTTCATTTATAAGAAGGATTTAATATGTATATACTAACAGTTGTAAGTGTTTTTACACTGTCGTTAAATCATCCACCATTGATTTGTTAACCACCATTGACTCTCAAACGAAAGTAATATAAATCAACGGTGAATGATATACTGATAGTTGATAGTGTATCAGTTCATATATTTTAAACTCTTATAAGAAACTATCATCTATATTTTTAATTGTTAGTTTAAGAATTCTCTCTAGGATTTATAGTCAGCTCCACCCTTCAAAATTCTGGTACACCATGATTTTTCCAAGATTCTCTTTGATTCTAAAAGCTACCACTTTTATAGATTCTCAGGTTTATGCTATCAAGGAAAGTAGATTCTTCATCACACGTAAAAGATTCTGAATTCTCTTCTACTTCTGAACCAAACCTCTATATTTTATTCTTAGTGTGTTTCTAAGCACCCTTTTTCTAGTTCTTCATAATTTCCATCTCATTAGTGTCTTCATTTCAATTCAAGTGTAAGGTATGGAACTGGAAACTTTATATCCTACTTGTTTTATGTCAAGTTCAAATTGGTTTATGCAAGAGATCAATAACAACAACAACAACACAGAATGGAGTATAGAAGAGAATAAACAGTTTGAGAGTGCCCTTGCCATATACGATAAGGACACGCCGGATCGATGGCTTAAGGTTGCAGCCATGATTCCTGGAAAGACTGTGTTTGATGTGATCAAACAATATAAGGAATTGGAAGAAGATTTGAGTGAAATAGAAGCTGGCAGGGTTCCAATTCCATGCTATATTACCTCTGCTTTCACCTTTGAGTTGATTAGTAATCAGAACTATGAAGGTTGTAGAAAGAGAGCTGCAACTATCAGAGGTTCTGATCAGGAGAGGAAGAAAGGTGTTCCTTGGACTGAAGAGGAACATAGGTAAGTTTCATTTAGAATCTTCAATTGTCTAATTGACACTGTTTTGATCTTAAACTTTCTTCTCTAGCTACTTTAAAAGATGTTCATCTTGAAATTATGCTAATTGGTCAAAATTTAAAGATTCTAGTAATTATCCACTTCATTTCATAGAATTTTAGTTTTTCATTAATGATCCAATGGTTTATTATCCCATATCAGCCAATTCTCTTTTAGATGATGCTGTTTTTTCAATCAAGCAGAGTAATTACTCTATAATTAGACCTATGAGTTTGCTTATGTATATTAAGTTTTGAACTGCATGCATGCCAAAACAGCTTACATGCTAAATATAATTGAGTTGGTTTAGGTGTTGCCTTTGCATCTTGTACTTACAAGGTGAACATGACCCGGGTTGGGTCGGGTAGGGGAAGCCTTACTCAGCCCTAAATATTGGACATATTATTTCTTTGAATCCGAATCCGGCCCCAGACTGTATGAAACCTAACAACATTCGAGCCTAATCAATTGGGTGAGTGAGTAGGGTCGGGTACTGCTCATCCTAAAACTTATTATTGCTTCTAAACTTTATATGTATCGCAGCTATCTGAGCTGTTTCAATCTCTATACCTTTCGGTTCCTCTACTTAAAAATGAGTTCTTGGTTTTAAATTACAGACGTTTTCTAATGGGACTTATGAAGTATGGTAAAGGGGATTGGAGAAATATTGCTCGCAATTTTGTGGTCACAAAGACTCCAACCCAAGTTGCTAGTCATGCTCAGAAGTACTACATAAGGCAAAAGGATTCTGGAGGGAAAGATAAAAGGAGACCTAGTATCCATGATATAACCACTGTAAATCTTGCAGAAACTACCACTTCATATAAGAACAATCCCCTTTTATCCAATGAGTCTCCAATGTCAAAAGTACAATTGGACTGTATTAATCACTACAATGATGGATCATTCATGGTTTTCGATCCGAGTTGTGATGACTTGTTGAAACTCCAAGGGCAGGATCTCTATGACTGTGCTTTCCATGAGGCTTATTCTAAGGAATCTAAGCTACACATTCCAAGTTTCAAAAAAGCTTCTAGAGATTTCAGTAATGAAGCTGTTTTTGGTATTCATGCACTGTAATACCAACCCTGATGATGTTTAAAAAACCAATTCCATTGCCTAGGTTATTGCTGTGTAGGATTAAAGTAGATTTACTTGAAGCTACTTCTGAAAAGAAAGTACAATAATGTTAAGTCCTTAAAACTGTGAAGTTGTTGAAATGGACTTCTTTTGATGTACCATTTTGTTGGAGACTCAATCTGTACCATATGATGTACCATTAAAGCATGCTAACTTGCTAAGTCCCAAGAGCAACATGACAAACTTCAATAATAATCGAGTTCCACATACTAATACTAATCTCAAAGTTGATAGATTTCCAATACCAACCTCAAGTTAGCCCAAAATATAAGAAATAGCAATCTATAGTCAAATGGGTTTACCAGATATTCCAGAATTGAAACTATTTATGCTTCTAAAAATGAATAAAGATTTGTTATTTTCAATATTTCAAATCATATCTCCCACTAATAAATATTTTCATTAAGACAAGATATGATTTGAGACACGATTTAGGACAAGATTTGTGTTCTTGATTATGTCACCACGTCATAAAAACCTTCAGCACGCAACTCATTTGCTGATTTGGATGACTCACTTGAACACTTCCACTGAAATTTTGGGCAGTCCGGTATAGTAATTGACCTTATATTTGTCTTGAAGATTGTTCTTAATAATTTGCTTTCTAATTGCAATATGGCCAAGTTGACCATGTTTGATCAGAATCACTTTACTAGTACAATCTGAGTTTGCATTCCACTTTGTTAGAATCCCATGCTTCATTGGGTCAAATATTGGCAGATTCACGTAAACATGCTAATGTGGTTCACACTATCACAGTCACCTTTTATTAATTGTTATTCTCAGCCAATACAGTTTGTTCCTTTTATTTGATATTTATGCACCAGCCAATCTACTTTTGTGTTGTGGCAACACTGTTGTGTTGTGTCAGCATTGTTCCTTCTTTTACTGGTTTGTGGAAGCATCATACTTTAATTTTATTATTTGTTTTACTTGACAACCCAATAGCATAGTCTATCCTTGCACTATACAGATTTTATTCACATACTAAAACTATTATACTTGGAATAAAGCAGCCGAACCAATTTGACCCTTACACAAGTATTATATTTGGTTATTTATTAAAATCACTTTCTGGTGGAGGAGAAGTGTGAATTGTTGGCAAATTTACTGTAGTGGTATAATTTGATCATAATAGTGTAACTTTTTTATTTACTACCAAAGTAGTGTACCTTTATATAAATCAGTCATGAGATCGGCGTTTTCCTTATTTTATCCCCTTGGTCCCACCAAAATCGGCAACCTTGTAGGAGATTATTTTTTTTAACATTTTCTTATAAAACTCGTTAACAGGGAAGAAGTTTCCTTCTTTATTCATTATTCCACCCAACTAAAATCATGGGGTTAGAGGTTTATTTTTTTAACAATATCTACTCTAACCGTTAATGGAGTTGAAGATTTACTTTTTTTTTTATTTCTCGTTGCAAAATCGTCTCCTACATGGGAGTTTTTTTTTTTTTTTTCACTCAAAAATCGGCACTTAGGTAGGAGATTTATATTATTTTTTTTACTTCTCTCATAAATCGCTTGGAGTTTTATTTATACTCTATACAGTTTTATAATGACATAATTTTCTATTCTTTTTTCCTATTTTTGTTTATGAAATATGTTGCATAAAGCTTTTGCCTAGTGTTTTAATAAAGTTTGATTTGATACAAGTTTATTTTTTAAATTATGTCTTAATAAGGCTGATATGAGAAAAATTGTAAGATTTTTGTTTGAAGTTGGCATTAGGGAGTGATGATGATGAATGTTAATGACTATTTTAAGAAGCTTTGTTCGTATGGCAAATAAATAAAGAAGCAATTTTGTCATTGAAAAAAATTATACACATTTATTCCTCTGTCTTTAGAGTATCCCTACACGCAAGCAATGAGATTAACATATTTATGCAACTAAAATTAATATTAGAGGTGTTTTGGCATGGATTAAATAATAGATCAATTAATTAGTTTTCTTCATGTATAACATTATCATTTTTTGGTACAATTTTCAAAGGAAATATCATAATTCCTTTTTAAACAAATGGAATTGAGTTACTTTTGTCATGTTTGAAGTGCAAGTTTAACCTAACTTATTTTAGGTTTAAAGTATCATACTTAAAATTATATTTGAAAGATTTTTGAAAAAACATATTGGAGTGATAAATGATAATACAGATTTGTGATATTGATTAGATGTATTTGTTAAAAGGAAAATGATATATCCTCCTACCTACGAGAAGATGACATATATCATAAAATTGTACTTTATTTATTAATAATTAGTTTATAAGTGATATATGTTACTTTCTTGTGGGTATAAGAATTTAGTACAATATACATTACCCTGATACAAAATAAAACCTAGAACAATAAATAAAACTGTAAAAAAATAAAACTCCTACCTAAGTGCCGGAGTGAGAAAAAAAACTAAAAACTCTCATGCGCGAGACGATTTTGCAACGAGAAATAAAAATAAAAAAAATCTCCAACTCCATTGATGATTAGAGTAGATATTGTTAAAAAATAAACTTCCAACCCCATTGATGATTTTAGTTGCGTGGAATAATGAATAAAGAAGGAAACTCCTTCCCTCCCTGTGTTAACGAGTCTCATAGGAAAATGTTAAAAAAAATAATCTCCTATAAGGTTGCCAATTTTGGTGGGACCAAGAGAAAAAATAATAAGGAAAACACTTATTTTATGACCAATTTACATAAAGGTACACATATTTAATAATAAAAAAAAAATTACACTAGTTTAATAATAATATAGTCAAACTATACATTAAATTTGTGGTCAATTGTTAGTGTCGTGCATAGTGCAAATTGGGGAGTGAGATTATTGGCACTCTCATTTCTCTATTCGTAGTTATTATGAAGTTGTGTTGAGAGTTTATATATTGCTCATTAGCTTATCCAAAATCGAGCTATTCAAACAACAGTTCTTTCATCTTGAAAGGCTATTCATTAGTCTTTATGAGAGTAGTTTTGATTGTAGTCTTTCTGTCGAATTTCTTTAGAAACTATTTGTCATACTATCAGGTGTTTTATCCTTTTTATAACAAACAAGGTTTATTGAAAACCAACAAGAAGTTGGTTTAGCAGTATATAATCTCACTAAATCCTTATATAAATCAAAACATTAAGTATTCGATTTATGCAAGTAACATTAATTAGAGAGTATAGACACATATCTCTAAAATATTAAGTATTCGATTTATGCGAGTAACATTTTGATTGATTCATTGTTTAAGTTCTATCCAAGGGATGGAACAGCAAGATCTTTTGATGTCCACTTTATCAAGGTTCGATTTTTTGGTATCTTTGACGTATAAGAAGCATAGCAATCCATCCCAAACTTGGAGATTAAATTCTAATGTGATAATAAGAAAGTACATCATCAGATTGTTTTGCAAAATATAATTAGGCCGTCTTAAAATGATAGCTATTGGAAAACTACATTTCATAGTTTTCAATACAAAAGCTTCACCAGTTTCTCAAACATTTTATCTTATGGATTTCTTAATCCATGTTCTTAACAGCATCGGTAACTCGGTAAGCATTCTCCAATTACTATCTCACTTAATCTCTCACATTTGAAAAAACAACGTGTCCAATATTTGATGTAAAAATACATTACACGATAACGTGGAGCGTCTCAACTATTGATTTTGGAGAATAAGATATGAGAAAAGAAAGTGAGAGAAGGAAAAAGTTCAAAAAATAAAAAGTACAAAATGAGTTGGTTTTTAGTTGTTATTTAATAGGGCAGAATATGAAATGAATAAGGCTAAAAAAAATTGCCTCTTGTTTGACTGTATAGAGAGTTGGAGGAATGAAAATGAATATTGTATGCAATCACTTATTTACCCCATATAACAAATTTCAATTGTGAGAAAAGGACTTTCACACCATGGAGAGAAGATTTTGGTGGAAATTATAGAACCTCACGTGAAAACAGAAGTTACAAAATTATTCATAATCCATTTAAATAAAATACATACAATTCATCCATTAAAATTAATAGATTTAAATGGATATAATCCAATGGATATAACAATGAATGAAGTCAAATTTATCCATTATATCCGATGAATACCTAATTCATCCAAAAAAATAAAAACAAAAATATTTTTTTCCATAAAACAACATATGCAGACCAAACTTTGCTATGCAAACCCAACATACAAACTATAAACAAATTTTATTAATATCATATCTGTCAGAGTACTAGTAATCTAGTATAGTAGTATGGTGGTTCACTATTAAACTGCATATTAGTGAACTTAGATATTCATAGTATTTTATACTAATATTAATGTTCAAAATCAATAAAGAAGACAATAACTATTTTCATTTATATAAAATATATATTGTAACCCATATTTTAGATGTATAAAATATATAGTAGTTGAGTGTTTGAACATTATACAAATATTTTGGTAAAAATAAATCATTTTCATTAAAAAAATAATTTTAAATGAAACCAGCCGGTATGATCGGTTTTTACCAGTATAATTGTATGACTAGTGTAAATGTTGTATCGTAACAGTATTAAAACCGAGTCACCAACTTACAGGTTGAACCAGCCGACACGAATCGATTTTGATACTAGTAATATAAACTATTTTCTCCCTAACAAAAGAATTCCTTCAACAATATCAACATTTTTATCAAAGCTACATTGTTGTCTTTCAAAGCTTTGGTAGGTAAATTTAAAAACTGAGATTTTTTAAAACTGTTTTAAAAATATTTTTAAAATTGATTTTTAAAAATGTTTTATTAAATATAATTTCAAAATGATTTTTTCCGGCTCTAGTTCAAATTACAAAAATAATTGAATTGAATATCTATCAACCCCATCTATTAAAATGAATATTAGGATTGAATGGATAAATTGGAATCCATTGAATTTGGATGTATTGAATAGTTTAAAAATGTGATTTTATAAATTTACATGAATTTGTGGATGGCTTTCCATCTATCCATTATGATCCAAATCCATTTTCATCCAATTGTCACCCCGTACCGAGAACTGAGCACATTTACAGAGCCGAAATGTCATTAACATTCCAAATCTCCAATGATAAAACAACAAAGGCTCAAGAATGGCCAAAGTCACACTTAAAAACTATTCAAAGAGCTACAGCATATATCTACATTTTCTCGACAGAAGAGTTCTACACAAAAAAACATCATTGCATCAATTACTACTACTGTGTGGAATCTAAAGGAGGATCGCCCTTATCATCAAAAAATGAACTGCTTGAATCACTGGGTTTCCTCACTTCTGATTCTGACATCCCATAGTAGCTGCATGGCTTCAACTCACCCTCTCCCCTGGACATCCCCGAAAGTGATGCCAATCCCATGGCAGCAATGTTGTTTGCAATAACATCAATGTCCCTGGTTCCGGTATAAAGACCATGGCTGCCAGCAGCAAATATATTGCTTTGTTTGACATTTGGGTTAGTTAAAATTGCTGGCAAAGGATCCATCGTTACATGTTGGTTACCCTGGCTTGAACCACTGATTAGCAACCTAAGAGTTTCTCTTGCACTCTTTACCACAGCATCAGATTCAGAAATTAGTGGCTTCACAAGCATTGGATGCAATGGAGGAATGCTAGTTGACATAGCAGGGCCAGCACTCACAAGATAGCTCTGACCAGAAGAGCACAAATCAATAACTGGGACATGAACAATTGGATCACACATTAATGGAGTGAAGATGGGAATTTGCTGAGAAGTTGGCAACGACATTCTGATTGATGGATCAGGCAGAAATGGAGGGAAGTCCATCATTGTGCCAACATTAAGAGGCTGTATAGGTTGCAGCAGGCTAACTGGCAGGGTACTGGGTAACAAAGAGGCACCTGAGTAAGAAGTCGAGTCAACAGATGAGTCGGAAACTTGAGGAAGTGCTGTGAGGGACGGAAAAGTTGAGATCCCAGGAGGACACCAACAATAGTTGGGAGTAAAAAGGGGAGACACCACAGGTGCTAAATCCCCTCCTAAGCCAAGGCTTGATGAAACAGCAAGTTTTCCCAGAGAACCTAGAAAACACGAAGAAAATGCAAAATTTTTGGTAACTTCTGAAGCTTCGTCATGATCAGAAGTTATAGATATATCTAAGCTGTTGGTTGACTCATTTGCCGAATTGTCAAATGCAAACTGATGGCTGTCACCACGACGCTTGATCTTCTCCCTGGCAGCAATCCTGTGGAAAGACAAGTTTCTTGGGGGCACCTCCTTAAAAGAACTTGATCTAGGACTAAGAATACTCTGGTAAGGTGCTGTATCTCCTTTTGTCACCTGTCCTCCATTATGTCGAGATCGGGGAAATTTTGATGATGAAGACTGTGAATTCTCAAAAGCAAATGTTGAAGCGCAAACTGAATTCTCAAAACTACTGCCCAATGATGACCCAACAAGAAAAGCACCAAGCTGAGTTGCAAAGCAGTCAAGCCGTGAGTTGCTAATGCCGCTCAACTCAGCAATTGATGGTTTCTGCTGCAGCAAATCCTTCATCTGATTTGTCCGAAGCAAGAGTTTGATGGGAAAACAATATTAATCATCAAATAAATTAAAGGAGAAACTTGGAAGAATGTAGAATATTTTCATATTTACTTTTATTCCATGCGAAAAGTTAACTGAGTCCAATCATGTGTGCAAGGCAACAAGCAGATAAACCCACCTTTGCAAGTAATTCAATTCCCAAAAGCTTAGACTTTTCTGAGCACCAAAAGTAAAAAGTTCTGCTATCTGGAGTCCCAACAAGGAAGGATCGGCCAGAACTGTCTGTTGGGATTTCATCAACCACAACAGCCGCACACTGGGATTTGCTAGTGAGGGTGAATAATCTCTCCACTTTACCATCATCCCCAATGAATGAGAGGCGAATATCAGAACTCGGCAGTAGTACGAGTGACAAGTTACCCCTGTAAACAAGTAGATGATACCTTATTAATAGTTAGTTGAGAAGATAAATAACAGGAGATAAAAAAGACAAGCAATGCATCAAAGTTGCACAATGAAACTTTGGTGCAGAATCTGCGAAGTTAAAAGCTCCAGCCGAACAATACAAAAGCCTTATTCCAGTTAAGCATACAAGTATAAGTCATCGCCATTAGGACATGTGTGTACCCACACATATGTTGTGTATACACACATAAACTCTCAGTCTTCCAAAAGGGTGATAATCACAGATTAACAGCAAGCATATTAAAGACACAATTACAGCCACCATAGTTTTTAAAAATATGAGGTCAAAAGCATCTAAGTAACATATTCAACCCTTTCCACCATCTCAAATACAAATAATCTACCTCAACAAAATTGTAATCTACTATATGCTTATATTGCTTCAAGTGTATAACAAGTATATTAAACGATACAATCAAATACAGAATGAAATCCATACTAAACTGGATATTTTAGACTATTATTATCAATGAGATTATATAGATATGTGATCACATTAAATAATATTTATAAAAAACAAAAACATCTTTAGCATATTAATATGAGAACACATATAACATGCAATATAAATACACAGCAAACTACTGTATACAGACACATAATTAAACATCACATTGATAAATACAGTGACCTACTCGATGTGCTAATCTTTTATCCTTCAAACCGAAAGATCTAAAAATCTGTTGGCGATGTATAATACAGGATCATGAAACTACCTTTACTTCCTCTTAATTCAGAGATCATAATAGAATACTCCCAGTTACCTACAAGTCAAAAGACATTTTTACTTGGAAGAATGAACATGTCACCATCAATAAATTAAACTACAATAATTATTACCAGTCATCCAACAAACTGCAATTCGTTAAGTTTATAAAGAAAAAACAGCAACATTACCACAAAAGGATTTACACTAATGTCTGACAGTTAAAAAAAGTACTATAAGCAAATTTACTATAATATAAATGTCAGTTCACAAATTTACACATGGCAGACAAAGTAAATGCTACTTAAATCTTAAGAACAGTGATGTAGCAAAAGAAAATGCAAGAGTTTTTGGCTATATCAAGCAGAAAAATAAACTTTGATAGCCATAAATCAGCTACCTATGCTATAAATGATATTATCTACAGAAAAAGAAATATGCAAAAGAAAATGAAATTGAAACTACAGAAATAAATCAATTATAATTTTTTCAACTTCTAAAAGGTATAAGTAATACATAAAAAAATACATAATAAGGCTGTGGAAGTTTAATAATGACTCGATGACCACTATCATCCACTATATATGAACTCATCAGACCCATTCATTTCTGAAACAATAGACCTGCCAGACAACATGTCCTACATTTGCAGACCCTAAAATTGAGGACCTTTATCTACCTCGCAATTTTCTTCCAGAACCAGAAACTAACCTATCCCACTGTCAACTCCTTAACCTTCCTAAACAAATGGCACGCACTCCCGCTTTTCCTACTTACCTCTCCAAATAGGAAAAAAACGTACAAATCAAGAAAAGCCATAAATGTGCTGGTTTGTGTTGAATTTATTGTGTTTTTCATAATATGCCCCTTATCTCTCTAAAGTAATATGTTTCCACTACTTCCTTAAAGAATAAATTTGGGAGAAATTGTAAAATACCAACCAAGACTCTTGAACTTCTCAGTGGGACAGATAAATATGAACAGAATATCTTCAAATGGGACATATTAATAAGAACTAAAGAAGTATTGCCTTAGCCTTTACACAGTGAATAGCCAAACCTACAAAGCCCCCATAAGGCCTGAGACAAGCCAGTCCAAAAGATATTAGGCCATGCATACAAAAGGTTATCAATTTTTTATTAAAAAAACACCTGTGTTAGATGGAGACGGGTAAAGAGGAAAGTTCTTGACTTCTTGTACATTAATCAATCACTCAAAATTATACAGCTCCTGGCATAACCAGATCCCCTTATCTCAGTGGAATAGAAGACAAAATAAGACTAATTTAAACTGGCTGCAAATTGCAGCAAAGAAAGTTATCTGAAATGATGACATTAATTGAAGAAAATCCGTGAAGTGATTAAACAAAAAGTGCCGCACAAAAATCGCAAGCTAAATGATCCAGAAGGAACGCAAGAGCACAATTAAAAAAAATTGTGAGGACTAATGCATCCAAACCATACTTTATGCATACATGATTTCACACAGACACTAACTTACATGTATATGTCTGCCACATACTGCAAAACATTACTAACATTGCGTATTATTTTAAACTGGTGAACTGCCAGTAAATAACTTTTGCAGTGAGAAAAATATATATTATCAGTCAATAATCTGATTATCTGACTGCCTCCAAACAATATAAACACAGACACATGAAAAGACAACAATGGGATAGTGGTGCTTCTGTTAAAAACATGGAAATTAACAAACACAATAAAATAATGCCAATACTACATGAGGCTAATTGCTCAATTAGAAAGTAACATATACTCTATCCTATAGATTACATCATCATATACATAGATTTTAAGCAAACACCACGCTGGAAACAAATAAGTAGATTTCCGCACAGATTTAAAATAGCATTACCTATTGGCAGTGGGGCAGAGGCGAGTGCCTTCCTTATTGATCTTTCCAACGCGAATTGAAAGAAGAGGCACACAGAAGCATCTTGCTAACATACCAACCTCTGATGGCTCAAAATGCTGTAACAACAAAAGAAATCAAAATTAAAACGAACAATTACAAGAAGACAGAACGTGAAGATAGTGATAACAATTATAGTAGTCACAGCTAATGGAATGAACAAAGGCTTCGAGAATCAAATATACCTGACTTAATTGAGCCAGCAAGGGATCTTCCGTGACGCCGCAGGCAGCGTTCATCTTCAGAAACGGTTTCAATCGCTCGTCTGCACGACACGCTCCCATAACTTGCATATCAAGAGCCTGTAACCACTGCAACAGACGATCTTCCCGATCGGTTTGCTGAATTAACAGATCACCGTCGCCTTCGCCAACAAGAATATCCATCAACCGCTCCGTCAACCGAACCTCACTCGTCGAATCACCGTTCTCCGCAGAAATGTTAGAATTTGCACTAGATCCAACTCCGAACGAAGAGCCACTGTCCACTGACGAAGATTCGTCAAAATCCTCACCGTCCGGTGAATCCATACGATAGGGTAACAAATCTCGTTCTCTCTGGTTCGTCATCAAAAATTTATCCGAAAATCAAATCGAAAAGGAACAAAAGCAGAGAGCTCCGATTGAAGAAAGGGAATCAAATGCCTCGAATCTGAATCGAGAAATGACAACGGTGATTCCGAAGGATGTGAAGATAGAATCGGTAACGCTTAGAGAGAGAAAATGAAGGCGCACGGTTTTAGAGAGAGATAAAATATCTGTTGCAGATACTAGCTTTGCCAGAAATGGTAGGCTGGCGAATGAGTTGTTGTATAAATAGTAGGCACGTAATGATGACGTGGCGGACTTGAAACTTGTTATGGAATGTGGTTTGGGCATTTATTTTGAGATCCAGACACAGTGGCTGGTAGGGTCCCTACATGTATGAACGTAAAGCAGTGCCATGTAGGCGCAATGGATCACCTTCTCTCATTGAGAGAAAAGTATTGCAAACATATGTATATGGAGACAACCAAATAAATATTGTCAATAAATTAAAATTTTAATTTTAAAATTTGATCATAAATAATAGTATCAATAGGTATAAATGCACTTATCTTTAAAAGTTATGTATTATATGTGTCTTCATGACTATTTTCCACCCCATCAAAACAAACAGGGTCGAATAATCCATGGCCACCTCGGATACAATAGCAGTTTTCAATAAATTTTGAATGTTAGAATAATTGAGTGTCCCATATGTACACATATGTAATTTTATAATTCTATTTTATGTTTGTTTGTATTTTTTTAGAGAGGCATTTTGTATTAACTTTTTTTCACCTTTTTATGGGTGCTTCTAATTTAATTTGATATAATGAATTAATCTTTTTTGAATGTATTATTATATTTTTTAACAAATGTTACTTACAAAAATTAAATATTTTAACTGATCAGATTTAGTGGGATCTAGTGCATTTTACACTATTAGACTACCTATTTTTGATACAAATATTTCTAATTTAAATTTAGTATTTATTTATTATGTGATTGATTATTAGATTTTGATTAGTTCTATTGTCAATACTCAATAATCATGTCAACGAGCAAAAGGCTTGGCACCACGTGTATGATTGTATAAACTTATTGGCAGTGTCAGCACAAAACTTCATCATTTTATTTTATGCTTTAATAATAAAAGAGTTAAAATATACGTGGAAGAGTTTTTCATGTCATTATAATGTATCGACTATAAATCTTTAAACCATACACATTACTCTAAAAATAAAAACAACTAATTCCATTTTGTGGAAATGTTATATACTTTAAACCCTTACCGACTTGTTAAAGCATCTTAATGCAATATATATTGTCTTAGCTACTTCAAGTCTCATCAACCTCCCATATCCTCCATACTTATATGTTGCCACCCACCATCTTACAAGCCACAATTTCTTATCTTGCACTCGTGACAAGAGGAATATCATAATAAAATATCTCACTCTCAAGGAAAAATAAAAGAAAACAAGAAAGCATAAGTGCTCTCATCTAATCAACAAAACATCATACTTCTATAATGATCCCCTATCCTTCTCGTTCTAATGATCCCAGATTGCAATGCCACTGAATCCAGCGTGCAATACCATTAAAACTAGAGCCAATTCTACAAGCTCAGCAACCCCGTCCCTTCCCGTGCATTTTAACGAGTCCATGACAACATATAGACTTGAAATTTAACCTTATCTTAAAAAGAATTGAAGAAAAACAAAATAGAGAGAAAGGGAATCTGAATCCTTTTAAGTAAATTAAATGGAGAAAAGCGAGGTTCAACCTTTGTCTACGAAATAAACTGATGGAATATGGTAATAAAATGTGTTCTAAAGCTGGTGAAAGCTTGATTTCCTCACTGTCATTCTAAATTTTAAAAAGTATAGGATTATAAACCATATCCAGATATATGTCTCTTCTACATAAAGTGCTTTGCAGAACAAAATCTCTCCACATCACTTGCTCTTCTTTGGTTCTTTTGTATACTGAACTATCAAGCCTTCAACATCTTTCCAGAAAAGACCCTCAACCAAGACTCCATCGTTAGTGAACCTGCAATCCAAACATAAACAAAATGAAGCATTTTGACCTCCAAAAAGCAGTGCAATGGGCGCATAAATACTGATTCGCTTGTCCATTGTCATAGTGAATGTATGTCTAAGCTAAGGACTGACTATGGGAGTTGGAGAGAGAAAGAGACATACCATCCGGTAATACTTTTGGTAAAATGAACTGGTTCATTTGCAGAAATTGATTTTGGATCTGCACTTGCTATGGTAAGTGTGTACAAGTCTGAAAATCTAGGCAATTTGGAGGAAACTACCAAACCAGTACTGGTAAAGGATCCCTGTAAAAATGAAATAACATCTAAGTTGTAATACCAGATGATCATTGTTTAAAAAGAGTATGTCTTGGGCTTATGCTGGAAGGCTAATATCAAATACATTATTTGACTTGGAAAGAGTTAAAATACAAACCTCAATATATCGAGATGAATGAAATATAACGTATACCAGTAAAAGCCAGTACAAAGATTAAAAAAACTTAAATAATCTACACCATTCATCCACGAAAAACCTACAACAATCTGTCAAAAACCCAACTATTTTGCATTGCTGCTTTTGAAGCAAACACTTCAGTCTAGGAATCCTCTAAACTTCTAGTCAGATATCATGAATTCCACTTTCAAGGTCCATTAAGAATTGGGTTTTGGAAGGGAATAAAGGTAATAGGAAGGCTTCAGAATCTAGAAATACACTTGTAAGACGACTCTGAAGCCTTCAATTTCTCTTCCTTTCCCTCTAAAACCCAACAAGCAAACAAACCCTAAAAATATATGAAACTTTGAAGAGAGTAAAAAGAACTCTGAAACTTAAACTGTGAAAATTGAAGCAATCAAATTTGAAATCCATTTTAATTTTTAAGACTGCAAGCAACTAAACCCTAAAGGACTTCGGCGTGTTTGGGTAAAGTCAAACTCCAAATGAAGCTTTGAACAATAAAGATATAGGTTTTATGCAACTTAAATTGAAATTCAACAACTACAAGGAAGGAGAACATATGATAAATTAATACCAGTACATAATAAAATTTCATTGAAAATAAAATAACACCAGTATGTCAAATAAAAAGTTAAAAACTAAATGCTTACCAGCAGATATTACTTTTAGCTATCAGTCACTTGATGTAAAGTAAATTTAATACTCAAGCAATCTGCTTGGTGTCTATGATGAACATTGAGCTTAAAACAATCATGACCAGATACCCTATGTAGCTTAAGCCTTATAATTAACACAGCACAATCCTAACAAAACTAACCAGACTGAAACATCAGCCTTGTTGCTATCACATAAGAGAGCAAAGAAGAAAAAAAGACGGTCAAAGCATAAAGAAATAGGTGCCCTCTCTTCCTTCTCTCACACACTGACACAAAATAGACATAATTGTCAAATCCTCTCTCGATAAATTGGAAAAATGAATTAAAAATGGCAAGATGAAAGTAAAATTCAATCAGTGCATAATGTGATTATATATGTGTGTGTATATAAATATATATTTGAATATACAATTAAAATGTGAAAAATACAGTCTGTAAACTCAGTTAATTGAAATCAATAGATCGTAAAACATCACCAGATATTCTAACTGACCACATTAAATATGCATTATGCAATAGGAGAGAGTAGTATAGATAATGTGTTTCTAAGGCACATTGCAAATTACAGTTTATAAATCTAACACCAGAATAGAGGACTGCCCAAACAAGGAAAATCTATCACCCAGAGCAATGCAAATCAAACACAGCATCTATTCTCTGTAAGAAACTTTAGCATGAAACACACGTGCACTATCTTAGTTAACAGAAACTTACAGCAGGAGGATAAGTAAACAGAATGGCGTTCTTCTCCTTAGTGTATGAGATCAGCTGCAACAACCCATTGAAGAGTACATACGTGCGCGCAAGAGTTAAAGATCAAACAGAACTGAACTAGAATGAATGAAAATATAATAATCAGCAATCACATTTCCTTTCTCAAATACAACATCAAATTCCATTTAGATAATTCCTTCATCTCACATTATTTCAATGAAAACAGTTATTATCCATAATTTCAGATCTCTCATCATCCATTTATTCATTATCCCAATCAGACAAAAGATTCATGAACCAGATTTATTTTGTATACAAAAAATAACAAAATAAACACACATGCAGTGAAATAAAATTCGAAATCAAAAAAAGGATATAAGGCGATGCAGGCAAGGAGAAAATCTCTGTTCTCGGGGAACTTTTTCTTGTAAAATTGAGCGATGAGAGCAACAACGATGATACTGGTTCCAATCAAAAGCTTCGCGTTGCTCAATCTCACGTCTTCCACATAACCTTGATTCTTGACCACCTACACATCATGAACACAAAAATTGATGTATAAAACGAAAGAAAAATCTTAAAATGAAAGTGGATTATAAAATCGAAAAGAGAGAAAGAGAGGGATTAGGGTTAAAGGAGAAACCTCAGTTACGGATTCATCAAGGATGTGTTTGATGGAGTTATGATCTAAGAGATTGACCTTCTTTGCGGATTTCGACGCCATTTCTGAATTCTTTGCTGTCTCTCTCGTATTTTCAATTCACCCAACCGCGAAGGATTATTAACTCTGCGTTTCAACTTCAATAGCTGTTACTAGTGTTAACTCACTAAACCTGCGCTACATGCGTAATGCGCACTCCTCTTGCACTAAACCTACGCTTGCTGCCTAGTGCGCACTCTCATTTTTTTAATTAATTCAAAATTTTAATATTAAATAAATTTTTTTAGTTAATCACACATCCCATGGTATGGAGTGATACATATTACTGCATGCATATTTGCTGTCTCACACTTAGTGATACAATTAAATTTTAACTTTAATATTTAACTTAACCAATTATAATGTCATAACATATGAAGTAACACTAAGTATCAAATAACATATGTGTACCGTATTATTGTGGAATAGAAGAGATGTGTTCAAGCTAACTAGGGATGGCAATATGCACCGGCGGACATGGGTAATAACTATCAGCTACCCGTTTCAAAATAGAAGAGTAATATCCATATCCGTACGGGTACCCGTGTGCGGTATTCGCGGGTATTTCTGGGTACCCGCGGATACAATTGGTACACGCGACTTTCCTCTATTATAAATAAATTTTTACTTATGTTGTGTTTCAAATAAGATAAAACTTAATTATTTTTGTACATTTTGATTGAATATTTGGCAAAAATGCTAAATTTATTGGTGTTTTCTATTTGTGTGATTTTTTGTTCTCATTTATTTACAAAAAGTATATATTTTCTTTGTAAAACATGTGTGTTTCTATACATATAATAACATTTGTAGGGTGGTTCACCACCAAACTCAATAAAATATGTAAACAAAGTAAAGGAAAAAATATACATAGTGTAATAAATGTTAGAATAATATATTTTTTAATTTAATTAAATATAATATATTAATTATATAAATAACGGGTACCCATGGATACGGGTACCCGCCCGTATGTACTAGAGTATTTTTAAAAACCCATTTATAATACTCGCGGGTACCCATTTGTGAACCGTACTCGTGCCCGTACGTGTTTTACCTGCGAATACTTACGGGTATAAGTTTTTTTTGTCCTCCATAAAGCTAACCAAGTAATGTAGTCAAGAGATCAATAAGGATAGATTTGATCACAATGTATTTAAGGCAATATTGTTACTCCTACATTTAAAATAATAATATATTTCAATTGTATATTATAGTAACTAGTGTTTACAGACATTTCGTATTTACCGGTGAATATTGTGTGATGCTACATATTCAATTTTTATATATTTCATTTTTTGAATTAGAATGTATTTGTTGTGTTCGTTGTACTTTATATTATATTTTTGTTTGTTTATGATAATGTTTAATTTAAGGTGAGATATGTGGTTAATTAATGTATTGGTGGTGGTTGCTTAGGATTATATAGTTTTTTGTAAAAATTAAATAATATTAAGGACAAAATAGGAAATAAAAATTACACCATGAGAGAAGTTATTTTAAGTTTTGGCTTTATATAGTACTAGCGTGTTGACATGCACTCTCGTGCCTGTCAACCCGCTTTCCTATCGTTTGTAATGTATAGTTTGTATTTTATAAATTCAAATATAATTTTTTTGCGCTAAATTTACGGTTGAATTTATTCAATTAGTCTAATATTCAATTTTTTAAATACACTTTTAAAATAAGAAGATAATAAGGATAAAATAAGAAAATAATAATATATGGTTTTTTGGTAGAAATAAAAAAATATTGGGGGCAAAATAGGAAAACACAAATTACACCATGATGGATGGTTATTTTGTGTTTTCCCTTTATTAATAGTATAGATAAAAATAGTTTTTTTTATTTTTTTTTAAAACATTATAAAATTAGAATCTTATCATTAATTAATATTGTACATTAAATGATAGTTTAGGTGACAACAAAAAATGTATACATGGTGAAAGAAAATAAATCCAAACTAAGAATAGTAGATCAGATTGACATTCCCATAGTTTTAACGAAGTTATATAAATTATCTCTCACTTTTCTATACCTACCCAAATCCTAATTATTTTTATATTTTCATTACACTAATCACCACTGCACGAGAAATGTGTGTAATTTTTTAAACAAAAAAGATAAATACAATTAAGTTAAACAAAACATGGTATATTATGAAGACAAATCCAAATAATATACAATTCAATGTATATTTATTATTTTTTGTTGCAAAATATGTTAACAATTCTAATATATTGTTTGGATTGCTCTTATACTATATCATAGTAAACCAAAAATAATAAAGGGGTATTGACTTATATATTATTTGGACTTGTCTCCTCAATATATCATATTTTGTTTAACTTAATTACATTTATCACTTTTTTGTTTAAAAGATTATATTGTTTCTCATACAAAGGTGGTCAGTGTAATGAAAACATAAATTTAGGGGTTTTTATAGGTGTAAAAAATAATAGATGATTTATGTAATTTCACTAAAACTTATATAGTATGTGAAGTGTGTCAATACAGAAGTTTATAGAGTGTGTGTCGGATAAGAATGATAAAATAAAATTTTGTTTTTATGAAATAAAAAGTAATGTCAAAGTTATTCGCGCTTTCTATTTGTCCATTTATATGCTTTTCTTAAATAGAAACTAGAGTCATTACTATTGGGTGAGTGATAAGAGGTTTAGGTAATAATATTAGGGTGCATTTTTATTGCAATTATTGAAATTAGGATCTTTACAATTTATGTTTTAAGAAATATAGAAAGAAGGGAAGAAAAGTATAAAAAAATAATTGTCATTCTCCAACAATTACCATAGAAGCATAGCTGCTAGAGAAGATACAAATATCGGATCGTTGTACTTGTATATATGCTGATTGTTTAGTTAATAACAAATAAAAAAATTTGAAGTATGAATTCTTATGATGGACATTTAATAAATAAATTTTTTTATGAACATTGGTCCTCTATAATGCCAATTTTGTTCTAGTCATATAAATTAGAAAGTGACAATTGTTCTTTCTTCTTCTTAAGATGGAATTAATCAGTAAATCGTGAAGGTTATAAAAATTGTGAATCAAAATAGCCTTCATATTATAGATCAGGCGGAATAATATTTACATAGTTTTTTACTTATCTATTTACACATTACCCTACTTCATTTTCTGCTACTCACATATAATACTATAATTGTTGCATTTTTTGCATAACTTGAAAGTTCAAACTGCCTTAGGTGAGAATATCAAATTTCTCTACTAGCATACAACACTAGTTGATAAGACTTGCTCATCCAATATTAATGAGCTGCATGTATCAACCGTATCAATAGTTTGGCTTCCATGTCTAATAAATGAAAATAAGACAGAATCACACAACCAAGAATCCTGTTATGTAAATAGAATATGTTGTTGTAACATGTTATTTTAGACACAAATTTCCTTTTGGGGTATAATCTGATGAAATTAATCAAGTTAAAATAATGATCATATTCTAATCTCCTGTTTATTAAGTTACAAGCTTTCCAATGTCACAATATATTTCCTATGGTTTGAATGAATTGGCCAATTGAAGATGGTTCGTAAAATCGGAAAAACTCAAAATAGTCTCTATCACATAAGCTTTCGCTTTACATTGTTGGAAGCACCCTTAGCCAGCAAGGAACGAATCTTATTAACTAGCTCTTCCTTCACCATGAACAGAACCGCAGCAGCCAGCACACTTTGTACAATTTTAGTGCCCATGCCTTTGTAAAATCCATAAAACCCTTCGTAGCGTATCATCTTAATAATAGCATCCAATGTGCCTGAATTAAAAAAAATGCAGCTTTAGAAAGGGATTGAAGAATCATATCATTTTTGCATCTAATGGTTTCAAAATGGTTGTGGGCACACTTGTGCTTGTTGGTGCAAGAAGTTGGACTCGTATGCGGTTGTGGAGTTCATTATTAACGGACATGGGAAGAGTGAAGAGTCACAAATGAGACATCATATTTTGAACCAAAACATTAAGACAGTGGTTCCATGGGGCATTTCCACTTATAAACTCTTACATTCATCCCCTCATATTCAATGTATGATTTCACACTTGAATATACACAATAGTCCCCTCTCAAGTGTGGGGGCCACACACTAACCAGTCTGCTACTGCTTAAGTCCATCATTTTCAGTCAAATCATCAGCTTTGATTCCACTTGTTGGACTCGTCCACAATTGGGAGACTCCAACCAATGGGGAGTCTCATTGAGCATAAGAGTGAATAACCAAAAGTGAGACACCAAGTCTTGAACCAAAACCTTAAGATAATGGTTTCATGGTTCTTTTCCACTTATAAATTCTTTCTTTCATCCCCTCATATTCAATTTGAAACTTCAAACTTGAATATACTTAACACAAGCATGGGTGTGTGAGAGAAAGAGAGCAATAGAATGAGGGGAGAGATGCAACAAACCAGGCCATTATTACTAGGTTGGACAAGAGCAAAACTCGCATTTAACTCGAGCATACAGGGCTCAAAACATAACCTCACTTTCATCAAGACTCAATAGAACGGATGAAGTAGGATTATGGGCATATTCATGGTATCAGAAGAGATTATAGCAACTTAAACCTTTATACTGTTGTTTCTTGTCTCCATCTTTGGCCTGTCTAGCTTGAAGCCTAGACTGCAATAACAATATCAAAAGTGAGAGATTGAGAAAAACATTTTGGAAACAGAACCGCTTTTACTTTTCTCAATTCTCTCCATTCCTTTCATCTTATGATGACAGGACAAATTTAAGAAATAAGACATGTTGACTATTTAGTACAAGAACAAACAATTTTCAAACATTTGAATTAAATTTTGACATTATTAATCATCATAATGATTATAAAGTCAAGCACACATAAGTATCTACTAAAGTATTAGATACATATTTCATAAAAAACATATATTCATCAATTTCATGTAATGCATATGTAACCACTTCTGCAATTTTTCAATGTTCCAACTAGTATCATTGCCATATTGACATTACGGTCCAAGAAAATACCACAACACAAATTTGCAGCATATTCAAGCATTTTGTTATCCCAAAATTATGTCTCAGATAAATCCCTGGGTTTCAGATCTTCAAATCGACCCACAGTCACTTTTTTTAATATTTACAATGCACAAGGCATGTAATACTGGAAGAACTTTCCTTCTGGAAACAGTCTCTCCGCTTACAGGAGTAAAACTGCATACATCTACACTCCCTAGGTCCCACTAGGTGGGAGTCTCATGCTCTTAGGCGCCCTATAATTTTTACATGAACCTAATGTCATTTCTGTATTTATGTTTAACAGCATCACCTTCCAAGCCAAATGTAAATGCTCACAGTAGTTTGTGTGATTATCCTTCACACTGTGAATTATAATATTTAATTGCCCACTATTGTTTTTATCTGTTGAGATTAACATTCCCCCATAGCTGGAATAAGCCAACATACAGTGAAAGCTAGTCAAGTATACCTTCACAACAAGGAGAGGATAAGTTACAACAGTAGCTCCAAGCTTAGCCACCGCACCAAGAAGAAATATCTAGAGACAAGGCAATCTTAGTCTGACAATATTATGAACAATCAAAAGGAACATAGATTACATAATAGAAAACATAAGTGTGAATGAATCACTCAGAAGAAACATAAATTGGAAAATACCTCCACAGCAGTTACCCCATTGCTCCCCGTCTTACTCTGAGCACGTCTTTTTTTTAACTTCCCCAATATGGTTTCATACAGCATGAACTGTATCGAAGGATTGCTTACCTGAGACCAGTAACAAACCATTAGTGCAACTCCCATAATAACATGAAAAAGATTCACTTCCAACCTACCATGATCAGTGTTGGTAATACACCTTTCCAGAAACCCAAAACTCCAGCTTCTTGGTAGACTTCTTGAACCTGCAATGATATATTCGAATATCATTATCCACGCGAAAGGAAACTCTCCAGGTTTGAAGTTCAAAATGTTAATCAGACCCAAATTCGTGAAAACTCAAAAACAGCATCATCTGGAGTCCTCCGGGAACAAACACATGGACTTTACTAAAATTCTTTATAAGTGTAATGTCTATGTACTATCAGTGTAAATATTTATACAGTCAATACATCATTCATCATTCATTTGTATTACTTTTTTGAAGATTCAATAGTGATTAAACATGAATGGTGGATGATTCAATAGCAGTTTATAAAACTCATACACTGTCAGCGTATACATTTTTTCCTCGTTCTTTATATGATAGAGAGAGAAATTATAATTAAGAATCATATATCATTCAATTGGGAACTACTTTCTTTTAATCTCTTCCAATCATAATATAAATGATATCAGATTCAGCATACTAACCAAGACACTAATCTCATTGTCAAACAAATTCTTACAGGCAGGTAGAATAAGTAGTATACTTCTCTTAATCGTTACAGAAGGTATTTCATGAGCTCTTCTTATATCGTAAGAATAAGGAGGCTATCAATAAACATAGGCTTTACCTACCACATTGCTAGTTCCATATGGAGGACGTTCAACTGCAGAAAGTGTTGTTTGTTCAGTGGCGTCTGACAACTTCTGACCAGAGAGCGCTTTGCTTGAATCTTTTCTATGTGTCTGCATGGTATAAAAATAAATATGTTCAGTTATGCGACTCACTCTATAAACAATTAATTATTACCTAGTGGGATTAAGGCTTGGTTGTTGTTGTATATATGTTTTATTAATTTCTTCAAATTAACTTCTATACATTTAATACTATAATACAGCATAAAACAACTTTGGAAAACTTTAAGAAACACAGCACCGAAAGAATGCATGACAATGGTGTCAATGTTCATCAAGTTAAACCTGTGTGTCTAAAACTAATTACCAAGTTTCTGAAATCACTGATCGTTTTTTCAACTCCAATATCTAAATTAAGCAAACATCTAAATTCACAAATCCTTCTGTTACAAGTTTATTTACTAAGTTGAAATGTTTTGAGAAAATCTTTAGGGGGAACGGAAAAAAAACATTAGTTAAAGTCGTTGTAATTTCCTTTTCAAAGAAACCAGATAACAAGATAAATGAAGGGGGAGGGGGAAACAGGTAAAGGCAGGGGAATACAAAAAGAGAGAACGGAGGTGCTATATACCTGCATGCGGGTGACAACTAACCATATCGGATTTGTCAAGAGCACATTAACACACCTACAAGAAGGATTTATCATGCAATTTAGGTCATACCACATGAATATCAAGACATTACAAAATCAGTGATTCAACCAACTTGATCGGAAATGGTAAAAAACAAGCTAGAAACATAAGGGATCTTTATAGGCGACGTAAATTACCCAGATAAAGCAGCAACAATAAGTGAGGAGAGCATCCCAACTGATCCATCACCAACGCCTAGCATTTTCTGTTGAAGTGCAGCTACTTCAGCTTTGTGCCTGAAGATTTGATAGAAATAATAGTAAACACCCTGTACCATGAAATTGTAGTAATATTAAAAATTGGAAAACCTAAATCAAGACATTCAATAGTTCAGCATCAGAAATACAAGATGCAGAAAACATGATTTATCGGAAGACTTCAATTCATTTCAATACAATAAGATTAGCATAATCAATTCGACATAACAATGATCACTAAATTACGAGAAGCAATATCATCAAACCTGAGCTAAAATAACCTCACCTGAGATGTAGCTGTACCAACCAGCGATGGTGTTAAACCTCCATACAACCGCTCCCACCCTTCGTTTTTCACAACCTACAGTATTTCCCCAAAACCATAATCATTTAACCATCAAACCCAGTACTATTTTTTTCTCAGTTTGGCTAACAATAACTTAAAAACCTAATCACTTGGCAATAATTCCAATATTTTGAAGTTAAAAAATGGCTAACATAAATACCTAACCACAAAGGTAAGCCAAGATCATGTCCCATTTATGTCAAAAACCCAACATCAAGTTTTCATCTTTTCTTTATTTCCATAACCAATTCAGCTAAACAATCACATGATCCATGCTAAAAAATAAAAACCTGGCACATTTGCTGAAGAGTTCCCAGATTCTTCTTCTCATTCTTCGGGTCACGTTCAGTTTGTTGACGAGTATTTACCTATAGATCACCACAGAAAAGAGAAAAAATTACATCTTGCAAAACCCAATTGAGAAAAGATTAAAACTTTGAAAGTGTATTCATACAGTTTGAAGAGGGTAAGTGATGAGTTGAGCTATGATCCCTCCTCCAGCACCAGCCAAGCCATTGATCAAAGCGTCAGACATGTTTGTTTCTCTGGAAAACGAAAAACTCTATTGGGGGCTTAATGTTTAACTCACGAGAGCACGTTATTCAGAGAGAAACAACAACAGAGAAGATCTAATTCCAAATCAAGAGAGAGAAAGAGAAAGAGAGAGGCTACCAGTGTATTTGTCTGTAGTAAATGGTGATTTCACAGTTTTCACATGACAGGTTGGTTTCACTATCCATGTTGCGTTTGGGAATTGATGTTAACGTTGTTCTGGGTGGGTTACATGGACTATTCTACCCTCGGTTGAGGGAATATCCTAATGTTATTCGACTTGCGGTTGGTTAGTTTGGTCAGAGAAAATAATTAAGAGAGGTTGCCGTCCCTTTCAACCGAACCCTTTCTTCTTGGGACGTGTAATATGTATTTCCAAAATGATATATCTTTATCCAAAAAAATGGAATGGACTGAGTTGTACCTAACTTTGTCCTTAATTATATTTTAGGTCAATTGTTAGGAATGCTTGAAATATGTTATCGTTTTAGTCTCATATTGTTTAGTATCAGAATAATTAGAATATCAATGTTATATATTGGACTCAGGTCTCTTGTTGTCATCTGTACCAAATATAAGCACCAAGGAAGCGGTTGAGGCTTTCCAATGAAGCTCCAAGGTTTAGTTTGACTGAGTATTGAAGAGGGTGATTGTTGGTGAACTTTTGTGTAAAGGTTCCAATATATCGAAAGACTTCCTAGCAATAGGTGGCTAGGCGGCGTGTTCCATTTGATGGCGGTACGATAAACTGTACTACAAGTTTAGAGAGCTAAGTTCTTGGTAACATCGTCAAGGATATTCGGAAAGTCTATGATGGAGGGAAGCAGTTAAAGAGAATTAGACATTGAGCAAGGTGAAGTCATATATTCGCTAAGGTGAAGATTCTTGTGTAGATTTCCTAATGAGCGAGATATTCGTCTATTTAAACCAATGTGGAGATTGTTGGGAATGCTTGAAATATGTTATTATTTTAGTCACACATTGTCTAGTATCAGAATAGATTAGAATATCAATGTTATATATTAGACTCAAGTCCCTTGTTGTCATGTGCACCAGATATAAGCATCAAATAGAAACACCACATGGGCAGGTGGACCCATGGTTGTGGTAGAGTTTGTAATCCTTATTCTCTAAATAGAGTTGTCACCGTTATTTCTGTTTCGTTGATGTGAAATGGAGTGCCACCGCTGTGAAACGGAGTGTCGCCCCCACTGCGAAACGGATAGCCACCATCGCTATGACAAAACAGAGCCATCTCCACCACACCCAAACCCTCAATCTCTCTCAAACCCTCAATCTCTCTCAAACCCTCAATCTAATTTCATTGTGAGTTCTCAATCACATTTTCATAATATAATGATATCAGAAGAAAGTGATGGTTGGCCTCTGGAACTTCTTAGAGATTCTGATTTGGTAAGTGGAGAAGATGAAACTCAAGAGCTACAAAATGAACTAGTTCAAAACAATAATGAGACAGTTCCTTTTAAAGGGCAAAATTTCAATTCTGATAAAATTGCTCACAATTTTTACTCTTTATTTGCAAAGAATTGTGGTTTTTTGATTAGACGAGGTCACACCTACAAACACATCAAGAATAATATTGAGGATATTTACAAAAGAAAGTTTATTTGTCACCATGCTGGTATTGCTAAAGGTAATGATACTTCAGACGAAAAAGTTCAAGATGTAAATGTAGTGCAAAGTTGATTATTACTAAAAGAACAAATGGCTTCGAGGAACATTGGATGGTCACCTATTCTAGTAACTCTCATAACCATGCATTATTGGACAACAAAGAGGTTCGTTTTCTTCTTGCTTATCGTGACATACCTATCAATGATCAAGGTCACATATTACTACTATCAAAAGCTGGATGTTCAGTAAGTATTATAATGAGGGTGCTTGAGTTAGAGAAGGGGATAGAGGCAGGCCATCTACCATTTTTAGAAAAAGACATTAGAAATTTTCAATCTCACAGTAATGTTGGTAAAGATAATGACGCTTCAGAGGTTCTAAAATTATGCAAAAGTCTAAAAGATAAAGATGATGCATTCCAATATGATTTTACAATAGATGAAAGTAACAACTTGGAACACATTATTTGGGTATTTGGTGATTCTATTCGAGCATATGAAGCTTTTGGAGACGTGGTTGTCTTTGATACTACATATTGAATTAACTGTTATGATATGCCTCTTGGACTATGGGTCGGAGTTCATAATCATGGAAATTCATTTTTCTTTGGTTGTGTTCTATTGCAAAATGAGAAGATACCTTCGTTCAAGTGTGCCTTAAAGGTAAATTCTTATTATTTGAAGTTGTTTTGTGACTTATGTTTTAACTTTCATAGTTTAATCATTTTTATATTTTGTGACATCTTTCAGTGTTTTTGTACCTTGTCAAAGGAAAATATCCACAAACAATTCTTACTGATCAAGACCATGCACTTAAAGAAGCTGTTTCAATGGAATTGCCAAACACAAAGCATGCATTTTGCATATAGCATATTGTGTCAAGTTCCCAACATGGTTTTTTATTTCTTTGGGTCCAAAATATGATGACTTCAAATTTGAGTTTTATAGGCTATACAATTTAGAATGTGCAAGTGACTTTGAACGACAATGGAAAATAATGGTTGACAATCTTGACCTATATAAGGATCAACATATTGACTCATTGTATTCTCATTGTCAATTTTGGGTTTTGGCTTATTTGAAGGACAACTTTTTCGCTAGAATGACAACAACTGGACGTTCGGAATCTATAAATTCATACATTAAAATTTTCTTGGATGTCAAAACGAGTTTGGTGGAATTTGTAAACCAAGTATAAACTTACTTTCGTTCCTTGTTCTATGTATATTAGTTTTTACTTACAGAATTTTCATAATCAAAATGTTTTTCTTTAGGTTGGAGTTGTTGTCAATATTAGAAATCAAGCTGGAGAAGAAGCAAGAATGCATCAAAAGTATTATAATTCTCATATTATAACTAGTTTCCCTATTGAGGAATATGCTGCAACTATACTCACACCCCATGTTTTTCAATTGCTCCAACATGAAATTGAGTTGTCTTCAAAATATTCAGCAACTAAAATTGACAATGAGTCTTATATGGTGCGACATCATACCAAGGTTGATATATGAACAAGAATTAATTAATTGTTCTTGTAAAGAATTTGAGTTTTCTGGGATATTGTGTAGACATGTTATTCGGGTGTTGGTAAAGAATGATTTTTTTGCCTTCCGCAAAAATACTTTCCTTCTCGATGGAGAAGAGAAAGTTCATTAATCTCACAATCTAGTCACATTATAAATTGCAATGATAACTCCTCCATTGAGTTTAGGTCTCTAGTACAATGCCTAAAAGTTGAAACTTTAAAGACAAAAGATCGAGTTGAAGTAACTACTACAGAGTTACAGAGGGTTATTGATTTGCTAAAAGGCATGTCGGATGAGGTTATAGAACCAACAATTGATTTGGAACATGGTGATAGAAATGGGGATGAATGTGATATTCAGAATCCCATCACTTCTAAGACAAAAGGTTGACCAAAAGGAGGAGTTGAGGTTGCAAAAAAGATTTGTCGTTGTCATTTCCCTAATTGTGGTGGAACTAATCATGACTCGCGAAATTGTCCAAACAAAAGGAAAAACTAAGTTATTAACTTCTCAATCTCCTAATAAGTAACTCGTAATTGTTATTTTATCTTGTTTAATTTACTATGACATGTTAATCTCTAAACAATCAGAATATTGTACTATGACTTATAAACTACTGTGAAAATTTATTAATTTGAATTTTTAAGCTATAGCTATATGTGGCAGAAAATTTACCTGATAATTCAACATTTACAAATTGTATTACTATGTTGCAGTTTCTAATTTGAACTGTTTGAGATTGTATATTTTTTATGGCTTTTAGCATCAATTGCAAACTGAAGTTGTAAAAATGTTTTGTACTTTATATTGCAGAAAAGAGTTCTTGTAGCATTGTCGCTGTCACACCACTGCACCAGAACCACTGTCGCACCATACATAAAGATTTATCGTTGTTTTCAATCACACATGCTGTCATAGAAGATATGAACATATCTGTTACTACAAGGATTTGTTACTACTGTCATGAGGGAGCATGACATGAACATATATGTAATTGTTGCAAACTTTAATGGAACATGGCATGAAAGAAGTTTAGAACATGATAAATGCAATATTTAGGATACTAATGTCTAAGAATCATGTGTTAGCTTTTTCTTGTAATTGTAAATTTTTACTAGTAATGTCTAAGAAGTTGTTGAAGTTTGGTTTAATTTAATTTTAGCATGTCCTTTCAAAGTCTAGTTTAATTTAATATATTATTTGAGTGGAGAACTTGTTGAAGTGGTAAATGATAAAACATGTGGACTACAACTACTATAGATTTCCAATGTTATTTCTGCAAAATTTCCAGTACCAATTGAAAGAAATGATTTTTGCATATTATCATAGTGTGTACAACATGTATATATAGTGATCCTTACATAATGATGGAATAAATCATTAATTCTATGATTGTGGATTTCCTATGAATTAGTGATCATGAGTGCTAGGATTGCTCATGAGGTTTAAGTGCCATAGCTGATCCCTTATATCAAGGGATTTGATTTAGTGGAGGAGTGATGATCCTCATTACACCCCCGCAAGATTGGGTCACCACTGGTGACAGCAAGCTTGTCGCGAAGCAGAGTAAATTTGGCTTTGGGTAATGGCTTTGTAAGAATATCCGCAATTTGATCGTTGGTTGATATGTGAGAGATGGTTAGCTTTCCCATTTGAACCAGTTGACGAACAAAATGATAGTCAAGGGCAATGTGTTTCATACGTGAATGGAACACTGGGTTTGAGCATAAGTATGTTGCACCAATGTTGTCACAGAATAGCTTAGGAGTGTGAGTTTTGACGCCAAGTTCTCCAAGGAGGTTGAGTAGCCACATGATTTCAGCTGAGGTGTGTGCAATGGATCTATATTCGGCTTCTGTGGAGGATCTGGCCATGGTTCTTTGTCGTTTTGACAGCCAAGAGACTGGATTTCCACCAAAGTAAATAACAAAGGCAGAGGTTGAAGTTCTGTCATCTAGATTTCCTCCCCAATTAGCATCACTGAATGCATTGAGGGTTAGCTGCATCGTTTTCTTGAGTGTTAAGCCATAGTTGAGGGTAAGTTTGAGGTATCTGAGAATACGTTTGAGTTGTTGAAGATGATTTTGAGTTGGTTTGTGCATGAATTGAGAGAGTTTGTTGATGGCAAAGGACAAATCTGGACGTGTTAGTGTGAGGTATTGTAAGGCACCAATAATTGATCTGAAACTTTGAGCATCAGCAGGGGCAGAGCCATCCTGTAAGGTAAGTGGTGTGGATGTGGCAAGAGGTGTGTAGGTGGTCTTAGCTCCTGTCATGTTGAATTTATCCAAGAGATCACGAATGTAGCCATGTTGAGTGAGTAGAAGGCCTTGCTTGGTTGAGATGAGCTCAATGCCGAGGAAGTAGTGAGGATATCCAAGGTATTTGAGGGAGAACTGGAGTGACAGTTTGGCCATGAAGTTGTGGAGGAAGTTGTTGTCACTACCTGTTAATAGAAGGTCATCAACATAGACCAGAAGAAAGGCTTGGATTCCATGTGTGTTGTAGATGAACAAAGAGCTATCACTAAGGCTGGTGTGAAAGCCATAGGAGATAACAAATGCCTTGAGTGAATCGTGCCAAGCCCGAGGTGCTTGCCTCAGGCCATAGATTGCTTTTCTGAGTTTGCATACATGGTGAGGGAACTCAGTGTGCACGAAACCAGGGGGTTGGTGCATGTAGACATTTTCTGTTAGAGTGCCTTGTAGAAATGCATTGTTGATATCTAGTTGATGCATAGGCCAGTTGTAGTGAAGCACAAGAGTGAGAACAACCTTAATAGTTTGGGGTTTAACCACTGGTGAAAAGGTTTCTTTGAAGTCAATGTTGGGGGTTTGTGTGAAGCCTTTTGCAACTAGTCTGGCCTTGTATCTATCAATTGTGTCATCTGGATTTCTTTTGATTCGGAAGTTCTGGAGTGGTGGAGAGTGGTGTGATGATATGGCATGGGGTAGGGTGGGTTGGGGAAGGATAATGGTGTTGGAGTATGTGGTGTGTTTGAGAGGAATGATGGAGGGAAATATGGTCTCAGTTGCAGGGGCAGGGGCAGGGGGATTTGGGTTTGGTTGTTGGATTAAGGAGGCATATGGAAAGGAGTTTTCAATGAATTGGACATGCCTTGAGGTGTAAACTCTATTGGAAATAGGTTCTAGGCAAAGATATGCATATTGACTCTCTAAGTAGCCCAGGAAAACGCAGGGTAAGGATCTGTGTTGAAGTTTGTTTTGTGTGTAGGGTCTCAACCATGGGAAACATAAACAACCAAAGGAATGGAGCTTAGTGTACTCAGGTGGTTTGTTGAACATTACTGTGAAGGGGGTCTTCATGTTGAGCTTGGCAGTGGGCATTCTATTGATCAGATAGGTTGCGGTGAGGAATGCATAGGACCAGAATGTAGCTGGTAGGTTGGCATGATGTAACAGAGCTCTACATGTTTCTATGTCTATGTCTTCTCTCTGCCGTGCCATTTACCTCTAGTGTGTGAGGTGGGCTAGTGAGATGAGTGATGCCCTGTGAAGCCAGGAAGTGTTTTAATTTGATGAATTCACCACCATTATCAGAGAACACTGTCACAATTGGTAAGTTAAAATACTTTTCAACAAGACTTTTAAACTGAACAAAGATGGAAAATACATCTGACTTATTTTCATTGGATATAACCAAATATATTAAGAGAAATGATCAACTAAGATTAAATAATAAAGTTATCCATCTGCTGATTTGATAGGAGCAGGGCCCCATACATATGAGTAGAGGAGTTCCAGTGGTTTAGTGCTGTGAAGATGATGACTGGAGAATGGGAGCTTGTGACTCTTGGCACAACCCCATACATCCGAGTAGAGGAGTTTCAGTGGTTTAGTGCTGTGAAGATGATGACTGGAGAATGGGAGCTTGTGACTCTTGGCACAATGGCAAGAGATGCAATCATAGGCAGCAGGAGTTCTTAGAGGAATAGAGCTTTTATTTGCCAGATGTTTGATTATTTTGATTGAAGGATGACCAAGTTTGTGATGCCATGTTGAAGTAGATTGAAGACTAGTGAGGTGAGCATGAGGTGAAGGAGTTGTGTTGTTGTTGGAAGGTAGGTGGTAGAGGTCCTATTTAAGAGGTCCTTGTAGTAGTGTTTGGCCCGAAGTCAGGTCCTTGACAATGAAGCAATCAGAGAAGAATTCAACAGAGCATTGGTTAGTTTGACATAGTTTAGAAACAGATACAAGATTAGTGGTTATATTAGGGACACACAAGACTTGTTTAAGAGACAAAGATTTAGTGTTGGTTGGTATTTTAGTGTGTCCAATGAGAGTTATGTGCAAACCTGAGCCATCTACAACAAGTACTTGATCTGAGCCTGGATATGTGTTTGCCATTGTTAGTTGTTGTAGGTCTTGAGTGATATGGTGAGATGCTCCAGTGTCCATGATCCAACTGGAGTTCTGCAGTGGTGAGGTATGAGTGGCCATGTGAACTGAGGGCCTTGTCCCTTGCCTCTTAGGATAACCATGTATTTTGTAACATTTCTTTGCACTATGGCCTGGTCTTTCACAGAATTGGCAAACTACTTGCTGGATGGAATTATGGAATGTTGAGGGTGTGTGAGCATTGTGTGTAGGTTTGTACCTTTGTTGCCCTCTGGATCTTGTAGCTGCATGTGCTGTAGGGATCATATGAGTGGATTGTTGAGGGTTGTCACGGGATAGAAGTGTTTCAAAATCCATTAACTTCTCATGTAGTTCAGCATAGGTGATTGGAGTCTCTCTGCTGCATAATGCTGCAGAGATTTCTTTGTAGTCTGTACTCAGACCATTGAGTGTGCGAATGACTAGATCTGTGCTATCTAGAGGGTTGTCAATGATGGCTATTTCATCAGCAATGGCCTTGACCCCTTGAGGATAGGCAGCCATAGATTGTGTGCCTTTGGTGAAAGTGGTGATCTTTTGCTTGAGGGCCATGATGCGCACTCTGGATCTGCTAGCATACATGGTTTTCAGGGTCTCCCATGCTTGTAAGGAAGATTGGACCGTGACAAGGTGAGTGACGACGGTTGCAGCCACAGAGGAGATAATTCCATGCAGGATGAGTTGATCCTGACGAATCCAGTGTGTGTATGCTGGATTGATGAGGGATGAGTTTTCACCCAAGTGTTTGGGTGGACAGATAATGCTGCCATTAATGTATCCTAAGAGATCATATCCTGTTAGAAGGGATATGAATTGTAGACGCCAAGCTGGATAATTCTCTCCATCAAGTTTAATATAAAGTTGTGAGCCAACATTGAGAACAACAAGTTTATCAATGTTGCTGGAAGGAGTGTTGTTTGGGGTGGCCTCAGTTTCAGAGGTGGAAGAATTCATGCTGCTGTGATGAAGACAGCAAGGCAGGATCGAGAAAAAAATTGGCAGTTATGCTTGGACAGCTCTTGATACCATGAAAGAAATGATTTTTGCATATTATCATAGTGTGTACAACATGTATATATAGTGATCCTTACATAATGATGGAAAAAATCATTAGTTCTATGATTGTGGATTTCCTATGAATTAGTGATCATGAGTGCTAGGATTACTCATGAGGTTTAAGTGCCATAGTTGATCCCTTATATCAAGGGATTTGATTTAGTGGAGGAGTGATGATCCTCATTACCAATTACTACTCCATTGCTCTGTTTTTGTTGGTTCTTTGTTCTTCAATTTGGTGACCAACACTTGAATCATATATTATGAGCGACACTTTCTTGGTTTACAAGTGAGAAATATAATTATACAAGGCACATCATGGTCTCCGATCAGGTGTGTAATGTCAAAAATTTAATATCATTCACTATGGTCAATACTATATAAGAAACTCGGACCGTAGATTTCCAATCTTCTTTCTGCACAATAAAGCCAAAGGTGCAGTAGGCATGAATATATTTTACTAATTTGTATCTACATTGAGATACATGAGATCAATAGTTTGAAAATTTAGTTTTTTTAAAAAATTAGTTGATGCACATTTTGTTAAATTAGAGTTTATCGTCAATAAATAGCAATGAACAACAATGTTACAATAAGAACTTATATTATGAATCAGGGGCACAAGTATATTTGGTTATCTATAAGGCTTCATAATAACTAGCAATGAACAACAATGTCAAATTAAAGTTTGTTGCACAAGTATAAACCCATTGGGGAACATTTACAAGCATTCTCAACTTAGGGACTTATACTCAAAAAAGATAACACATAGCAATAATAAAATATTTAATTCTTATAAAATATTGCATACTTAACAGTAGTAAAAATTTACAATTACAAGGAAAAGCTAACACATGATTCTTAGACAATAGTATCCCAAATATTGCATTCATCTTGTTCTAAATTTTTTTCATGTCATGCTCCCTCATAACAGTAGTAACAGATTCTAGATTCCTCAAAACAACAGCAGTAATTTTGGTTGTCTATTGTGATGATATGTGTGGTGGAAAATAGCGACAAATATACATGTCTGGTGCGACAGTAGTTTTGGGGCGCGACGACACTCTGTTTCACGGCGGTGACAAAACAGAAACAGTGGGGGCGACAAAACAGAAACAACAATGACGACTCTGTTTCGCGGTGGATGGAAATGCTTGTGTTTAGAGAGAAATGTTTATTTACTAAGAGGACATGAGATTAGGAAATGGATGAAGATGAAGTAGATTTAAGAGAAAAAATATTGAAGAAATTGAGATAAAGATGCAATGAGATATCTGTGAGTGCATTATGAGGAAATTGCTTAATGAGATAGGTTTGGAGGAGAAAATAATGATTTTTTAATTTTAATAAATGTTGTTTACTGAAATAACATTGGTATGTGTCTTCTTTTTAATTGAATAATAAGGATATTTTTGTCACAATATTAGAGTATACATTGCTAACATGTTCCTTCATAAATTGAGATGAGATTATATTAGCAAATCCCATACTTATATTCTCCTATATATGTTATGGATAGTTCAGAAAATTCTTTTCCAAAATATGTGGGTACCTCTTTGTAACACTCATCCATATGAATTTTACTAGTGGGTAACCACAAGGCTGATTTTTAATCATATGTAATGGTATGTTCCTGATGTGAAAAAGTGATGAACAAATAATTAAAAAAACATTTGAGTTTATAATAATTGCGTAATAAAGCAAGGTTGACAATGGTGTGATGGCTTTTTCACACATATAAAGTAAATCAAAGAATAGCAATATTTGGTTGGGTGAAAAAGGAAGGAAAGAAAGTAGGAAGAATGAAAGAGAAAGGAAAATAATTTTTTCCATTGTTTGGTTGCATGGAAGGAAAGAAAAAAATTGGTTGGGCCAATGTATTATGTTTTCTCCATTATTAAGAGGAAAATATCTAGAAAAAATTGTACCATAATCAATTGTCCTAAAGTATGTCTTAAATCATGTTTCAAACCAATAACGATGAAATAAAAACATAAAAAAATAAAAAATATTTAATTTTTTAATTCACATTGTATGTTTTCATTGGTTTAAGACTTGATTTGAGACATACTTTTAGATATCATATCTTTGATAGTACAAAGAAAATATCATTATTAATAATAATTATATTATTTTCTCTTCACTTTCTTTTCATTTTCTATCATACCAAACAACTAAAAAATCATCACATTTTCTATCCATTTTTTTTCTCAAGTTTTTCTTCCTCAACATTTCTTTTCTTACTTTTCTTCTCTAAACCAAACACAGTGTAAAGAAAGAAAAATTATTACATTAAGAAATATAAGAATAATTAAAATGTATCTTCGTATTTTTAAAATTTTCAAAGACTAAAGTGATCATGTAATCCTATTAAATAGCTTTTAATATAACTATAACCTTTATTATTCCCACATTTTGTAAATTGTTTTCACTTCTATCATTGTTGAGGACCCTCATAAAAATTTATTTAAGTTCACATCTACCAAGGAGATTAATTTAAACCCAAATAATTATCTTGATTTAATTAAAAACATATAAATAAATATAATTATATGTGATATATATAAACTTATTTCAATTGAAAATGATAGTGCAAATATATAAATATAGTTAAATTAATTGATATTTGAGACAAAAATAATGGTATTTTTTTTAAAATGCAATTAAATTGAGTAGATAGCAGAATAATATTATGTGAATATATAGATAAAAACATTTTCATTATTTCTTTTCATCAATAGTTTTTTGGTATTATCAATGATATCCTCTCATTTTTTTGGGTAATTAATTAATCCCTTTTAGGTTTTATGTCTACTCATCCTAACAAGTGTTGCTCCTACAAGTGAACTATTTATCTTTTGATTATCATCTAACAATGACTTACATCACTTAGACTATCATATTGTTGGTGTTCAATGAAAAAATTGTGACTAACTTTATTGATTGACTTTAGCTTCATAATTTAAATGGAAAGAAAATATCTATTTGGAACAACAAAATTTAAATGAAAACTTCCGACTTTAAAATGAGCACTTACTTGTTACTATAGAAGAGTTTTTTTTTGGGTCCATTCCATACAAGTGTTGATTGTTGATATACGTGCATAACTTTTATTTTGAAAAACTTTCCTAATTAGCAGAAGAAGCATTATTCGAACCCTAAATGGCATCTTCACGTCCTCCACCTTCCAAATCCGTGGATCTTGACCTAACCATCGTCTCCGCCAAGCACCTCAAAAACGTTAACTGGAAAAACGGTTCTCTCAACCCTTACGTCGTTTTCTGGGTCCACCCAGATCGCAGACTCGCTACAAAATCCGACGATTCCGGTTCAACTAAACCCATTTGGAACGAACGGTTCACCCTCCCACTCACTCATTCTCTCAATGATTCGTTTCTCACTCTTGAGATTTTCCATTCTAAACCCTCCGATACACCCAAACCCCTCGTAGGTTCTCTTCGCCTCCCTCTTAAGGATATCGACGATCTTAATGACCCGACCCGGATCCGCAAATTTACACTCACCCGACCATCTGGTCGTCCACACGGTAAGATTCATCTCAAGCTTGGCCTTCTTGGCCGTCCGATTCAATCCATTGATTACGTCAGCCCTAGCTCCTCGGTTCTAGGTTACGCGCCCAATCCTATCGCTTCACCCTCTGCGCGCGACTACAGAGGATACTTACCCTCTTCTCCACCGTATTCTACTTACAATTCGTATGGTTCTTACCATGATGCTTACTCTGGATACTGTCCTGGGTATTATTCCGGTGCTCCATTGCCTCCTCCTCCGTCGAGGCCTTTCCTCGATCGTCCGGTGGGCTATGGTGCTGGGCCTAGTGGGCCCTCTGCTCCGATTGATTACTCGGCGTACGAGAAGCGTGGGAAGATGGGGATGGGGATTGGTACTGGGCTTGCAGTGGGTGCTGTTGCTGGAGCATTGGGTGGACTTGCTTTGGAAGAAGGGATGAATTATGAAGAGGAGAAAATTGCTGAGAGGGTTGAGAATGCTGCTGCACGAGATGATTACAACGAGTATCGAGTTGATTATTAACGCTTTAGCTTCTGTGTTCAGAAAAGGCTCAAGCTTTGAAAGATGGTTAACTTTAAGTCTTTAACTATCTCGGTATGTTATTATATGTATATATTTTCGTATGGGAATTTTAATTGAATGCACCAGTGATGCTTTGTTTTCTGCTAGGTGAAGTAAGTTAAGTTTTATCTTATGATGGTTTCCTAATGTTCACGTGGCACTTTATATTATATAGAAATTAAATAAAGTTTGCTACTTTAACTCTTTTATTTGGCATCTCAGTATGCCATAAGTATATGGCTAATTAGAGCATGTTGCTAGAATTTGATGCATGCATTTCTGCATTTGTTTCAATGTCTTTGTTCAGAAGTTGCTATTGCTCACTCCATTGAATTATGCCCCAATTTTTGCATTGATCTAAATTTATAATATTGAGAATTTTTGGTACCAGATATACATGATAACAATGTATATATGAGTGAGTGCAAAACAGAGAGACGGTTTTAATCTCCACCAGTTTGGACATGTCCTAGAATTGTGGGACTTACTTTTTTTTTGACCCATTATGTCTTTTTTCAGAGTTGCATAATGATTGTTATTTTAGCATCAGTGCATTATGATTTGAGTATTTGGTGGTAGATCTTGACCAGTACAATAAAGGTTACATATGTATGCTACAAAAATATTGGGTGGATTAGGTTGCCCTGCATTTTCATCAGTTGACATAGCAAAACAATTTGCAATCCCTTCAATTAAGACTGCACTGTAGAATTTGTAGTTTATTAGGTGATATCTATTCCTCTTCATCTTAGCAAATACTTTCGTGTTAATTTTTTTTAGTATCGTTTACTGACTTTACTCCATTTAGCGGACACCACCTAGTTAGGAAAAGCTCAGGTTGTTGTTATTGATGATGGCTTGTAGCGAATTGATCGATCTTATTACCCTTCCTTAACAAAATCACATAAGTTGGTTACTTTTTTTGCCCCCCAAAAGTACACTATTCATATAGCTCTCATTGTGTATCAGCAGTATCTGTGTAAAATGATATATTACTTAATAAAATTTTATGCACTGTTCAAAAATCATAATCATTTCCCTTGAACATTGTTATATCTTGTGTGCTACGGGTCAACGGAGACAGGCATGTGGATAGAAAGCTGAAGTATCAAACTATGAAGTACTTCTGCTACATCATTTATTTCATTAGGTCAGTGTAATAGTTCTTGGATTGTCCTTATTCTGCATTGGTGCTATTCTGATTTCATGTTTTGGAGTTCACCAACGTAGAACAATTGAAATTTAATTTAATTCATTGGAATTTTCTGTATAGTTGCTTGATTGCTTGCACACAGCTACATGTTCTATGTTGATGTTTGTTTGGTTTTTTTATGGTCAGCTAAGTGAGAAATTATCTGTTCTGGCTTTTATGCTGAGGTAGTAGCTTATTTTTATCTGTATAAAAACTTTTACAGGGTAACCCCCTACCCCTAAAACCCTAAACTAAAAAAACAAAAAAGATGAAAGACTTAGTTTTCAGGTTTTCCCTTGATCTCAAGCATGTTGGGTGAAACAGCTTATAGACTACTGATTCAAAAAGTTTCCTAGCATTCATAGCTGGACTTTTAAGCCCTTTTTTGTGTGATTTCAATTGAAAGTTTGACCTTCCAAAGGTACTAGTATGATATTGACTGTGTTTGGTTCAATTCAAAGAGGGGAGGGAATGGGAGAGAGAGCGATAGGAGGGGAAATATATTTTTTGGAGGAAGGGGAGGATAAATAACCTTTACTTTACCCCCCATTGTTTTGTTTGAGAGGGGAGGAGAAATTTATAAATGCTCAAGTTTTACCTTCCATCCAAAAACTCAGTTTTGGGATGAAAGCGAAAATGGTAGAGGATGGATTTTGCTATTGTATGGAAATGGATGGAAAATTCAGGTTAGAGTAAGGCCCGTTTTGAAAGTAGTGGTCAATATCATTAGATCTCATACCCATTGAAATTCACTACTTCATTAAAACCCAATAACCTCAAAATTGCTTCCTCCTATCACTAAGAGAAATATGTATATTCCATTCAAAGTTCTTGTAACCATGAAGGCTAGAATACGACCTGATGAAAGCAGTTGAGTCTTCCTTATGTCTCTGCCTTGCAACTATAAAATTTCCATTTCCGGCCACTATAAAGTTCACAATCACCCTACTCTCCCAACCTAGATGAGGAGATTCTTACAATAATCACCACCTTGATGTTTTAGCCTTCCAATCAGTGGACCTTGTGAATGATCTTGTCTCTTCTAGTGCGACTCTAACCAAGTTTTCTTCTTTTCCGTTTAATGGAATTTGGCATCTATAAACATCTGTTTATACAGTACAAGTTACGAAATTGGAAGGAAATGACCCCAAAATCTCTTAATGAAGTTGACCTTGAAATCCTAAACAGAAACGTGATAAAAATTTCTTCATGGTTGGTTTTGTACTGTCACGAGTAGCCGATGTAGAACCATGGACATAAAAGTGCAAGTTGCATGAAGTGCAATGATATTAAACTTGGTTTGGGCCTAACCATTCTGATTCGATCATCAGGTTGGTTAGAACCAAAACCAATATGAATTGATTTGTTTGGACTATTTTGCTCATAAAATTGATGACTCGGTTGATCGAAGACCGAAGAAATCAATTTATTTTAAAAAACGTCAAAACAATGTTTTTTGAGGAAAAAAAATATTGTGCTTTTAAATTATGTGTAATTATATTTGTCATTAATGTAGTTTCATTTGTCATATGTTAGCTTATGTTGCAGCAAAACCTTAATTTCTTAATGAAGTTTATGACTTATTTATTTATGTTTTTGTTGCAATTAAATCGTAAAAATTATATTATTTGGTGATAATTTCAACTTGTTTGTATAGTAAAACCTTCCCTCATAGGGTATAATTAGTTTTGTATTGAACTGTGAAATCAATGGAATTAAACCAAATAGAAAATTGTGCCTATGTGTGGTTAATTTTTTAAGAAACCTATTGTAATTGGTTCAATTCACGGTACATAGCATCTGGAACCAAGAGAACCCAATATAAAACATATGAACAAGTAACAATTATGGAGTACTTGATAGAGAATAGTATGACTCCTCATTTCTGGTATAGACTCTTATAAGCAAAAGAAAAATAACTAGACAAATTTTTATAACAATTGAGTAAAAATAAAGGATGACACAATGACAAACATATAGACACAATTTTTTTTAACATAGTACATTAAAAAGTGAAACAATGAACCAAATCAAACCGGTAATGACTGACTCGATTTGGTTCAATTCCAATGATAAGAATCATCATAAATTGAACTGAACCATTCACTTGTATTAGGTTCGGTTTCTAAAGTTCCCAAAAAATTGAATCACGTCATAACACCTTTACTTGATTGTTTAATTAGGTAGACAGTAATATTTTTCAAATTTGTGATATAGTTATTAAATTACATTACAAAAAATTTAAAACTTTTTAATGTAAATTAACTTAATCAGTCTAGCTAGTGACCTGAATTGATGACAAATCTGAATTTAATAATGCTAACCCATGTATTTTGGTGCTCTCCGCCACCAACTGTGACACAACCTGGCAATTGTCAATGTTCACTGAAACACATAACCGAGAAATTGTAAAGAACCCTGATCGCTGGCCCTGAACTGTGAGACACGTGGCTGATTCAAATACATTGTAATCAAAGAAACCAACTCACACTGCCAAGTTGTAATAAGACATTATACACCTCTCTTCACTCTCTACCCAATCTTTATTTTATTATTTTATACGGGGCAATGTAGTAATATTACTCTCTTTACTTAAACAATTAACGATATCACAGACCAAAATGTGCTAGTAGCTAGCTTAGCTATTACTACATTTTTTTTTATAAATAGAAATATACAAATCATTGAACCCAAAATTTTGTACTGATAATAAATTGTTATACACGCTGACACAAACCGACAAATCAAAAATAGCGGTTGTGAAGATTCTAAGAAGTTGGTTAAACAGAACATTTTCGCAATAAGATGATCTAAAACCAACGTTACATTATATTATTGAAAAGAAAAGAATGCATTAATAATATATAAAATAAGGTTCAAGTAGCCATAAGAGTACTTGATTTAGGATATGAGACAGTTCAGGATTTGGTAAACAGTTGAGATTCTAAGAAGCCAACCTTTTTGGGATTTGAGGAATCACAGCTAACACACAGAATGTAAATAGTCGGCGCTTAACTTCTTATTCTACTTCCACATTATTAAGATTATACACATGTATCTTATCTTATCATTTATGATTGATTTGAATTACCTTTTCGAAAATTCAGTCATAATAAAATGACAGTATATAAAACTCATATATTATTAACGTATATATCTTTTTCTTTTATATTATTTTTTTAAAATTCAGATTTGATTTAATTTTGATCCTTATGAAATATTAATCTCTCTTGGATGTAAAAGGCAACTCTAAAACATAAAGTGATAATACACATTTTCATTTTCTATTCACATCAATTTTAGGGTTGTAGGTGAGTTGACGTGAGAAGGTTTTTTAAGCGTTTTAAAAAGTGGAAGGCTTGTAAGCCATAAAATATACATTTGAAATGATTCTTAAACATTCTATTTTCCTTCATTCCCTCCAAAAATCAACTCACAAATCAATCTAAGTAAAAATAGAATCAAACCAAACGATAGTTTATTGTATTAAATTGATTTTGATAAATATCGTTATGATTTTCATTAACAAATTAAATCAATCGTTGTTGGTTGAGTTGGTTTGGATAAGTACAAAACTGATAATATATACATTAATTTTTTTAGAGGAAATATCATCAAAATAAATATAACATCTTCCAACTATGTTTGCTCAAATTAAAACTGATATTATACTGACAAATCATCTATTTAACTTTGCATACTCATTATTGACATGTAACGTTTAATTTTCGAAACAAATGTACTGAGAGCAGAATCAATTTTATTATGACGAGTGAATGACTAAATTTTAAAATACACTAGAATTAACTTAACTTTTAAAAGTTTACATTATGAAAATAATTTATTTGGCACATAATATTTTATCAAAGATCGTATAATTTAAATAAACTTCAAAATATTGGCAAATGATAAATAAGTTGAATTTGAGTTTTTATTTTATTTTATAATATAAATTCGGTAGCTAATTGAAGGAAATTGTTTTGTTGGGCGATATATTTAAACTCGATGGAGTTAATTTTTCCAATTCAATTTTTTTGTATTCATTATTAAAGAATGTCATTAGGGCACTCATTTAAGAAAAGCTTTAAATGGAATTATAATATTAAATATTACTAATAAATATGATATTCCTTTGTGTTTGATTACCAAAATACATGTTTTAAAATTGCATAGTGTCTTATTTTTGTTCTACTCGCATTTTTTCACTATTAATTAAGAATCTAATCTCTTTTGATATATATGGTTGCTGCTTTAAATAAGTATTGCTTTCAGGAATCTTGACACTGTGATTATTCTGATGATCTAATATGATCTTATACCACTTAACCAACATCTCGTTGATAAAGTAGACACTATGAATTCATTAATCGATTCTTTTATGGTACATTAACAACTAATTAAAAGAAAAGTAGGACAGGGTATTATAAGAAGGTCATTATACAGCTAAACAAGGAGGTAGAATCCAAACATCATTAGCATGAGGATAGTTGTCGAGACTGCACAAAATTTACCTAATTAGTAATATCTTAGAATTTGATTTGACAAATAACTAAGTTCTCACGACAAGATAGATTATTTAATACCTTGCTTATATCTTTGTGGAATCTAAATATCTAATCATCAAATTGCCCTATTGCATAATATTAATAAATTTGGATATTTGTCTGACCAACTCAACTTTCTCTTGATAAGAAGATTAAAGGCTATTTTCATCTCTTACGCATCAACTTATCAAATAGCAAATATTCCTTATGCTTTTTAACCAATATCGTGTTATGTGAGTGCTGCTAAATTCTTATTCTATTACAAGTCCTTTAACATAGATAAATTCTTCAAACTCTTGAAAGAATCACCCAATTGCTTGAGGGGTTAATTGGTGCCCACTAAAAAGATGTATTAGTTTTCTTTTCATAGGACTATAAGAACATGTGCGTGATTATTATATATATGTACCATTTTTACTTTAATCAGAATGGGTTGTCAACTTGTCATAATCAGGTGTCATAATACGTTTCAATTTTATATTACGATCTTTCGGGGTAAGATAATACGAATTATTTCTGAAGTACAGATTTCATGGAGGTTATTTTTTAGCAAATAAGAATATATTTTTAGTTAAAAAATAATATATAGATTGAAGAACTACAAACACACAAAATATAATATCTATAGAGGGGTAGTGTAAATGTTTTTAAGCAATAAATAGTACATCATATATTATTTATATTATTTTATTTAATACTTAACGATGATATGAATATGAATAATGAAAATAAATTTTTACAGGGTTAAAAGATACATATGTTCAAATCTAATCGGCTATTCGATTATTGGAAACAACACTTGTTGAGAGAAATAATTATAAATCTCGAAAGTAATTAGTTTTTTATCAAAAAGTATGAGATATCCTTGATAGTACCAATGTACCCAAAAAAAAAAAATCTGCTTGCAGTGCATATATTTCGCATTCTGTCCTTCAAGGCAGACCACATACCACAGGTCCTGCAATACTCCTGCGATTTTAAGAAAAAATCTGTGAGATCCTTATAATCTCCAAAATTGTATCCCGTATTTTATTATTATTATTTTATTATCTGAGTTTAGATTCTTGATTTCATTTTTATATATAAGATATGAAAGTCAAGTATATCCAGCTTCCACTATATTTTGAGTATTATTTATATGTCCTGTTTTCCATCTTCGAAGAAGGTCACAAACCATATCTCTCAAATGAAATAATGCTTATCTAATATCTCACTGTAACCGCCGTGAGACAATTCCACGTGTCTCTTCACTTCCCTCCCCATGAACACCCCCTCTCCATGTGTCAATATGTTACTATAAATATCTTACTCAAAATCATGTGTCTTCATTTCTTTTGAATCAAAATGTGTCATTTAATTTATTTATTTTTATAAAAATAAATTGATATTTTATATTATTTATTATAATTTTATTGGATAAAACAGTAAGACATGTTCTCTGTCTAATAAAAATAAATATCACAACATGCATAATTGTCATTTATGGCTTACAATCCTCTTTATAACTCTCCATAAAAAATTTTGGTTGCCAACCATTTTTAATTAATAAATTTGTTATCAAAATATTATTATTTACTCAAACAATTTGATTGAAAAGTAAGAATATGTTAATTTTCTTAATGAATAATACTTTTGGTCAACTATAATGCTACAATACATTAATCAACAAATTTAATATTATTTGATTTTCTTTAATTCACATGAAACTATCCAAATAAGTAGACTAAATGACAAATAAATTTGAAGGTCATATTACTTTCATTTTTCTAGACTACCTTGTGTATTTTCACTATAATTAAAAATATTACTGAATATAATTAATTCCATTAATGTTGACATGATTAAATGATTTTTTACAAAATCATTCTTCATCATTATAGTTTAATGATTTCCTTTTTGGACTGTGTTTTTTTGTGAAGAGCCTTGTTAGGAAAAGTAAATTTATAGCTTTTTAGAAAGCTTGTGTTATTAGAGTTGTTCAATAAATAAGAATTGAAGAAGAATGACATAACAACAATTTATATTAGATCGTACACTTTTTTAAAATAATTTTATCTTAAAAATATGAGAGATTGAATATTGATTCACACATAAATAATCCAATTAGCATACAGTTTTCTCATTTTGAAGAAAACATTTTCAATTTTCCATGACATTAGCACACATTTTATTACAGAAAGTAACAATTCTACCACCAATAAGGAGAAATGGCAGTCTTTATTCTTCTATAAATTTACCTCAAATTCTAAGAAAAATTACATGTCTCAAAAAAAATTATATCTCAATATTCATAGTCAAACAAGTTTTTATAAACAATATAAAAATATTAGTTTATGAATAATATATTTTTTAATGAACTGCCATCTTTAATTGCATGAAGAAATCAAATAAATATATCAAATGAGATATATCATCTTCATTTTCAAGGTATAGTACAATTCAACAGATTAATAAATGTTTTTCATATACTCTTTCCATTCACATAAGAATAAATATATATATAATATGGTTTTTTAATTTAATAGTTTTTTTTTTTCACAAATTAGAGAGGAAAAGTTTCTTGTATGACCCATAAATATTTTTTCGTTTCTCTCTTATTTAGTACTCGAACCAAAATAAAAAATTTCACTACTTCTCACCCTTTTCTTTGTTTCTATATAACCAAACATAGACAAAGATCTGTTATCCTAACGTCTATCTAAAACTAATCATATTATATAATGTCAGTTAAAAAAATTAAATAATTATAAATTTATCAAATTTATTTAGACGAGAAACAACATATCTCATCCCTCAAACTTCAAATAAGTCCTAAAATAAAACAAATGATAAAGAAGAATCACTGCCAGCGTAAGAAAAAAACAAGTGCATGAATGAGAGCACCGTCCCTTGCCTTATAAATACCACACACTCCAAACCTTCTAATCCCACCTCACACTCTTCACTTCCCAATTCTCACACAACAAAAGAAGAGTGAGGACAAAACTTTGTTGTATCCATTTCCAACTAACAACAATGCTTCCTTCTGTAGCGACCACCTTAGTCTCAAAATCCACTATCTTCCCACACCAAAAATCAACCCTTGCTTACCTTAAACTCTCCGTTTCAGACCTTCCTATGCTTTCTTGTCACTATATCCAAAAAGGATGTCTCTTTACTAAACCTTCAATTCCTACCCACACTCTCATTCAACTTCTCAAATCTTCACTCTCTCACACTCTCTCCCTTTTCCCTCCCCTCGCTGGTCGTTTAACCACCGATTCAAACGGTTACATTTACATCACTTGCAACGATGCTGGCGTTGATTTTCTTCATGTTAATGCTACTTCTTATAAAATCTGTGACCTTTTGTCCACACTTGATATCTCTCCATTGTTCAAAGAATTCTTCACTTTTGATAGGATGGTTAGTTATAATGGCCATTTCTCACCGATTCTTGCGGTTCAGGTTACGGAACTTTCTGACGGCGTTTTCATTGGCTGCGCTGTTAATCACGCCGTTACTGATGGTACATCTTTCTGGAACTTCTTTAACACTTTTGCTCAAGTATGTAGAGGAGCTAGTAAGGGAATGAATAAGGTCCCTGATTTCACTCGAGAATCTGTGCTGATTTCTAACGCCGTTCTACGGTTGCCGGAGGGTGGTCCTAAAGTAACGTTCGACGCTGATGCGCCGTTACGGGAGAGAATCTTCAGCTTTAGCCGTGAATCTATTCAGAAACTGAAAGCAAGGGTTAATTGTAGAAAATGGACGGAGGATAACGGCGTTGAGTTGATAATGAAAAACAGCAACGATTATCAACACAAAGAGAGTAACAAGGTTGCGACGATTTTTGAGAACTGGTTTCTCAAAAACGCAGATAACTCGAAACCGTTAATCGCGGATGAAACGGTTGAGATTTCGTCGTTTCAGTCTCTCTGCGCTTTGCTGTGGCGTGCGGTAACACGCGCGAGGAAGTTCCAGGCATCGAAAACGACGACGTTTAGAATGGCGGTTAACTGTCGCCACCGTATAGAACCGAAATTGGAAAGTTACTACTTCGGTAACGCGATTCAGAGCGTTCCAACTTACGCTTCCGCTGGTGAGGTCTTATCTAACGATCTACGGTGGTGCGCGGAGCAATTGAACAAGAACGTGAGGGCCCACGATAATTCTATGGTACACAAGTTCGTAGAAGATTGGGAAAAGAATCCAAGGGTTTTCCCGTTAGGGAACCCTGACGGTGCATCAATCACTATGGGTTCTTCACCGAGATTTCCAATGTATGATAATGATTTTGGGTGGGGAAGACCATTGGCGGTGCGGAGTGGGAAGGCGAATAAGTTTGACGGTAAGATCTCGGCGTTTCCGGGAAGAGATGGAAGCGGAACCGTTGATTTGGAGGTGGTTTTGTCGCCGGAAACAATGGCGGGGCTTGAGTCTGATCCTGAGTTTATGGTTTACGCTACGAGGCAATTATAGCACGTGTCGAATTGTGGTTGACTTAATTGATGATTGTGATGTTCTGCTGTAATCACAACCGTTGATTGTGTTAGATTGTGACGGAAGGGTTTGGACGGTGATGATTCCATGTGGGAGTGTGGGGTGCCCCTTTGTTGTGGCATATATATGTTGTGACTTGTTACTGTCTACTGTCTAGTCAGTTTAATTGTAATGTTGTTTCAAGTTTCAACCAAGTTATATTTCCCTTTATCTTCAAACATTTGGGTTGTGATTCTTCTTTTTTCCCCTTATTTAATTTATATGTTAAAGGATAATATTTATATATTGTTATTACAAAATATTTATACACATTTATTATATTATATAATATTTATTTGAAAAGTAAATAATAATAATTAAATATGAACGGGATGAAATAATAATATATAAAACTTATATCATATTAATATATATATTTTGTGAGAAATGACAATAATTAATATAAATTATTAGATCTTATCATTAAGATTAAAAATACATGTACATTGCTTACTTATAAGCAAATAATGAACTATGTGTTGTATTTAAATATGTTTTGAATCTAAAATCATGATCTGAGATAAAGTCAATGTATTATTAGATAAACCCCTAAATACAAAATTGTCGTCCAGATATTTTGTAATCTTATCTTATTTAATTGTGGAGGGAAATAGAGGAGATAGAGTAAATTGTTGGGACCCGTAGAAAAAGTTTCTCCTTGGAGTTAGCAAATAAGCAGGAAGATACAAAATTTCAAGAAAGGGACAACAATAATCCTCATTACCTCCAAACTATTACGTTACATTCAAGGAGAAAATGCATGTTGCTAATTCCATTACAAGGCACTAATACCTGGTTTCTGATTTTATATTTCTATTTTCCAAACAATCTAAAAAGTGTAATTATTAGTTTAATCTGAGAAGAGATTAACTAAATATAAATTCATTTGCTATTTTTATAAGAATATACAATTATCATTAAAATTAAACTTAAAAAGAATTATATCTCTTTCTCTTACCTCAAACAAATTGCAAATTTCACTCTACTTCCCACATTTTTCTTTTGAGTAAAGATATTATGGGAGAATCCATTATTGAGTACATACGTTCATATATGGCACACTGAATTTTTTAATAATATTTTATTGTCATATTTTAGTATTAGAAGTTCAGTACTTAAGAGGAACCCAACCATCTTTCATTATCTTACTCTTTTTCTTCTTCTTCTTTCATCTCATTTTAAACAAAAAAAGAAACATGAATGAAATTCGATTTAATGATGGAGACTATTTTGCTTAATTATCTTACTTACCACAAAGACTTGACGTCTAAAGTATTGTAGTTTTACAGACAACTGAATGTAGCACTTTTACTTTTATCAGTCAAATTCACATTGACACTTCATAGTTCATATGTCCTAAATATCAACTTCAGATTTTCATATGATTTATATCAACCAAATTTATACATGTAAAGTGTTAAATGATATTTAGTTTAATATAACATTATTTTATATAATTTTATTATACTTTATTTTTATCTTATTAATTATTATTTAGGTGGTTATTATCTTATCGCTCGTAACAATTTTTGTACATATAATAAATTGTTAGACTAACTTATATTTGTGTTTGACAAATTTTTACCACTCTATATAATATTAAAGCGATTTAATTTTCTATGATCTGTTTGATCACTATTTCATTATTGAGATGCCGAAAATTCAGAACTCCTAATAGTCATATTTTCTTTGTCTTATCATATTCTCGTTAGTGTTCACCCATTCTTTTTCTCTATCTTATAATTTCACATTACACACACCAATTACATATAAACAAATATCACAGACTCGTTTACACCTAAGTTTTGTTTACACTAATTACATTTAATCTCAATAATTTATTTTCTCATATCCAACCAACCAAATAGGTGAATGCAATAAGTTATTTAAGATTTTTCATTTTCTCTCTCATCATTTATAGCATTTACCCATTTGGTCTGTTAGATTTTAGAAAATGAATGATTGAGATTTAGTGTAATTAGTGCAACTTAACTTGAGTGTAAACATATATCTCCTATATATATATGACAATCTTCGTACTATTGCTTATTCTAGTTGCGTCCTTTTTCCTACTAACAAATTATATTAATATTGACTTATTTTCCTATCGACACAATCTCATGATGATTATATGATTGTATTCTATTCTCATCGACGTTCATTTTGATGGTGTTCCCCCAATTCGATGATGATAATATATGTGGTTTCTTTTCATATCAATGATCATTCTCATGATGTCTTTTTTCATAGTGACAAATTATAATTATTGTGTGACTAATTTCACATCGATGTTCAATCAGATGTGTTTATATCAACATATTTTATGGTTTACAACATATTTCAACGATTTTTTGTGGAACTCATAATTATTTGATTATTTTTTAAATGAATTATTTGTAACATGCTTAAAACTTAATAAATTTTAGCTTGAGATGACATGTTAGATGATATTTGTATTGATAGAGTAATATTTCATATATGACTTAGCTAATTTTATTTTATTTAAATTTATTTATAGTTTATGTTTATTTTGTTAGTTATTATTTAGGTCGTTATTATCTTATAGTTGTAATGTTTTTTGGCTATATAATAAATTATTAAATTCACCGGTAATTAAAATAAACTAATTTTTATCATCCTTGTAGTTGTTGATAAATTTTCCATACAAAACACGTTGTACACTTTTGCCCCCGTGAATATATCTTGTAGGCATATGGCATTTCACTATCAAATTTCAAAATGGTGGCCGTTGGCTTTGATTTATGTACAATTTATTTGGAGAAAGGCCAAAAGAGTACCCTCGAGATAATACACCACAAGGGATGCATGATTTACAACTAGCCACTTATACCAAAAGTTATGGCACAAATTATTTGGTGGTTTTAATCAAATTCTTATCAATAAATTAATAAATCCAAATTAAATGAGTTTATTATAAATTAATAATAAAATTATGATTAATATCATCGATATAATTACCGGGAGCGACATCCACAACCCCGAAATAGATTATTTTCTTACCTAACAGGGTGAAAAGACACCATTGATACGTAACACGAAAAAATATCATCAATATTAAATTATCCATATTGGATAGTGTAATGTTTTCTTTGATATAGTTTTCTTAACCTTCAAACCTTCCTCATGTTACTTGAATTGAGATCTTCTATATCATTTTTTATGTTTAACCTAATACCACTAATATGAATTTCACTATCAAATAAAAATTGAGTTAACTAAAGTTAACAATATTACATCCACTTATACTTGAATGGTTTTTAGAGACAAAGAGATAGTTATTTTGAATGATTTCTGTTCTTGATACTCATGTTTTCAACCTTATTGTATGACTTTTATCCCTACCAAAGTCTAGTAAAATCTTTTATTTCTCTACCAAATTCCACAACACATTTATTTGAACTTCATATCTATATCATATCTAGACCTGCACTTCCTCTATTCTCTGTTGCCATACCGACACATAGCAAAACAACCCCTACAAGCCCCACATCCATTATTTCTTTGGAGAAATGATTAGGTTTTTGGAGGTATCTAATCCAGTGGGGGCTATTTACCTGTACATAACAGTGCAGGTTCATGAAATTGAAATGATGCTTAGTACGTATAAGTTCTCATCAATTTGGTTAGGCATATATGCGGTCCATCCAATGCAGCTTTCAACTATGAACCACAAATTTAAACCTCTAACGTATCTCGCAAACAAGGGTGGTCTATGATTTCACGTGTGAATTTCAAGTGATACGGTCATATATCTTCACAGGAATTTGTCTTGTTCAAAAAATTACACATTATTTTTAAGTGAAGAACTAATTCCTTTTGGGTTCATGCCTATTACTCCCAACATGTGTCAACTTTCAGGAATCAAATCTTCAACCTTGGAGATCCTTTGGAGCCTTCCAGATACTACTCCAATCAAATTAAAATTAAAGTACATCATTGACCATTTATATCTAATTATCACTAATTCTTCCAAAAAAAAAATTCAAATAAATGAGAAATAATTTAATGTCGATATATAAATATATTACATCCATAAAAGTAATATAAATTAATAATATAGTTAGGAGTATTGTAAGTCTTTTTTACACTGACCATGACTATCAAGCTAGATGAGTACTGGGTTATATGAAAATGAGTAAGCGTATGTTCTTGAAACATTCAATCGCTATTGTCACCATGATGGTATCTGTTTGAACACTCATCATTGTGATCGTCACAGTTCTCAAGCTTCCAGATGCATCAACCAAGAAAAGAGAATGGGGTTTTACCCAATCACCAAATCGAAAAAGTTGAATTTGCAAAATGTGAAATTGTGCAAGTTTGGTGAAATGATGGTTGGTATTTTGCCTGGAGATCTTGCTTTTACAGTTTTTGTTACTTCTGAAGAAGCTTTCAATCGAGATCTACGTTGGAGTGTGAATGATAGATTGAATGTAACATCTCAGCCTTGACATGCCATCTACTAGAGAGAGCTTTTCGTGACTCAAACCTCATGACTTCGGAGACTTATAGTCACAAATTTCATTGAGTCGCTATCGCTACCACTAAGCTAATAGTAAATTCAACAATAAAATGCTCAATCAATTCAGGGGTCTAGAGGGGTCGCTTGTCAAGACTGATGTGTTAGATTCAAACCAAACAAGTTGAATGATGCATACACAATTGTTACTTGTATATTTGGATTCTCAGCTATCCCTCGTGCACTGTCTTCAGTTAATGTTCTCTCTTGTGAGCTTGTGTCATATGATTCAATATCTAGGTTTCCTTTGTATATCTCAAAAGACATTGATGAATTGCTTAAATAGGATTTGATCAGAAGCAGTAGATGTTACAAAGATTGAGATTGTTATTCATGTTATGTATTATGGATGCTGATTTCGAGCAATAATCTGTTGTAGCTGATGATTCAGAAGAGGGTTGACTATATTCTACTTTTGATTTTTGATATGTTGTAATACATTTGTATTACTGAGGCCAAATATCCATACTTATCCATGTAACAATGTATGTACTATTACTAACTTTCTTTAATTAACTAAACTTATAGGAATGAAGTTAAATTTCTGATGTCACGGTCAATTTGTTTATAAGTGAATACAAGTAATTACTCTTTAAAATTTGTAATGAATCTTCAACAAAATAATAAGACATAAAAAGGGTGCAGAGTATTGACTATTGAAGAATGAAATACATAAAACTTAGGCGTGAAGGAGTAAAAAGATCATTGTGCCATGTTATATGTATTTCCCTAACCATGCAGGAATGTTCAAGAAGGCTAACATAAATGAAGGGAATGGTATAACAGTGTAGGTCTACGTTTGACTAGGTACTGTCACTGGTTTTGAGTCTTCTTCCCTTTCATGTTTTTTGTTTAGCATCTAAAAAGATACTTCCATAGTTAAAGTCACCAATGACATTAATGATTTTACAATAGAAAAACTGAGATTGTGTCTATAATGAGCAACAAGTAAAGGTACACACACCCTTCATTTAATCTTGAAGTGTATGCTGATCTTAACCCACTAAAATATAATGGTAAATATATATTTTCTCACTTTAGAGACAATCTCAGACCTTATTCTTTAGATGTTTCACTTGACAAGCTTATCTCATCTATCATTAGAGGTACAAAGCTCCACTTGAATTTAATTATAAGTAATTCCAAATAAATAGTCCCAGAGTATTTCACTGCAGCTCAAGACAAATTGCATAAACCTAACATAGGACTATCTTGTTTTTGCTTTAACCATTCTAGAATTGTTACTTCCATAAGATAATAATAACAACCAGTAAATATAAAACCAAAATCATCAACTAGCAATAAGAAAGATTGAGCATGCCTCCAGATAGTATCTCACCATGTTGTTGATCAAATTGTGGAGTGCAATTATACTTGTTATGAGAGATGATAGGTATATATATTACCAGCATCATATCATTCGTTTTCAATGCACAAGGAGAACAAGGATCAACTATCTAGAAAGGACCTTCAAGATTCCCGAACCATCTCTTTCAAGGTATGTGGATGTCCCTCCCAACCTGCTGGTGGTACAAGATCTCATGGTTTAAAGGTAGCTTCCCATGGATGACAAGGTAAAGTACAAATTAGTATCGGATTAGCCAAAGTGAGCTTGCTTGTAAAGTGAGTAAGGGTATATCCTCCCTTAAATAATTAAGATTACAATTCACTTCAGATTAAGTCAAGGATTTTAATTTTTATTCTCGGATTTAGAATAATTCTAGGGCATGAACTAATGCAAGCATATATATACATCTAAGTTCAAATTAGCTTGCTTCTTCATATATTAAACCCATGAGTGCATCTACTTACATTTTATACAATGTAAGATTTTTTCACTATCACGAAATCCTTTTAAGCTTATAAAAATGATTTAAAATTTTATTTAACATTTACCTTTTCAGAATTTTGAGTTACAGAATTATTTATTGAATTATTAGAATCAATTTCATCATATAATAATACCTACGGAAAGAGAGAAAATCCTGATATAATTAGTTTTTTTGGTATTTTTAATGCGGTACTATTATTTATTAAATAATTCTCAGTATTTAAAAGATTGGTTTTGGTCACGACATATACTGGAAAACAATACTTTTATATTCCCCAAAGAACTTTTGTTCTTGTTGTGCGTGTTATCTCATTTAATTTCCATTATATAATAAGAAACCAACGATAAACTAGTGGATGCAAACCATGTTTCCTAAGGATAATGGTGGTTTGTGACTTGAGTATTAAAGAGGAATAAATGAAAATATAAGAATTTTATAATCATTTCATAAATCTATTTTATGATTTAATCTTCTATTTTATTTCATCCTTTAACAAAATTTAATTCATGGAGAGACGTTAACGGTTAGGGATAGAGTTCTAAGCTAACCATAAAATTAGATCAATTGTGAATAAAAAAGAAGTGAATAGAAAAGTAAGAGAATAACACACAAGATTTAATGTGAAAAACCATTCAGCGTGAGAGGTAAAAAATTACGGGCGACCACTAACAATGTTTCAATATGAAAAAAGGAGAGTACAACAAATCATCTTATAATGATGAAGACAAAGAATATTATTTTCTGTCACAAATATTTTCTCAAATGGAACAAAAATTCTCACCAAAATACACTCAAGACTCTTGTGTTTTCCTCGTATTTTGGGAATCCTTCCTAATTGATGTGGAAGCAAGACCAATGAATCTTGGTAGATGAACCATTGAATAATTCAATGATGACTATTCTAAGGTCTTGTAATTACTCCTTGAGTCTTGAGATTATGAAGTCTAACTTAGAAAGTTGGAGTAGCACTTTTCAAAGTGTCTTGAAAAGTATGACATCAATTAATCCTCTACTGTGTCTTTATGATGGAGCCTTCCTCCCCTTCACTATATATAGGGGACTTGTGAGGAAGAGACACAACAAGCAAGTGAGAAAAACAACATAGAGAGAAAGTGAGAGTTTATATCCACACAGTGTGAGATTTATATTCCTAGTGAGATACTAGAGAGTTTGTATTTCCATCCTTTTTGGGTGAGATTGAGTTTATCCTATTTGTAAGAGAGAGTCAAATATTGTAATCATACCGATGACAACCTCTAGGGGATGCCTTTGTTTTAAGGATCATTTAGCTTGATAGTTTAGGACTTTTGGAGTCCAAATTCGGTTTTGTGAAATTATGGTTTGTTTTGTGCGTGAGGCAGGTTGTATGAGTTGTAGGTTAATGTTGAAGTTGGAAAAGAATGGAAGGGAAGAAGCGCCACAAGCAAGGTTGCTTGATAAGCTATGAAGTTCGCCACAAGCAAGGATGCTTGATGAGAACAATAATGGTGGTCACGGCCAACCTAGGTTTAGGAGAAATGCTCTCAACTAAACAAAAACACAAAGGTTTAACTCAAAATTCAACTTAACTTTTATTAATGATTTGATCAAAATATAAATAGGCAAAGTTGCCTTGGCTGAATAGAAAATAGACTAAATCCTAATTAACTTGAATGATTGAAATCATAATGTAATTCCTAATTAAATCAAGTAGATAAGATCTTTAAATAATGTGATTTGGGTTGAATAGTCTTCACGGTTTGGAGGAAGATTGAGATGAGATGATTATTGTTGATGCCTTGACCAAGTCTTGATCTATTTGAAGATTCGCATGTCTCTTTTGATTTCAAAATCCCCACAATTTGGAGAAGATAAGATAGTGAACCAAGTCATTTGCCAAATTATATCTATCTTCAAGCAACCGAATTTATCTTCAAGCAAGTTGAATAACAACTTTACAATCTAATTTCCTTGATTATAGATATGTCATCCTTAAGGCCATAAATAATCTATCTTCTTTCAAATTCAAATTCAAATTCACCTATCTTCTTTTAAATTCGTTTTCCCTCTATGCTTTATCTCCATGTTTGTCTTAGAGATAAAGTGTTAGTTGAATTGCCTTATCTCCTTGTTTGTCCTTATAGATAGAGTTCCTTACGTGCCTCCTTCCTTGAAATGATCATGCCTTGACTTCCATTTGCCCTAGCCACATGAAAGGCTTACCCTTGAACTTAAGTAAACTAATTGGTCATGAATATGGACCAATGTTACAAATAATTCCCAACCCATATTACATGAATTAAATACTAAAAATACTTGAATGAAAATAAACCTAAGACTATATGAGAATGCAATCTCATTTATTTGAATCAATGAAAATAAAATAAACCTAAGTAGAAAGTGACCTAAGGACATAAATGTAATCCTCACATACCCTCTCCTTGGTCAATTGTGTCCTTTGAGACTTTAAGGATCCCTGCCTTGGCTTTGGCCCTAGTTGTAGGACCATCATAACTTCTCTTGCCCTTGGAATCAAAGATAGGAGAGTTTACATCACATACTTTCTATAGTGGAGATATTTTCTGGAATAGGTACCATGGTTGTTTCCTTTTCACATTGAGAATGTTTTTCCACGTTAAAATTCTTGGTATTATTATTCTACTCTTCTCTATATTCTTTATCCACTTGCCGCTTCCACAAGTGCCCACTTTGCATCACACAGAGGAGAGAAATTGGTTATGAATTTCCCAACAGTGGTATTAGAGCTCTCAAGTTCATTCGGGGAGCTTAGCCTGTATAGTCTAAGATGGAAGGAGCCGTTAATATCTCATTTGATGGAGATATGTTCAAGTTGACAGCTGACAACTATTCCTATTGGAAGCCCATGATGGATGATCATTTATCTACATGGATATGCATGAGCCTATTTCTTGCAAAGACAAGCCAGAAGATAAGGGTGATAGAGATTGAGAGGTTTCGAATCAAAAAGTTGTTGCAATGATTTAGAAGTATATTGATAGAAGTTTATTTGAGCATGTATTCACATATACAAATACTTATGAGTTGTGGTTGAAACTTGAATCTATGATTCAAAAGAAAACTCCTAGAAATAAAGCATCTATTGCCAGAAGGCTGGTGAAACTCGACTACAAAGATGGTCAGAGCATGATAGAGCACTTGAATTCATTCAAAGGTCTTGTCAATCAATTGACAAAGATAGATATGAAGATAGATGATGAGTTGCAAGCACTTCAGCTACTGAGTTCGTTACCTGAAAGCTGGGATACATTGGTGGTCACGCTCAGCAACTCAGTCCTTGATGGGAAAGTCTCAATGGATACTGTTTCAGATAGTCTATTGAATGAAGAATCCAGAAGGAAAGAACGGAGTACATTCTTCCACTCTGAAGCAAATATTGTAGAGAGACGTGGAAGAAGTGAAACTCATAGGAGGAATGAATCTCGTGGAAAAAACAAAAGCAAATTCAGAGGTCACCCTCAATCTTGCTTGAGGTCAATAACATGCTATTATTGTAGTAAAGAATGACATGAAAGATCTGAATGCAGGTTCTTAAAGAGACACCAGAAAGCTGGAAATGTCCATGAAGATTTAGTTGATCCAAGGAAAAATGGTCATAAGTCTACCACAACCGTCACCGCAGATGATGATGTCCTCCTCATTGGAGAAGACAATTACCTAAATGTTGCATATGGTGATTGTGCTTGGATCGTTGACTCCAGTGCTTCTTTCTATGTAAGTCCATATTAAGGTTTCTTCTCAAACTACAAGAAAGGTGATTATGGTACTGTGAAAATGGGAAACCATGTTACTACGAAAATTGCGAGAATTGGTGATATTGTGCTGCTAATAGACACAGGAGGAAAACTTATACTGAAGGAGGTGAGACATGTCCCAAATATGCGTCTCAACCTTATGTCAACGGATAAGTTGGATGATGTTGGTTTTGTAAGCCAATTTGGTGCTGGAAAGTGGAAACTAGCAAAAGGCAACCTCGTTATTGCTAGAGGCTCAAAGGAAGGATCTTTGTAAATTATGCAATGAGGAATTTGTTATGGAGAAGCAAATGTTGTTATCGACTCCAAAGATCTTTGACATAAGCGATTGGGACACATGAGTGAGAAGGCATATCAGATTCTCGCCAAAGACCACCTTCTAGAATAGATAGACCAATAGGCAGATCCTGCTCACACGGAACTTGACCAGATTAATGAAGAGTCAGATCATGATGAAGTAGTGGTAGACACACAAATGCATCAAGAACCCGAGCTAGTAGAGCATCAGATGCAAGTTGAACTGAGGCGCTACGGTAGAGGCATAATACATTCTTCAAAGTATCCTAAAGAAGATTATATCACATTGACAGATAATGGTGAACCTGGAGACTTCTCAGAAGCTATGCAGACATCCGATAAAGAAGAGTGGATTAAAGCCATGGAAGATGAGATGAACTCTTTACATGAGAATCACACTTATGATCTGGTGGAGTTGCCTAAAGGAAGAAAAACCTTGAAAAACAAATGAGTTTATAGGCTTAAAGTTGAAGAATGAAGCTCAAAACCGAGGTACAAAGCTCGGATTGTAGTGAAAGGATGCAATTAGAAGAAATAAGTTGATTTTGATGAGATATTCTCACCAATGGTGAAGTATTCCTCCATAAGAGTAGCATTGGGTCTAGTAGCTAGCCTAGACTTAGTACTTGAATAACTTGATGTCAAAACATCTTTCTTACATGGAGACATCAATGAAGAAATCTATATGTAGCAACCAGAAGGTTATGAAGAACTAGGCAAGGAACACTTAGTGTGTCATCGGAATAAGAGTTTATATGGTCTGAAACAAGCCCCGAGACAGTGGTACAAGAAGTTTGAATCTTTCATGACCAAATACAGTTTCAAGAAGACATCTGGTTATCATTATGTATTCATTAAAATGTATGAAGATGGAAACTTTATTATCCTCCTCTTATATGTTGATGATATGTTAATCATTGGGTGTGACAAGACTAAGATTGTTGGTTTGAAGAATGCTTTAAGCAAGTCTTTTGTTATGAAAGACTTGGGTCCTGCAAAGCAGATCATTGGAATAAGGATAATCAGAGATCGTTCCAAGAAGTTGTTATGGCTATCACAGGAGAAATATATTGAGAAAGTTATCAAGATATTCAACATGGATAAGGCAAAGCCTGTTAGTGTTCCACTTGCTCGACATTTTAAGTTAAAAACAATACAATGTCCAACTAGTGATGAAGAAAGGAAAGAAATGAGAAGAATGTTTTATTCCTCTATGGTAGGAAGCCTAATGTATGCTATGATTTGTACAAGACCCGATATTGCTCATGCAGTTGGAGTTGTGAGTCGGTTCTTGTCCAATCCCGACAAAGAGCATTGAAATGTAGTAAAGTGGATATTGAGATATCTGACGGGAACTACCAAAAGATGTTTATTCTTTGGTAATGAAGATCCTATGTTAGTTGGATACACATGTGCTGACATGGCTGGAGATGTAGATTCCAGAAAATCCACATCAACTTATCTAATACTTTTGCAGGGGGAGCTGTATCTTAGCAATCCAAGTTACAAAGATGTGTTGCATTATCAACAACTGAAGCAGAATATATTGCAGCATTTGAAGATGACAAGGAGATAAAATATATGAAAAATATCTTGCACGAGTTGGGTCATGTTCAAGATAGATATGTTTTGCACTATGATAACTAAAGTGCAATTCACCTAGCTAAGAATCCTACGTTTCATTCTCGGACAAAGCACATTGATTATCGTTATCATTGGATACGGAATGTTTTGGAGGATGGTGAGTTGCAGCTAGAGAAAATCCATACAGATGATAATTGGGTGAGATTGAGTGTTATCCTCTTTGTAAGAGAGAGTCAAATATTTTATCCTACTTTCTATAGTGAAGATATTTTCTGGACTAGTCCCGTGATTGTTTCCTTCTCACATTCAAGAGGTTTTTCCACGTTAAAATTCTTGGTGTTATTGATCTACTTTTCTCTATTTTCTTTATCCACTTGCCACTTTCGCAAGTGCCCATTTTGCATCACATGGAGGAGGGAAATTGATTATGAATTTCCCAACATGTTATTACTATGAAAATTTTGTAATGAATTATGCTACAACTCTTGCCTTTTATAGTAGAAAAAGAAATTGGAAACTTGGATGCCAAGCTTGAATATCTTGGAGGCCAAACTTTACTAACTTATTCTCCAAGTAGTATATTAGAGGCACATATATCTTAACGTTAACCAATAATATTAGATAATTACTAAGTCTGACAGTTTGGGTAACTTCTTGGTCTAAAAGTGTCCGCATAAATTTGAGAGGAGCGATGAATGACATTCCCAACTTGATTAGATATACCTCACCCCATTTTTGAAGTGTAAATTTTGTTTTGCGTGTCTAAAAGGCTCATGATATACAATGATATAGAAGCAGACCCAAGGTGGGGTTCATTTTGCAATGGTAGACCATTGCTAAAGTATACTTATGCTGAGTGCATTAGCTAGCAGGTGGGATATGTGCCCACAAAGTTTCCATATACATTTATATCATACATATCTAATAATCTTTTCCTTATTTATATAAATAAATTACTCATAAAAGGTTTTAAATGTAAAAAACTAAATCATTTGAAGAGTACTTTAACTCACATAAATAATTAATATAACGATAAAAAATTGTTAAATTTTTATATGTATCGCCCCACAAGTCCACAACTTAGATTTTCTAGTATTTCGGTGTTTATGATGTCCTTTATGCATTCCGAGGTGAGACATATGAAGAGAGGAATGGTATAGAATCAGAAGCCATCATAGTATTGTACTATCCATATATATATATAACCTAACATGGTGCTCAGAGAGACAAAACAATGTTGAACGAACATGCAGAGATGAAGCTAAAACAAATTACTATGTTAATTTACTAACATTAATTTGAAGCTACATAATTTTTGATATTCTTAACATTCCAGATTCTACAACACTAAGTGTTTTCTTAAGCGAAACCTAAGTTCACTAAAGTAACATTTTTTTTGCACCACTTAACCCCATCTTGCTTGGTACACTAGACCACCCTTGTTAACATCTTTTTGCACCACCGTGGAAAAAGATTCAGAACTCCTTCATAGAAAGCTTAAGCGCAGGTCTAATGGTGGATGCTCCACTTGTCCTCCCATTGTGTATGAAAACATCATATTATCCCTGCACTCATTTGAATGGACTCTAAACTTCTCTGATTCTGATTCATCAAAGGAGTTCAAAGGGAAGAGTTGAAGAGTCTCAGTTACCCTATCAACCTCTGGAACTTTATACATCCCAGTCAAGCCTGCACAAATTGATGGAAAATGGTAAGAAAGACTCAAACATCATCAAAATTCAAAAGCTAATTAAGTGATTAAAAATGTTCCATTTAGTGCTTGGTAAACATGCAAAGGAAGAAACTATAAATTTTCGGTAGTAGCAGCATTCCTCATAATTCATAAATCATGTCAAAAGCTAACAACACCGATAGCTTAAGGTGTTATAAGTGAGAGTACATACTACAAATTAGTTTACCAAATTGTTAGTATTATATCAGAAGAATAAAGGCATAGTTATGATATCATGTAATTATATAACTAACTAATTTAAGAGTCTAAGATATTAGATGAAGGGGCATGAATAACTATTATGTATGATAAATCAAGTAGTTGAACAAAAAAAGTAAGATAAATCAAATATAGTACTTACTTTGTGTAGAATCATCTATGGTGTTTTCTTTACTATTATCATACTTATCATCAAAGGAGACTTTATGACGTTTCTGTCTTTCCCTAGCTTTATGGTTCTGAAACCAATAGAAAACATTCTTGCTCTCTATCTTACCATAAAAACTGAGTTGGTCAGAGATCTTTTGAATCTGATCAGTGCTTGGGGTTCGGAGCCCTGACCTGAAGAGTTCAGTCAGAAGTTTTAACTGTTCAGTGGTTGGATTCCAACGCCCACACTTGGTGCCAGTACTGCCAATTTTGCCAAAGAAACTTCCACTTTTATTAGAAAAGCCTGACATGCCCTCTTCCATATTTCACTTATAGATGCCTCTCAATATTTTCTATCTCTGAACTGAAGAAAACTTTAGCTCTGAGTTTATCTGATTGAACTATAAAGATCCCAATCCGTGTGCATATATAATACAATAACTGAATAGTCTAATGCTAAAAAAGTCATTCTTTTCTTTCTTATATGCATTTTATTATTGATCCCTCATATTTTATTTATGTGAATTGTTAATCCCCAACTTTTTTAGGACGATTTATGTCCTCAAAATTTTAATTTACAGTAAGTATTACTCATTTTGTAATTATATTCCAAACCAAAAAGGTTTAAGGCCAAAATCATCAAAAAAAGGTCAAGAGACAAACTTCACCTAAGAAAAAGTTACTAGACAAAAGGGTATTGAAGTATTCTATAAACTTTTTATTGCTTTAGTGGGGAGTACAGTTCAGCCCTACGTGCCCCTATGTTATTTATCTTCGGTCTGCTTTGAATTTAGGGGATGTTAGGTTGAACTATATTGGATTTGAATGGTTTAGTTTAAGGTTGGTGTGTTTTTTATGTTATTAAAGAATGAGAAAGGTAAAGACATGCCCAAAAGCATCCATTGTTCAACGTTTCGGTCCTGGAGCAAAGAGCATATATGTTTCACCACTTGAAGTTAAGCAATATCTTATAAAAATGATCAATCCGTATTTACAATTTTTAATTTCCTCGAGTTCATCTTCTTAGGCACAACACAATGTGTTTTTCAGTAAAGTTTGCACTTACTCCTAAGTTTTATACCGATGCATATTAATTAATAACTATTTTATGTATGTTTGTGTAATTTTTGATGTCCTAAATCTCTTCTGCTTAATGCTTTGACAGCATGCTTATCAGATTGATCCAACTCTATAAAGACATATAAGTTAAGCCAAATTTTGTTTTTAAAAGAAGTTGTTGTCTGCTAAAGTTCATAAAGAATGGTTCCAAGGTTTTATATATTCTAGTATAGGGTAGTGAAAGTCAAAATTACACATTGTTCGATCTTATTGGATGGTTGTGGTTGCAACAAAAAATGACAAAGGCATTGAGTTAGGTTGACTAGGGTTGACATATATATCAAGGATCAACTATTCCACTTTTTATATCTTATTGTTGTCACTTATTTAAAAAAAAACATAAACTAACATTTTTATATTATTTAATGCAATATGATTAGTTTGGGATATAAGAGTGGAAATTTTGGGGACAGATAATCATGATTTCTTCATTTTAAGGCGTGGGACAATAAACTAAGAGGCAACAAAACCTTAAGCTACTAAATAGAGATATTTGGAGGGACAAACTTGGCTTCCCATATGTTAAGTCAGTTTCAATGTCATTGGTAACTGCCCTTTAATTGGATGTTGAAAGTTCATATGAATCTCCTGATTTTTTTTAAGGATAACCTACAAATAATTTTTTGTTCATTGAATGACTCTAATAACTTAGAGTCTAGATCAAAAAACTACAACATACCTGAAAAGCTATAAACTCGCATTGTCCAACAATGTCAAACTATGTGAACATCTTCTTACTAATGGCAATACCACATTAGAAAAGACTACTTTATATGTGCAAGTAACATCTCATATATAAATTTCAGTATTAATCTAGTAGGATTACTTATAACCTGTAAATCCCTAGATTTAAAACACATATGTGAGTTATCTAGAATTACAAATACTGTAATAAGAGAGTTTTGTAGTCAACAAAGGACATAGACCACATTCTTCTGTGCACTTCCCACAATTCCCAAGGATGTTCTACAATTCACGAGTGTCATTTTGTCTCTTTGAAACTTGACACTAGGGGTTTAGTGGTGCCATCTTCAATGCACCTTCCATGCTACTGAGCTGCATCAATATTTTTTAAAGAATAGCCATTAAATTTGCATTAAAATGTATCAAAAGCTACAAGCATTTACCACTTGTCGAGGAGGTAAAAAGTTGATAATTTTCAATTACAAACGTGATACCATAAGAATTTAAAAATTGTGTTTATGCCATTTCAAACAATCCCTCACGTTTTATAAAGTTAAGTCCCCTACTTTCTCAGTCCTTTTTTAGAACCATGGCACTACCAACTGATGAAGGAAGACTGGCTGCACCTATCGAAAACAAAGTTGCTTGTGGGAAAAGATTGGTAGGATTTGTGCAAGTTTAGCGTCCGATGTTAGAATGATCATTCATTACGCTAGATATCGTAACAAACAGCGATCATTCAACAATGCAATTTATTGTATGTCGGTCATTCAACAACGGTCATTCACTACGTCTGATGTTAAGATGCCGGTTTTTTATCTTATGTGGGTTGATAACAACAATGACTTCCAAGTTGATGAGTTAGGGTTCATGCAAGTGGATCTTAATATGTCAGTATATAAAGATGAACTATTTATTTTAGCATCACAAGCTCAACAAGTATTAACTAACAAAATAATCGTCAATAATATTGATGACCAAGAATATGAAGATATTGATGAAGATGATCCTTTTCTTTGGACATATCAGTCGCGTGAGAGCGGACCAATTACGAATGATGACTTATATACAAGAGATGATCACGATGAATGACTTTGGGTAAATCAATATGCTCCTCTAGACAAGGATGACCCTAAAAGACAAAAAACAATCAAAGAAAAGGAAAAATAGATGCAAGTAGTCTTTGTATAATTTTGATTATTTGTAATTTGTATAATATTGTTTCTTTGTAATTTGTGTAATTTTTTTTTGTAATTAGGTATTCTGTCAAAACATAATTGACATGATATACATTGTTTGTATTTTGTATTGTATTGATGTTTAATAAAACAAACTTCTGGTCTGTATTAATGTGTTTGTGTTGTTCAGAATGTATAAATATTTGTGCTGTTGAGAATGTCAGTTCTGCTAATAAATGTATATGCATGTATTAATTTATATAAATCAACAACGAATTGTAGGGGACACCCTCACATGCGCTGTAGTTAAAGGATAAATACAACAACACTTTTTATAGAAAGCGTTGTAGTACATTATTAATACAACAGTGCTATGCATGTGATGTACTGTTGTATTAAGGTGTTGTTTGAGAAAATTTATGAATAATACAACAATGCTTTTCTGTTATTGCACTGTTAAATATAGGAACTTCAATAGCGCAACAACAAGCGCTGTTAATAAGACCTATAAGATGCGTTGTTTATTTAAGACTATATGATAGCGCTTTGTGGACAATGCGTTATTGTATTGATCCACTATATGACAACCTTTGTAGATGAGGAGCTGTTGTATGGTTGCACTATATGACAATGCTTTTTATGTGTTGTGTTGTGGTGTATAATCAATAGAACAACGTTTATGAAGCACTGTTAATGATGACCATATACTACTACGGTCAAACAGAAAGCGCATAAAAGTATTGTTATACATCTAAAATAAGCGATGTTGAATGACAACTCTGACGTAGTGATTATTAAACCTTTCCGGGTAGGGAATCGGGCCAACATACACAAATTATGGATTTACCGTGAGGTGTAGGCTTTTCAGGCCATCCGAGCCTATTTCAAGCCCGAAAAGGACATTTTAATAATTTTAGCAATTTCAGTTTTATTTCTTTTTTGTGTGGATAATTTTGCATTAGGTTTTCCATTATGTATTTAAACACTTTTGGCATTGTGGTTGTGACTTTTTATCTTGTCTTCATAATAAAATTCGAGAGTTTCTCTTTCTCTTGGATTCTAGAGTTCTATCTATCAGGTTTATCACTTGCAAACTTGTGTTTTCATTATAGTTTGGCGCTTGCCAATCATTCGTGCTTCTGACTGCATCACCGACTATCAAACAAATCTAGCAAAAAAGCTGAGATTAAAGCAACTTTCATATATGTTTTGCCTTTGTTCTAAGGTGGTGAGCATTGGTCGGGTTGCGTGAGACTTGTCTCTTACCTAACCCTAAATGTGGGTCAGGTTATTTTTTTGAGTCTGAACTCGACACTAGATTCGAAGGTTATTCTGATCCCAAATATCGATCGAGCCGACTTTGAACCCAACATTGATCCTATCTAGACTCGATTTAGTATAATGCATACACATATTAAATAAAATATTATCAATATTATTTATTATCATATATATATATATATGTACTTTTATATATGAAATGATATATATATAGATATTTTTAATTATTTACATATATGTATATGTGATGACAAAATTAGAAATAAATGAAATTTTGGACCAAAGAGATATCATTACTCTATACATAGTTGAATATTCATATATAAACATGACAAAGTCATTTTTTCCTCTTAACTGACCTTAAATATTGACCAACACTAAATTTTATATTCAATCCTGGCCTAAACCCAATAAAATCTGACCATATTCAGACTCGATTTTGATGAGACGAAACTAGATGAGCAACTAGAACATATCCTTCTCACGCCTAGTTATAACCACTCCTTTTTGGAAGTCTGATACCAATCAATCAACCAAATCACACATCTCCAAAGTGAAATTTTTGGTGAATTTGGTTTGAACACCAAGCAACTCACCATGGTAAGATCAAAGTTAAAATAATCAAAACATATATATTTTTTTACAAGTGAAGGTATATAAGAAGAGAGTATTAAGAGTAACTATAATGATTGTTCTTAATGGAATATTCTTACTCTGTTCTTCAGTGTGCTATTCTTATTTTTTGACTTTCGTTATTAAATAAGAAAAATTCTTGGTTGTTTTTAACTAACAATAAGTGAAGAGAGATAGATATTGTGGGAAAAAATAGATGTTATGAGACTCAATTAAAAATAATGTTGATCATTGTGAAAAAGAATAGATGTTGTTCTTATTTCATGAAAAGTTGTAATAAATTATAAAATAATAAATGAGACTCAAACAAGAATGAAGATATTATTTGTCATCTTGGTTACTCATAATCAACCCAAATACAAAATGTGGTGAAAAGTTGTTTTACAAAGAAGGGAAAAAAAGTTGATTATAGTTAGAGTGGGAACTGGAGGTCTTAGGCTAGAAATAGAATGAGGGCAGGCATAATATCTAGGACACCACCACCTCCTCCGTGTCTTTTTACTTTATTGTCTCTGCCACTTTTGTCGGTGCTTTTCTAAGAACAACTACCTACTATACGGAACCATATTCAAAAAGATCGAATTGTGTCACCATTCCTTCTTAAATTAAAGCATAATAATTGGTGTAGTTTTTGTTTTGTGTTAGATACAAACCTTAGATTGTGGGTGTGCGTTTTGACTTGACAATAAAGAGAGAGTGATAGTGACACATAGGTTTACATATGCAGATAGCATTATCAGCAATAACAAACATTCCTTATGTAGAGTTAGTTAGTGGGAGAAATTGCACTTACCACTACTATGATGTGATTGTTTTTATCATTAGAGAAGTGTATAAAAATAATTTTGTTACAGTATAAGAATGAATTCTTGGATTATTTTTTTCTTTGGATTATGCACTCTTCTAAGTTCAAAAGATACGAACAACGATCATTGCTCAACATTGATTCAAAATCACTATTTGAGAAAAGAGACTACTAGTTACAATTATTTTCTCCATTTAAATAGTTCCTACTTTGTTAACATAAAGAAAACAGTTAAATTTCTACAATTTAAAATATTGTAAGGAGCAACAAAGGAAATGTTTTATTTTCCTTAGTATTATCATTATTTATGCTATTTTCGTTTTTTATGAAGTGTTTGATTATTTTTTAGTATGAGTGTTGTTATATTTGTTTGCGAAGATTACAACGAAGGGAGTATATACTTTTTATCCTGTAAAAATAAAATAAATTCTTATTCTTTAAGCATATTGGTTAGGTCTTGGGGGTGTTTGATATTGTGTGAATCGAAGAACAGAAGAAAGAAGAAGAAGAAGAATTGTATTTCAGCAAAGGCAAGGAACAATCAATTAGTTAGATTATAAACTACACTTATTATATATAGTTGCTTACAACTAACTGCATTACTATATTTGGAAAACAAATTAACTATCACAAAAACTGAATTATGAATTAACATCCCTCCTTAATTCAGTTTCCCTTTGCTGCCACTACTCCTATTTTGATTCTCAACATCTCAAACCTTTCATTCTTCAAAGGTTTAGTTAGGATGTCAGCTAGCTACACTTCACTTTTGTAGAAATCAAGCTTCAATCTCCATTTGCTTACTTGACTTCTTAAGAAATGAAATCTAGTCTCAATGTGTTTACTCCTGCCATGTGAAACTGGATTTTTAGCAAGGTTTATTGTTGATTTGTTATCCACAAACAACACCATACTCTTTTCATTTCTTATCTTCAGTTCTTCAAGTAGAGTTTCAAGCCATAACACCTGACAAGCAGCCATACAAGCAGCAATGTATTCTGCTTCACAAGAAGATAAGGCAACCACATCTTGCTTCTTTGAGCACCAAGAGATTGGAGCATTTCCAAGCAAAAACAAATACCATGTTGTGCTCTTCCTGTCAGCTTTATCTCCACACCAGTCAGCATCACTAAATCCAAACATTTCGTGATTGAGATTGCTGGTTTTGCAGGGAAGTAGTAAACCAAGCTCAACTGTTCCCTTTAGATACCTAAGCAACCTCTTTGCTGCTAGTAGATGAGTCTTCTTAGGTGTTTCCATATGCCTACTGACCACTCCTACACCATATGCCATGTCTGGTATTGTATTGCAGACATATCTCAAGCATCCAATTATTTGTCTATAGAGAGTTTTATCTGCAAGTTGATTCTCTTCTTCAAGAGTTTGTGATATGTTCCCTGATTCAATAAGAGTTGAAGCAGAGTTGCAAATTTGCATATGAAACCTCTCTAGTATATCAGTGGAGTACTCTTTCTGGTGCATGAAGATCTCATCCTTAGTTCTTATGAACTCAATTCCTAGGAAGTAGGCAAGGTTCCTTAGGTCACTCATCTCAAATTCTGCCTTCATGCTCTCTTTAAATGCCTCAATTTCATATATCTTGCTTCCTGTCACCAACAAATCATCAACATACAAGCAGACTATGAGCAAACCATTCAAGCTTAACCCTTTTGTGTACACTCCATACTCAGTTGCGCACTTTACAAACCCAAGATGCAATAGGTATCCATCTATTCTTTTATTCCAAGCTCTTGGAGCTTGCTTGAGCCTATAGAGTGCCTTATGCAACCTATACACATAGTTTTCCTTGCATGCAACTTCAAAATCTGGTGGCTGAGAGACAAACACTTCTTCTTCTAAAGGTCCATTAAGAAAAGTTGACTTGACATCCATCTGTTGGATTGTCCAACCATGATAACTTGCCAAAGCCACTACCAATCTTATAGTTTTCATTCTTGCAACAGGTGCAAAGACTTCATCATAGTCTAAGCCTTGTTTTTGTAAGAATCATTTTGCAACAAGCCTAGCTTTAAACTTTGTTACTTCTCCTTTTGGATTTACTTTTGCCTTGTAAACCCATCTTACTGTAATAGCTTTCTTGTCACTTGGTAATTGAGTGAGTTCCCAAGTATGATTCTTCTCAATGGACTTGAGTTCTTCCTTTATTGCCTCCAACTAATGGTTGTGTTTTATTGCATCATTAAAACTCACAAGTTCCATTTCTGCCAATAATGCCATGTGAACTAGCTCCCCATCTGTAGTGATTTCTGAATCTGGAAAGATCTCATAATCACTCAACCTTGGTGGCGCTTGTCTATTCCTATGAGGTCTTCTCTGATTCTGATCCATAATTGCAGATGGTTGCTCAACAATCACCGATGATTCTTCTACTACTGCTTCATCAAGGTGGATTAGATGTATTTTTTCTGAGTTGTCAATGTTGTTGTCCCAATTCCAGCCTTGTGACTCATCAAACTTCACTTCTCTGCTTAACATGATCATCTGAGTAAATGGATTGAAGATTCTATAGGCTCCAATAGAGTGATAGCCAAGCAATATCAACTTCTCACCCCTATCATCTAGCTTCTTCCTCTGCATCTCAGGTAAATGTTTATAGCAAACAGAACCAAAAATTCTAAGGTGACCAACACTTGGTTTTTGACCTGACCAAGCTTCCTCAGGTGTGACTTCACCAAGTCTCCTTGTAGGACATCTATTCAAAATGTACACTGCTGTTGAAACAGATTCTCCCCAAAACTTCTTAGGCATTCTCTTGGTTCTTAGCATGCTCCTGGCCATATTGAGGATGGATCTGTTTTTCCTTTCTGTAGTGCCATTGTGATGTGGAGTGTAAGGTGCAATCACCTCATGAATCAAACCTTCTTTAGCACAGAATGCCTTCCAATCACTTGACATATATTCTCCTCCACCATTAGTTCTCAAAGCCTTCATTTTAAGACTGCTCTGTCTCTCAACTTGAGCTTTGAAGCCAAGAAAGGTGTTAAAGACATCACTCTTCCTTTTGATCAAGTACACCCAAGTCTTCCTTGTGATCAAGTACACCCAAGTCTTCCTTGTGGGATCATCTATGAAAGTCACAAAGTACCTGCTGCCTCCTATTGAGTTCTCCTCAAAGGGTCCACACACATCTGAGAATACCAACTCAAGTGGTCTTGCTGATTTTGTTGGAACATAGGTAGAGAATGAGTTACTTGCCTGCTTGCTTGCAAGGCAATCATCACACAACTCACTAGGAGTTCTAATTGATGGTAGACCTGTTACAGCTCCAATTTTACAAAAGTTAATGGTACATGGAGTGGTACAAAAAGTGGGATAGCAGATGTGATTCCTTACCTGCAACTGTAAGCTATTATTAACGGGAATACACATCTATTGTCTCATATAGGTGTCACTCTGTATGTAAGTGTTTTTATTGATTGAAAAAATATATTTAAATTAAAAATTGAACAATTTAAGTATTTTTTTTACTAATCACGAATAGTGAGACATTGAATCGTACCTTTCAAAAGATGTCCACCCATCATTAACAAGCTTATCAAAAGCTGATGGTGGCAATTTTGAAAGGGAACCTACAGCATCTTATATAGATCTCCCTATTCTGTTGTCTGGATCAATATACCCTTTCTGATATGAACAATGATGATAATAGTAATAATAGTAGTGATAATGAAGTTAGTCTGAAAGTAAACATGGCAAGAATGATTAGAAAAGGCAATGCCAGCATACCACTACATCATCAATATATTTGTAGATATCATCAATCAAGGCTAGTAGATGTTGCATTCATACTTCCATTCCTTCTAAATCAGAGGGGATTTTGTCAACAACAGGTGCCTTCACAGTTTCAACTGTCTCACCAGAATTTAACACAATCAATGTCAAATCATTAAATTCGACATTTGCACCATGGTTAAGAAACAAAACTTGTAGACTTCAAAATCATTAAACGGTCCTACCCAGAAAAAATATTGTTCTTCATATTGTAGTACTTCTTTTGATTGAAATATTGTTACACCTAATCAGAATTCATGGGTGCATTCTTTACCTTAAAAAATCACAAATATCATAGAATTACAATTTTGAAATATGTTTAGTATTACTAAACATATAGATTATGATTTCATTTTTTAAGAACATGAAATGGCCATCTTATTATTCAAAACTCAATATTATTTGGACATGGGTGTATTTATGCATGAATGTAGTTTACATTTTCTCTCATCAAGTCTGTATCCTCTTCTTAAAAAACAATCAGTATCAAAGTAGGGCAAGTTATTCAAATAAACAATTCTAAGCCTAATTTTCTGATTTGTTCAGAGTTTTAAACTACTCAGATGTGTAATAGTCACATCTAAGTATAACTAAGTGAATATTAGAAAAATCAGGGTAAATTGTAAAGCATAATATTGTTAAATTTATTTTAAATTAGTCACAATATTAATCGGAGGTGATTATAATAAGGAAAGATAAATAATAATGTTAATGAAAACAAGCAACTAAGTTCGATTGAAATAAGCTGAGATATGACACAGGTTTAAAATATATCAACAATAAGATATGTTGATGGAGGATCTATCAATAACATAATAACAAAATAATTTGAAATATTGGCATTTCGAGGCCTATTCTCAATCTGATTCAAGCCATTCAAAGGCCCAATTAGACTCGCTTCAATACCGCATTGCCATTTTATAGATAGAGATAAAATATATGTATAAATGATGTATGAGTTTTATACGCTATTAATATATTATTTAGCATTTATATTTTATCATTATTGAGTATTCAAAGAGTAATACAAATAAATAATAATAATATATTTATTATGTAAAAATCTTTATACCAAAAGTATATAGGTAAATTATACTCTTATCCGTCACACTTTGACTAATTAATCAAGTTTGTCGTTATTGATGTAGAACAAAATGTTCAACCGCAGCTATGATCATTACCCCACTCAACCTCCCTGAATTTCTGAAACAAATGATAATAAAGTCCCAAAAGAGAATTTTTTCACAATACTTATTTTAAAATATAAAAAAAACACATCAACTCAAAATTTATTTTCTAAAATCCGTTCCTCGTCCTTATAGTTTGAAAGTCACTATATTTGGATACCAACTTCTCAACTTTGGCATATGCTACAGGTGAGGATAAACTGAAAATGAAAGATGCATGTGGTTGAATAGGATCACTTGTCCTAAAATGAGTGTGTCCCTATATTTATAGCCAATAAAATTGCTCTAAGTAATACAAATATAGTATTTTATATTTTTTGAATTTTTCTTTTTAATGAAGTGTCATTTTTTCATAGTCATATGCCTCGAGTCCTATTTTTGATTTGGCAAATTACACGATCACAGCCATACATCACACGTGATCTAGATCCTTCTTCCAACATAAATGTTGAGGAAAACTGGCCCATGACGTGACACATGCAAAGCCTGATAATATTTAAATTAATATTCATTCATATTGCATTCCAAACTTTACATTAAGTACATAATAATACACATGACTTTGAAAACAAAGGATAATGATGAAATGAAATCCACAAACATGCTGGCCTTGATTTTGATGTTCTTCCAATCATGGATTGATGATGAATCGTTTGATTCAATCACTTGGACTTGAAGGGAATGGCTCTGATCACGACTTGGTGGTAGAGAGCTGCAAGAGCTGCTCCAATAAACGGTCCTACCCAGAAGATCCACTGTAAAAAAGTTGGGTCAATCAATTCGCATTACATTTATCACAAGGTTGTGGTTCATTCTAGATTCCATATAATTTCTAAAATTTAACAACATAACATTTTATAATTTAAAATCTATACATTGGCACAAAAAAACAAAATTGCACTATTAATACATCATTTATTATTGATTTATTTTAATGTGACAGTCCATACTAAATAACATACGAATAGTAGATGATTTGTTACTAGTGCAAACGTTTACACCGTTAATAAATAAAGTCCAACATTTTAAAACAAAGTTTAAGGTGAGGATCCTGACTACCTAACAAAGATGGATCACACACCCAAAAACGTAAGTAAATATTCTTCATATTACCCAAAAAAAAATTAAAATTATGATAGTGAAATATTCAATTTATGCCGTGGACTTCATCTTGTGAGATAGAGATAAAAATTTAGTCCTTGTGGTTGTTTTAGTAGAAGCAATTATTTTTTGCTCGAACTTACGTGATCATCCCAGCCAAGGTCTTTGTTGAAGATGATAGCAGCACCGAGACTACGAGCAGGGTTGATACCGGTTCCAGTGATGGGGATGGTGGCCAAGTGCACCAAGAATACAGCGAACCCAATAGGCAAGGGTGCCAAAATCTACACATGCAATAATCCACAATTAGTTCAATCAACTTTATTTTAATTACTCCAAAATTTACCCTTAAATAACAACTTGAGAAGAAGATAGTGAGAAACTTACAGGGACGTGAGAGTCTCTGGCGTTACGTTTGGCATCGGTGGCTGAGAAAACGGTATAAACAAGGACAAAGGTGCCAACAATCTCAGCACCAAGTCCGTCACCTTTGGTGTACCCAGGGGCAACAAAGTTAGCACCACCGTTATATTGGGTATACCTATGTTTTCCCTCGAAACCCTTCACCACACCAGCGCCAACAATAGCACCCAGCACCTGCATCACTATGTAGAACACCGCTCTCGTCAAGGACAATTTTCTTGCCAAGAACAATCCAAACGTCACCGCCGGGTTTATATGACCCCCTGCATACACCAAGCATAATACCAACTTGTTAGATTAATTCTAATTAATGGTTCATATTCTTGAAAGTTACTAATTTGAATAAAAGTAACTAATGTGATGATGGTTGACAACTCGATCTAATAGGTGAGGTGTTGTTAACTCTCCCCCTTTCACCTCGTGTTGTCGACTGATGTAAAGTCTTATATCTCACGATAACTAAAATGTCAAATATTCGATTACAACAACTATACTTGTTAGAAGAACAGTCATGCATCTAAAATGATTAGTTCTTTATCTATAAAAGTAAATAGTACACTTGACAATATAAAAAACAAAATTACAAACTTACAGTTAACCTAGCTAACGGACACATAGTTACATAATTTTCTCATTTATCTTAGGTCTATACCGAATTCGGCTTATCATGTACCGAGTTAGGTAAGTCTTTTTAATAATAAGAGGTGTATATACCTGAGATGCCAGCGGTGCAGTAAACGAGGGCGAAGATCATGCCACCAAAAGCCCAAGCAATTCCTTGAATACCAACAGATTGACACTTAGTTGGGGACCTTTGAACGCCAAAGACAGTTAAGATGGTGATGTAGAGGAAGAGAAAAGTGGCAACGAACTCAGCTATACCAGCTCTATAAAAGGACCAGGATGTGAGTTCAGATGGCTCAAAGAGTGGTGCAGGTGGTGGTTCCTGGTAGTCTTTGGGTTCGTCTTGGCTCTGAGCCGCTATCCCTAGAGGTTGCCTCTCAGGGAACTTGTTGGCTCCTAAGGACACATCTTGTTCCTTTCCCTCCATCTATTGTATAATCTTCTTCTTCTCTATTGTGATAGTGTTGTGGATGTGGGGTGAAAGGCTATGCTGGAGATTTATAATCGAATTCTGTTTGAGTTCATTGAAGTAAGGACGAGGGGTGCTGGGTCCTACTATGTGTTTTTTGCACTTATTTTTTTATGAAAAAAGTGTAATTTCATTATAATCAAAAGGAAGGATAAATATGTCATTGGAAATTGTATTTCCCTTTGTTTTTTGAAGTATTTGTCTCTAGTGATTCTTCTTCATTCATTACCGGATAATTCATATTTTTACTTTTTTTATAAATTAATAATTTTGAGAAACTGCTCCTTTCATATTCTAAATAGAGAATCCAATATTAGATAGGAATTCGATAATTCCTCTACTTAATTTATTTTTTTATTTTTCTTGATAGGAACAATAAAATTATGGAGGACGCCCAACCTTGCATTGTTTCACCGATAACAAGAGGACAGTTCTGGAATACAGAACAAACTTTTTTTCTTAATTTTTAAATTTTATGAAAAAATGTTATATATTTTGCTGTGTAAAATATATCTATACCAATCTATAATGGTAAAACATAATATAAGAACCACCTAAAGATGCTTTGTCCTTGTTATTCACAATTGTTAAAAAGATGTCATCATAGTTTCTAACCTACGATGACATTTTCCAGAAGTTATGAGGAGGTAACTTCGGGAGGAAAACAAATAAAAGGATAATATTGCAGTTTTCATATAAAATATTATCTTTAATTAAATATCCGTTTTATATGTTACTTATATATGCCTTTTAGCAGGACACTTTGGATGTGAATATGATATTTTATATCTTTCATTTTCTTAGAGAATATGTATAAAAATTAAGTATATAATACCAAAAATTAAAAAAGCAGGTCATCATGCACAAAGTATTTATCAACAAGCTAATATACATAAAATGAAGTATACACTATATTCTAAAAAACACTTACTAAAATATACTATATATAACTAATTATACAATACACATATATATGAGTACCAATATAAAAAAATATCACACATTGAGTTATTGTGAAAGGTGAAGTAACAAAATCAACTCTTACTATATTCTCTTAGTTTTGGCCATTAACTATTAGTTAATGTTGAATATGTTAAAAAACTATTGGCTAATGATGAGTATATTAAAATATATTGCTTTCATGATGAGAGGGTTTTGAATCACATACATTATTTTATAATTTATTACAATTCTTTATGAAATAAGACTAACATATTTTCCTAAAATGACAAAATTATTATTTGGATCTCACAATATCTACATATTCCGCATAACATCTATCTCTCCTCACTTTCTCTTGTCAACATGAACTCGGAATTGTTCTATAAATAGCAAAAGTCATTAAATAAGAGTGACACAATAAAAAGCATAATAACAATGTTCGTATTTTATTAAAAACAACCTTAAGAATAATCATTATGGTTGCTCTAAGACCCCTAAGTTTCATGAACATATATCACTAGTTAAGACTATTACATTTGCATGTATCCGTAGTTATGGTTTCTACTAATACTCCGTCAAAAAAAGAACTGCCATTTTCAAATCAATCGATGGGTTAAGAATATTTAATTCAATAGTTTTTGATATTGTATTGTAATTGGCACCGTTAAAATGAAGGTAGGGTTTTCATGGTATGCAAATATCCTTAGACTAGCTAACCCCAAAAAATGGTCTATTGGCTAAAAGTTAAACTGTGTAAATCAACGATTAGATGAATAACGTTTATGGATTGCAAGGGGCTGGTTGAGTTTAGGTAGTGTATTAGTCGAACCCACCATGTTGCTTCATTTTTGGACCCAGACCCATCCTAGATATCTGCTGAAACCTACTGGGTTTGCTCCTCACAGCTCCTTGGGTACCCATCGGATCTGCGAGTACCCACAAATTATAAAACATTAAAAACAATTTCCAATAACTTATGTAATTTTGTATTTGCCTACTATAATCTTATATTTTATTCAGGTAATCAACAAGAGAAAAAATATAAAAAATAATTTAAAGTTTTAAACACATTTTAAATTAACTATTTCAACATTATGACGGAAAATTGATTTAATAAGAATTGTTCAATCAATATAATATTATATTACACATATCAATTAACAACATCAGTACTTAACAATGTAACATACTGTTTAACAACATATCAATTATATTTACGAATTAACAATATAACATTATTAATTACCAATATATATATACCCACATATTTCACATCTTAGGATTAGCCATTAATTTTAGGGAAATCAGATTGTATAGATCTACTAACTAATTCAAACCATTGGATTCCCTAGAATTAATGGCTAAGATGTGGATTAAGTTGTTTAAATTTACTCTTTGAGTAAGTGGATCTCCTCTTATATATATATATATATATATATATATATATATATATATATATATAAATAGTGGGTCCGAGTACTCGTAGGTCTGAGTACCTCATTATCCGGACCCAGACACATCCAATAACGGGTCTTAAAATCTCGGATTTCATTACCCATGAGTCCAAAAACATGGACCCAATTGCTGATATTTTTAGCGGGTACACAGACATCCGGATACCCATTGACATCCCTAATAACGTTCTTAATTATGCCCGTTATTATATTTACAAACATTTGTTTACTTTCATTTTGTGGAATCATATGTAAAACATGGTCCACACATAGCTGTCAGCAATTAACTAATGTTGATTATCAATTAGAATAACGTATCTTCCTTATTATTCAACTAAGCATAATGAACCTTTTATATATTATTTTTCTATATACGGGATATATAAGACAATGATTAAGTCTAATTAAACCTTCTCTCTCTCTATATATATATATATAATAGCAGCTTTCTCAGGGAAGACGTAGAGATAGAAAAGTTATTAGAGAAAAATAAACGGAAATAAATAGAATATTCAAGGAGCTTAATCATATTTATCGTGTTACCTAACATGCATTAGTTTAATGCATTGATGCGTCTCAATGACTTGTCTAGATAACATTAATAAAAACTATAGGTTGTTAATCATTTTGATTTTTTTTGTTTTGTGCGAATCATAAGTTTTGGAATATTTTTCGATCTTTCTGGTCATTCAACTCTGGCAGATGTCACAGGTTAGAGATGCATAACTCCAGGGTGGCATGGACCTCATTCTTCATTCTATATTTGTTTTCTAGCTTTAAATTAAGAAACACCGATAGAGTAGATAGGTAGCTCGTGAAACCTTTCTCCAACACTACTATTATTATTCGAACATTTTAAATTTTATCTTATAATAAAGCAACTTATTTTTATTATTTATCTTATTATTGTACATCTTAAATTTTTTATAAAAAACAAATAACAACTACAAATTACAAGTTAGTCATAAAAAATTACTTGATGCTTCCCTTCGATGGAGGGGACTTCAATTCCACTCAGATTGTTATCAGACTACTTCACTGACCCCTAAAAATAATTATGGTTTTATTTATACAAATTTTGAGACATTTAATGTGGATGTAAAAGAAAAAGAAAAAAATGCAAAGATATAAGCTAAAAACTTGGATATGGCTACAACCTTTTATTCAAAATAAATTTTAGCTATGTCATGTGATTCTATCGGTTGGTCCACACATAGTGGACCAGCCATGCGTGGTGCAGTATAATTGTATAGAGATAAAAAATTAATGATGCCTAAAATAGGTCCAAGATCCATATCCATCTATCTATGCTTAGTAAGGTCTAAGTTTGGGTTTGTGAGTAGATTACAAGGAAACTCTTTTCAAGGATATCTAAGAATTGTACCCTAGACCCTCTTATACATAGGTTTGCCAATACTGACTTAATGATATGAAAGGGTATACTTCAATCATAATATTATTGGACATTTCTTCAGCACAAGGTAAACTCGTCTCACCCAATATAAATGGAGGAGGAAGTTTACACACACAGCAAAAATATCTCTGATGCATCATCTATCTTCCTTGTCTAACTTTTTCTAAATGTTAGATTCAAGTGAATCTAGTCATATCAAAGTAGACTCTAATCTAACTGAACCTAGAGACCTATTATCACCTCCTCCCTCCACCAAACTAAATAACATCAATTTGGGATAAGTTTATTTTAAGGTCTACCATATTCACATAAGCTTTTCTTTTAGGGCTTAGACCACTAATGTAGCACAAAATGTATTCTTCTGTCCAATCAACTATATCATTCAACCATTAATCCAAAGGATATTTCACTTAACAATATCATTTTTTTTGGAATTAAATATTTGATATTGGACCTAATACAATGAATGAAAATTTAGTAGGTTTTACACTACTAAATTAATGTCTCATTGGTGCACAAAATGGATTTGATTAGAGTTGTGTGAATAAAACTACAACGTAGGTGATTGTTTCTCTCATCTATACCAAAGATTTGCAGACAGTTAATATACCATTCATATTTTATCTGTATTACTTTTTTTAAAGATTCAATAATAATTGAAAACAAATATCAAATGATACAATAACAATATAAAAACTCTTAGTATATATATATATATATATATATATATATATATATATATATATATATATATATATATATATATATATATATATATATATATATATATATA